>NC_053424.1:8878373-9207220 GCF_007990345.1 Gossypium hirsutum | reverse complement strand
AAATAAAAAAATAGATTGAGTCCCTTTCTCCATCCCAAAAAATGACATTAGCCTTTTCTCAATTAAAAGTGTAATGACCTGAATTTTTACAGTTATTAAAAAAGTGCATTTTCGGGTCTCCGTTTTTAAAAAATAGATTTGTAAATATTTATTAAAAATATTTACGAAGTTAAGAGAGTGATTAATTAAAGTTTAATGAAGCAAATTAGCTTAAATAAAGGATAATTAGATAAAAGGATTAAATTGAATGAAGTGTGAAAGTTTAATTATAGAATAAAGAAAATTAAAAGGACTAAATAAGTAAATAAACGAAAAAGAGTGCCAAGTGTATGGTAAAAATAAAATACAAGTATAATAAATATAATACACACATTTGTAATACATATATTTATTTGCTTATTATTTAAGTAAATATTAATGTATTTATTATTATTAAATTAATATTATATGATAAATAAATAAAAAGTTGACAAACGTATGGTATGTATAGTGACATGTGTGATACTAATATACATACATTTGTAAAATACATGTTATTAAATTATATATTATTATTAAGTAAAAGATATTTATATAATAAATAGATTAAAGAAAGACAAATGTAATAATATATGTGTATACAAATGTAAAATAGATATTAGATATTAAATAGATATTTTATTATAGCTATTATTAAGTTATTATAATATATATATATATATATATATAAAGTAAAAGGAATAAAAAAGAAAAAGAATAGAAAAAGAAAGAAAGGATGAAACGAAACAGAGAGCAGGGGAAAGAAAGAAGGAAGGGAAAAAAGAAAGAAGGAAAAAGGGAAAAATTGGGATTTCAAATCCTGAAAGTTAAATAGGTAAGTTAATTTAGTCCCTTTTTACTTAATTTTGATGTTTTGGAAGCTTTGGGACAAGGTTTTGATGAAATTAAGTGAATATTTTGAATGTTATTAGATTTTTAAATATTTTTAATGTTGAATAAAAAGATGAATTAGGGGTTAGATTGATAGGAATTCAAGTTAGAAATGAAATAAGGATTGAATTGTAAATTAATTCATAAGTTTTATGTTGTAGGGACTAAATTGATGAAATTTCGAAATTAGGAAAATATGCTGGAAATTTAATAGTTAAATATGAGTTTAGTTAAAAATTGACTAGAAATAAAGTATGACTTAAGATAGAAAAGTAAGTGAATTTAGTTAGGATTAAATTGAAATTAAAAGTAGAAAATCAACATTTTGCACTAAGACTATTTTGGATAGCAGCAGTAGTCTAAGTTTGAAAAATCACCAAAAATTGTAGAAATTGAATTAGAGGATTAATAATATGGAATTAAAGCTTATTGAGTCTAGTTTCTTATAGAAGAAACGGTGTAAGCAATTGAATTGTAAATTATGAGATATAATGAATTTTGTGAGACAAGGTCAGAATGAATTTGGGTTCCCCTGTTCTGACTTTGAAAAATCACCAAAAATTGAAGAAAAATAATTAGAGGATTAGAGTTATATTTTTAGAATTCATAATGAGTCTATTTTCAGGAGAAATCAATGGGAATATTATCCGAGTTTTGTACTGTGAGATAATTAATTTTTAGTGAAGAAGGGTCGGAATTGTCAGACAGCAGAATAGGGGTGAATTTAAAGAATAAAATGTACCTAATGGATAAACTAAAAATTCTGAAAATGTTATGGTAAAAATATATATGAGTCTAGTTTCAGGAAAAATTAACGAATCTTAATTTGGAGTTCCGTAGCTCGAGTTATAAATAATTTAGTGACTATAACACAGATGGACAACTTGAATATTCATAAAAGTAAATAATAAAAATTATAGATAATGTTACTTACAAGTGTGTTATATACACTAAGGATGTGGAATGGAGAGGAGGAGGAGGAAAAATATGTATGAATATTCATCTAGCATGGCTAATTTGCATGTTTTAGGCTCAGGGACTAAATTGAATAAAAGTAAAACTTTATGGGTAATTTTGTAAAAATGTCAGAAATGACCAAATTGCATGAAATGGATTATTTTATTATTTAAATTACAAAATTGAATGAAATTATTAATTTAGTTCAAGATCGGGGGAAAACATGTTTTAGGGATTAAATTGAAAAGTGTTGAAATTATGGAAAATTCTGATATTTTATAGAATTCATGGATTTTTATTAATATGTGTGAGAATAATATCTAGAAATAAGGATTAAATTGCAAGAATTTTATTTTCCTAACCCTAAGGATGAAATCGTCATTAATTAAAAGTTTAGGGGCAAAATGGTAATTTTCCCTAAAGCATTAATTAAATGCATTAGAATATGAAATGAATGAAAATGATGATCAAATTTATTTATAAAGATCCGGATGACTCAAAAATGAGACTTGATCGTGGAAAATAAAAGATATCGGATTAATGAAATTATAAACACAAACAAGCAATGAGGTAAGTTTGTGTAACTTGAATTGTATTTTAAATACTTCAAATATGTGGTTATGTGATGAAAATATGATTTGAATGTTCAATCCATGATAATTGATGAAATATTGCTAATACTCGATATAAATTGAAAATAAAGCCCGGTTGAATGAAAGGAAAATTCGATGGATCTCTGAAAAGGAATTGACGGTAAAAAAGATCTAGCCCAGACGGGTGATCCTATTCTGATACAGCCCTCCCGAAGAATACGTGTAAAATGGATTTAGCCCGGACGAGTAATCTGAATTAGGGTCTGAATTTAGCCTGGACTGGTAATTCAGATCCAAGCTCATTAGAGTAATTGTCGTTGTAGGGGATTTAGCCTGGACTGGTAATCCCGACAATACTCTATGAGTTTATATTACAGGGGATTTAGCCTGGACTGGTAATCCCACTGTAAGGATGAGGTTCACGGGAGTGTGCTCTCTGATATGAAATGTGTAAGACCATGGTTGAAAGATACCATGGCAACCTGATATGAAATGTGTAAGACCATGGTTGAAAGATACCATGGCAACGTGATATGAAATGTGTAAGACCATGGTTGAAAGATACCATGGCAACGTGACATGAAAAGAATAAGACCATGGTTGAAAGATACCATGGCAACCTGATATGAAATGAATAAGACCATGGTTGAAAGATACCATGGCAACATGACAGAAAATGAATGAGTAAGACCATAGTTGAAAGACACTATGGCATCATGTCAAAGATAAATAAGACCGTGGATGGGAGACGCTATGACATCTATTGAACAATTGATATTCAGGTAATACTTATCAGATGACGAATGGTTATATGAAATGGTTGTGTGAAATGTTTACAAGAACTGGTCATATGGAAATATATGTACAAAATAGTTGTATTGAATAATTATGAAGATAAATAAACAAAATAAGTATAAGTACATGGAATATAATTTATGTCAAGTTTGATATAAACTATTACCGGTATAAATATACATAAAATATATGGAAATGATGGAGCATGAAATATTGATATAATGAAATGAATGATATATGCTTATGAAGAAACGGTAAGAGCATGATATGTTTCATGACATGTACATATATGATTATCTTTGATATGTTGATACAAGGAAATTATGTAAGTTGAGACTATTATTAAACTCAAGTGCGATATGTAGAGAAAATAAGTATATCAATGTTGAATTTAGATGAAATGTGTGCAAGTATACTAACAATGATGTTGTTTGACGCTTAGACAAGTGCCAAATTATTGATTGAACGGTAACATGTTTAATTATAAGGAGCATTGAAATAGTAAGTACTTAGATGAAAAATAAAATTTAAGATTTTGCGAATTTTTTTTTATAATCTCGATTTAATTCCGGTTGGTTTCTAATGTATGTTTGGGGCTTCGAGGGCCCAATAGAGAGACATTATGATTATTTCTAAAATCTAAAAATGTTCAATAATCTCCGGTAATGCCTCGTACCCTATTCCGGCAATGGATACGGGTAGGGGGTGTTACATTTAGTGGTATCAGAGTTAACCGGGTTTAGCCGATTCTAGGATTAAGTCGAGTACTAAAAGAAGTCTAGAGGTGTATGCCATAATTAAGTCGAAATTGAGTTGGGATCAGATGCTGATATATTTGTTTGGTACTGTTTTATAGTTGAAAATGTTAGATGAACATATCAATGGTATTGTTTATGAAATGTATACTGGAGACGAGTAGTCTCGTGAATTAAAAAGGAAACTGAATTGGGAATAGTGAGTATTAACTTAATAAGTGATTAATTGCTAAATGTTGACTGATGAAATGATAGAGAAAAGATGATATATAATTATTTAGCATTATGACTGATGCATTTAGTGAGTAAAAAGAAACTGTGTTTGCTACGATATCTACCCCTCCTGTTTCTCAATCGGTTCCCGAAGTGCTTTAAGGTACAAGGATTGACCGAACGGGTAAGTCATCTACTATTAATACTCTGTGAACATAGTGTGGAAGAATTGAGAATTTTAATTGGAAATGGTCTTGGAAGAATTGGAATCTGGTTAGAGAATGTTATCAAGATTATAAATGAATTGTTCTATACACTGATTAGATGTTAAAAAGGTATAATATTTTTATTAAAGGATTCAGCTTACTAGTGGTAGAAAATGTTGATCTATGTTGTGATTAAGAAAGGGTTATTTGGAAACTTTTTAAAAAGGGTTCTGACAGAAATATATATATATATACTTCGGTCAGGGATTTCTTGATCAGGGATGTGAAGAATTTTTGAAGCTTAAACAAAGTTATATGATTGAAACTGTGTATGAAAGGAATTTGTTAAATGAATAAATGTATCAGAGAGTGTATTCCGACAGAAACTGTAAGGTATATATGGTTTGAAGATGGTTTAAATGAAGACATAAAGCTGAAAAATGTAGAATAAAGAGTGGAATATGTACTGGATATAATTCTTTTGATCATTATTTTAGTGATTACTTGAAGCAAGCTGAAAAAAAAATATTAATCAAACTTCAAGACTAAGTAACACAACTACCAGAGATAGATCATCCTGTAACCTCAGAAATATGAGTGATAGTCGAAATGTGATAAAGGACTTCACTGCAAAATCTGAAGAATGAACATCAGCCAGGGCATATGTTAATTGCATATAAGAAGATTTATCTCTACTGGATGTTATACATGAACTTTCTTCTTTATTGACACTAATATGATTATTTTAAATTGATCTTGGTTTGACTATTCCTATGATTACATGAGTTCAGTATCCATTAAAGATTTGCCTGTTGGGTTTGCTGAAATTTTTGGATTGAAACATTAAATTATTGGATTAGTATTTATGGGTTGATGAGATCTGCAGGAACTGTTTGATAATGATACTACTGTTTTCTAATCGATTTGATGTTATTATTGTTTGATGTGACTTCAAGAATGGAATGATGAAATGTTTTGTTTCGAATCAGAGGAGATTGAATGATTTGTCTTTGTGATATTAATAATGTCCACATAGAAATGTGCCAAAAAGGGGCTATGGTACTTTGCTTAGGTATTGGATATTAAAGTATTTAAGTTAAAATTTAAGTCAGTGGCAATAGTATGTGAAAATTTTGATATTTTCCCAGAAGAGTTACTTGAATTACTGTTGGTTAAGGAAATTGAATTTCCGTTCTTTTTTTTTATCTGAGATTATAGAAAGAGTTGGACTGGTAATGAATTGACTGGTTTTACTTCTGCAATTACAAAAAATTTTATGAGATTTTTCAGGATTTGGTACTCAAAAGATATTGAAATTTGACCTGATTTGTTGTATGAAAAAGAAGAACCAATTGAGATACTAGATTGAAAGATGAAGTTATAATACTGAAGAAGCAACATGGGAACTGAAAGAAACAGTGAGATTTCTGTATCCCACTTCTTTTTAGGCAAATTTCGAGGACGAAATTTATTAAGGGGGGAAGAGTTGTAATGACCTGAATTTTTACAGTTATCAAAAAAGAGCATTTTCGGGTCTCCGTTTCTAAAAAATAGATTTTTAAATATTTATTAAAAATATTTACGAAGTTAAGAGAGTGATTAATTAAAGTTTAATGAAGCAAATTAGCTTAAATAAATGATAATTAGATAAAAGGATTAAATTGAATGAAGTGTGAAAGTTTAATTATAGAATAAAGAAAATTAAAAGGACTAAATAAGTAAATAAACCAAAAAGAGTGCCAAGTGTGTGGCAAAAATAAAATACAAGTATAATAAATATAATACAAACATTTGTAATACATATATTTATTTGCTTATTATTTAAGTAAATATTAATGTATTTATTATTATTAAATTAATATTATATGATAAATAAATAAAAAGTTGACAAATGTATGGTATGTATAGTGACATGTGTGATATTAATATACATACATTTGTAAAATACATGTATATTTACTTATTATATAAGTTTATTATTAAATTATATATTATTATTAAGTAAAAGATATTTATATAATAAATAGATTAAAGAAAGACAAATGTAATTATATATGTGTATACAAATGTAAAATAGATATTGAATATTAAATAGATATTTTATTATAGCTATTATTAAGTTATTATAATATATATATGTCGAAACCATTTTTATTTTAAAAAAAACGGGGATCGACTTTTTTGAAAACAAAACGTGGAGTCGCCACTAATCTTTTTTGTTTAGGTGTGATTGGATCACCTAGAAATTTGATTGTTTTAATAAAATATTCTGGTTCACTAAAACAATAATTTTGGTCTACGAAATTTTGAGAAAACAGGCTCGGGAGTCAGTTACGTACGAGGAAGGATCAGCACCCTCATTACGCCCCAAAATTGGTACCATATCGACTAAATAACTGTCCTTGGGTCTAAGATTTAAAATGTTTTGAAATGAGGTTACTTTTGATCACATTTGAATAACCCGAATTGGTCATCAAAATCTTCTTGTTTCAGAGGAATATAGCACCACATCCAGCACGATAGGATGCGATCCTTTATACCCTCGAAAACGCGATAGATTTCAATTTCCAAAAATTTATAATTTGGAAATTTCAAAAGGATGCTCAACTATTTAGTCCAACGAAAAAATTGAAACCTAGCACAGTAGGGCACGATCTCTTGAATTTCCAAACGTTGAGTATTGCCTCGCCTTAGAAACCACGAATGAAATTCCAAAGGGATATTCGATTATTTTGCGCAAACAAGAAATTGCAACCCTGCACGATAGGGCATGATTCCCCGAATTGCCGAACATCGAATATTTCCTTCGTTTTAAAAAGTTTTTAGAAAATATGAACGAAATTCTAAAGAGATATTCGATTATTTTGGGCAAACGAGAAATTGCAACCCAGCACGATAGGGCAAGATTTCCCGAATTGCTAAACATCGAACATCGACTCCGTTTTAAAGAATTTTTAAACAAATAATTATAAAATCGGCTTGAAATACAATAATTTAACTTGAAATGAAAAGGAATAATTAGTTTTAAAGAATTAGAAGTTATAAAGTGATATTTGTAAATCGGGAATAAAAAAAAACGGGATGACATACATGAGCATAATAGATGCATTAATATAAAATAAGATAAAAGACGAGAATAACAACAATTAGCAAACACGCGAAATAATCACAGATCAAAGATAACGAAAAGTAAAGTAAAAACTTAAGTAAATGATATATACGTAAATAAATAAATAACACAAACAATGATAAATAATAATAATAATAATAGTAAGAAAGAAAAAAAAGGTGATAACAATACTATGTCAAATAATAAAAATTAACAACAATAATAATAAATATAGTAATGATAATAGTAGAATATACAATACATAGTATTAGAGGTAAATACATAATACATACATATTAGAAATAATCATAAACACAAAAAAATATTAATAACTATATAAATAGATATATAGTAGTAGTATATACATGGTATAGTTTAGAAAAAAACATAAGCATAAGATAATATGAGAAATAAAAATATATAAATGATATAGTATTAAGGTATATGCATAACAATAAAAATACAATATTAAAAGATATATTCATGTAATATAAAAAATGAATCCGTATTAAAAATATATACATAATAAAAATGCAATATTTACATAGTATATACATACTAAAAATAATAATATTTTTTTTTAAAAAAAGGAATAGATATTAATGATATTACATAGATATATACATATATATTAAAATGAATACATGATGATGTTAAAAGTATGTACACAATATATAATATATTAAAAATATATATATATATATAATATTTATAAAATTATATACATGGTATAATGTTAATATGAATATGTATAATATGGAGTATGATATGGTATTTAAATGTGTATACATGGAATAATAAAAAAAAACAACTATATGAATATATATAAAATATATATGTATATAAGTATTAATTGAAATTTAAAAAAGAAATTCTAAAATATAGTGATAATATGCTAACGACAGTAATAATAATAATGAATAGGATAATAAATAATATCAAAAAAGGGTAAAAAAAATAATGCAAAAACCTCATTAAATACAGAAAGGGATTGAATTCGAAACAAGAATGAAGTTCTGGGGCCAATTTGGAATAAAAATAAATGGAGGAGGTTTAATAAAATACACGAAGTAAATGGGGGACCCATCTTGCTATTATACCATGTCCCCAAACGACGCCGTCTCAACATCTATTCCCTCAATAATCAGGGGACCAAATTAAAAAGATTAAAATTACAAGACATAATTAAGAAATAAAGAAAACTAGATTAAAACATAGCAGAAATGCGGAGGGACTGCGCAAACAATTATCCCCCTTAGCAGAAACGAGCGGATCCTGCTGCTTACAGGTCGGGTATTCGGGTTCGGCGTGAAACGACGCCGTTTTGGGTATTGGAAGTTTGCTCCAAAACGACGTCGCACTATGGGGGCAATAAAAGCAAAAATTTTTTGTAAAAATTTCATTTCATCAGTGCAGAGGGAAAAAAAGGGAGAGATGGATAAGTCCCTCCGGCGAGAGCGATTTCTAACCGCCAGATCGAGGCCCGTCTGTCGCCGGCGTCCGCCGCGCATGGTGGCTGAAGGTGCAAAAGTGGCACCGAATCGGCTCCTTTTGCTCTTCTCTCCCCAGATCCGGGTTTAATGCAAGCAAAATCCCTTTTTAGTGATCAAAACGCACCCTGGAAACCTTTCGACTCCTGGCTTTCCCGATCTCTGAGACGGTAATGGTTTCTCCCTTTCTCCCTTTTTTATATATGTATATACATGTATATGTGTACTATGCGTGTATGTATGTTAGACCTACTCGTAAGATGAAAGTAAATGATTTACAGAGAGAAGAAACAACCTTTTGTTTGAATGTTTATGATTTTCTCCCGTATTTCTCCTTTTTTTGTTCTCTTTTCTTCTCTCAAAAAAAAAAGAAAGGTTACAATTTTTGCTTGGCTATATATAGCCAAATACATGGTATTACCCCTTTTTGCTACTACTATCTGCTTTTTTTGCGTGTTGTTGTCTCCTTTTCTTTTCTTTAATCTATTTGCAGGCCTCTGGAGTCAATGGTGGTGACAGAGGGGTGGGTGGAGGCAGACGGTATGGGCGATGGGACAAGTGCGGCGGCAGGGCTGATTAGGCTAGGGTTTTTAGTTCCCTTTTTTGTTTTGTGTTTGGGTTGGGCTGCTGTTGGGTTAGTTGGGTTTAATGGGTTATTTAGGATTGGGCTGGGCAAATTTGAGTATTTACAGCTGCCCCTCTTTGCTCATTGTCGTGTAACGAGAATAGAGCAAAGACTATAAAAGGGGCCAAATTTACCGGGACCTGCCAAGTCTTGATTTCTCTTTGATGCTTTTATTCTTCAAGTAACCTCTCTGTATCCTCAGAGGTACAAGTAGTGTTGCTTTGATCCCCTCCACTGCAATCTCAAGGAGATAGGGTTTGTTTTGATCTGCTCTATTGCAACTTCAGAGAGATGAGATCTGTGGTTTATAGCTTCAATCTGTTCCACTACAACTTCAGGGAAATGAGATTTGCTATCTTTAGTCTGCTCCATTGTAACTTCAGGGAGATAAGACTTGTGTTGATCTACTCTATTGCAACTTTAGAGAGATGAGATCTATAATTTATAGCTTCAATCTGTTCCACTGCAACTTCAGAGAAATAAGATTTGCTATCTTTAGTCTGTTCCACTGCGACTTCAAGGAGATAAGACTTGTGGTTTTAACCTGCTCCACTGCAACTTCAGGGAGATAAGGTTAATGACTTCGATCTGCTCCACTGCAACCTCAGGGAGATAAGATCTGTAATTCAGCTCCAATCTGTTCCACTGCAACTTCAGGGAAATAAGATTGAATATCTTTAGTTTACTCCACTGCAACTTCAGGGAGATAAGACTTGTGACTTCAATCAACTCCACTGAAATTTCAAGGAGATCTGATGTGGCTTTTAGCTACTCCAATGTCATTTCAGGGAAAAGAGATTTGCAATTTCCAGCCTGTTACCCTACTACTTAGGGGGTTAAGAACCATCATCTTCGATCTATTTCCCAATTGCTTAAGGGGTTAAGATTTGTGAATTCAGCCTGTTACCCTACTGCTTAGGAGTTTAAGGCTTGTGAATTCATTGATTCTAGGAACATCACCTGTAGAATCAATTCCATGTATCTATGCTCATGTCAAATGATTAGGATACTATGATCGAAATGAATTAAATGCTCCTAACTAGATATGCCATGAATGGTCTATAAATGCATGAGTGCGGTATGTTATGAGAATGATCCATTTTTTAATGTTTGGATTGCTATTGCTCTTTGTTCATCAAGGTTCTTTCACTGAATAGGTACCCAGTCTTCTTATTCGGCTTAGATCTTTGAACAGAAAACCCGAAAAGGTAGTCATAATTCAAACTCTTTTTTCTCGAGTGTTTCCAATCTTTAAGTTTGGTTAGTTCTAAATAATAGCCCTGTTTCAGGTTCCTGTACTATTTAGAAACTTTCAGAGTAATATACAGAACTCCTTTTGCAAAAGTGTTGTTAGTCCATTAGTCGTTATTTCAATACAAAGATGCTTGAGAGAGATCGTAACAATGGATAGAACTGGAATTCATTAGAAACAAAATTTGAAAGGAATAGATTAATCACAGAACATAGGCATTGTTGGAAGACAAAATAAACAAAAGGAAAATAGATGCCCCAAATATCACAGCATGAACTCCCCTGTATGAACTTCTTGAAGACCCTTTTTTGAGCCTAATATGTGTTTAGGAGATCTAGAGTACTCTTGTCGATGCCCCAAGATGTAACATCTCACCTCTTTGCTAATTCAATATTACAAGAGTACCACAGGCTCAACCTCTGATCCAAGTTTGAATCACCCTTTACGGGTTTTCAATTCAAAATCCCTTTGGTCTCAAGGTGCTCTTTGTGAGTTATCACCTTAGCCTCTTCCCCCTTTTTTTTTTAGGCGAAGTATTTCTTGATTGAATCTGAATTCATAGGATTGGGCAAAGTCTTGCCATCCATTTCAGTCAATATCAATGCTCCTCCGGAAAAAGCTTTCTTCACCACATAAGGTCCTTCCCAATTTGGCATTCATTTTCCTCTGAAGTCCTTTTGCATAGGCAAAATCTTTTTTAATACTAGGTCTTCTTCGTGGAATTCTTTAGGACGAACCTTTTTGTTGTAGGCTCGCATCATCTATTTTTGGTACATTTGACCATGACAGATTGCCTTTAGCCTCTTTTCTTCGATTAAATTCAACTGATCGTATCGGGACTGGATCCACTCTGCCTCATCTAGCTTTACTTCTGCCAAAACTCTAAGGGAAGGAATCTCAACCTCGATAGGTAAAACAGCCTCCATTCCATAGACCAATGAGAAAGGAGTTGCCCCAGTAGAGGTCTTGATGGATGTTCGATAAGCATAGAGGGCGAACAGTAATTTCTCATGCCAATCTTTGTAAGTTTCAGTCATCTTTCCAACAATCTTCTTGATGTTCTTATTGGCCGCTTCAACTGCACCATTCATTTTCGGGCGATACGGCGACGAGTTGTGGTGTCTGATCTTGAACTGACTGCAGACCTCTGCTATTGTACTGTTGTTCAAATTCAATGCATTATCGAATATGATCTTTTCTGGCATTCTATATCGACAGACAATCTCTCTCTTTAGGAACTTGCTAACTACTGATTTTGTAACATTAGCATATGAAGCGGCCTCCACCCACTTGGTGAAATAATCAATGGCCACAAAGATGAATCGATGCCCATTTGAAGCTTTTGGTGAAATTGACCCGATTACATCCATGCTCCACATCAAAAAAGGCCATGGAGAAGTCATAACATGCAGAGGTGAAGGAGGCACATTAATCTTATCTCCATAGATTTGGCACTTATGACATCTCTTGGCATAATTAATACAGTCTCCTTCCATGGTGGACCAATAATAACCAAATCCCATAATTTGCCTAGCCATTGTGAAGCTATTAGGGTGTGTCTCGCAGACGCCCTCATGAACTTCTTCCAAGATTTTCTTGGCCTCAATAGCGTCTACACATCTTAACAGTACCTGATCCTTCCTTCTTTTGTATAGGATCTCTCCATCCAAGACATAGTCGCCGGCCAGTCTCCTTAATGTTCTTTTGTCATTTTCAGTAGCTTGGTCGGGGTACTCATGATTCTTCACATACCACAGGATATCGTGGTACCAGAGATGATTATCATTTTTTGCTTCTTCTTCGAGGTTGTAACAATGAGCTGGAGCCTCGTAAATACTAATTTGGATCGGTTTCACATCTTTTTGTTTGTTCACCTTAATCATAGAGGCTAAAGTTGCTAAGGCGTCGACCATCTGATTTTCTTCTCGGGAGAGATAGCAGAAGACGATATCATCAAGTTCTCGAATCAATTCAAGGACCATATTTCTGTAATTGATCAATTTCGGATCTCTCGTCTCCCATTCACCTTAGAGTTGATAAATCACTAGCGCAGAATCTCCATATACTTCTAGCGCTTTGATCTTGCGTTCTATGGCTGCACGGATGCCCATGATGCATGCTTTGTATTCCGCCATATTATTTGTGCAGTCAAAATCTAATTTACTAGTGAAGGGATAATAATCTCCGTCTGGGGATACCAAGACTGCCTCAATTCCATTACCCACAGCATTTGATGCTCCGTCAAAGTTTAGTTTCTAAGGGTGACTTTCTTGAGGGTCTTCTTCAGTGGTTGCTACGTACGTCAGATCTTCATTTGGGAAATCAAAGTTCAGAGGCTCGTAGTCTTCTAAAGCTCTACTAGCTAGAAAATCTGCTATTGTACTCCCTTTTACAGCTTTCTGATTTACATAGGCGATATCAAATTCAGAAAGAAGAATTTGCCATCGGGCCATTCTTCCTTTTAAAACAGTTAACTCCATCAAGTACTTCAGAGGATCCAATTTAGAAATCAGCCAAGTTGTGTGATACAACATGTATTGTCTCAACCTTCGGGTTGTCCAAATTAATGCGCAACACAACTTTTCAATTGGCGAGTATCTTGTCTCACACTCGGTGAACTTCTTACTGAGATAATATATCGCTCTTTCTTTCCTTCCTGATTCATCATGTTGGCCAAGTACACATCCCATAGAATTTTCAAATACCGTCAAGTACAGTATCAGTGGTTTATCTGGACTAGGCGGTGTCAGCACTAGGGCATTAGACAAATATTGCTTAACCTTATCAAAAGTCTTCTGGCACTCCGTATCCCAAACACCAGGATTATGTTTCTTAAGGAGACAGAATATGAGGTCACATTTCTCGGTTAGTTGTGAAATAAACCGAGTGATGTAATTTAGTCTCCCTAAGAATCCCCGAACTTCCTTTTGAATACGCGACGGAGGTAACTCTTGTATGGCTTTGACTTTATCTGGGTCAATATCGATTCCTTTTTCACTGACTACGAATCCTAGCAGTTTCCCTGACCTGGCCCCAAAGGTACATTTTACTAGATTGAGTTTCAGTTGGAACTTTCTCAACCTCAAAAATAATTTCCTCAAGACTTGTACATGCTCTTCTTCTGTTCGGGATTTAGCGATCATGTCATCAACATAGACTTCAATTTCTTTGTGCATCATATCATGGAATAGGGTTACCATGGCTCTCTATATGTTGCTCCCGTATTTTTCAATCCGAAAGGCATCACCCTATAACAAAAAGTTCCCCATATAGTTACAAATGTGGTTTTACTCATGTCTTCGGGATGCATCTTGATCTGATTGTACCCTAAGAAACCATCCATGAATGAGAACAGTGAGTAACCTGCTGTATTGTCTACTAAGGTGTCAATATGAGGCAATAGGAAATTATCCTTCGGGCTGGCTTTGTTAAGATCCCTGTAGTCTACACACATTCGTACTTTTCCATCTTTTTTAAGGATGGGGACGATATTGGCTACCCATTCTGAGTACTTGACTACTTGTAAGAAACTAGCACCGAATTGCTTCTTGACCTCCTCTTTTATTTTCAACAAAACATCTGGCCTCATCCTTCGGAGCTTCTGTTGAACTGGCTTGCATTTTTTTTTAATGGGGAGCCTGTGTACCACAATATTAGTACTTAGCCCAGGCATATCTTGATATGACCATGCAAAGACGTCCTTGAACTCTCGGAGTAACTCAATAGGCTCCTGCTTTGTCTCTGTGGTAATGCCAACTCCGATCTTTACTTCTTTCTTTTCTAGTTCATCTCCCAAATTCACGACTTCTACTGACTCTTTGTGAGGTAAAATCTGTTTCTCTTCTTGTTCTACCATCCTTAACAAATCAGGGGATAAGTTACAGTCTCTGTCATCTTCAAAGTCCTGAGATCCCTCTAAACACATATCCCGCTCAAAAGGAGACTCTGAATTAGTAGCAGCGTCGTTCATATCGTTGATATCTGGAGACCTGCTGTAGGTGTGAAGGAAGATACAAAGAACAAAAGAATCTAAGAGCAATGACATGTATAGTATGATCATGAATGAAAGAATAAGAGAATATTTGCACGAGATAAGACAAAATAATGCATTTTATTGAAATAACGATTTTGGACACAAGCCTATTTCACAAAAGGACACTTATTACTCCTAGGCCTGAAGTAATAGGCGTGTTTTGGGCATTACTCTGTATTGGTTCTAAAGACTATAGGAATCTTTTCTACAGTCCAAATATTTAGAACACTTTCTGGCTCATAAGGGTGGATGCCCGACAGATTCTCTACTCTAGCTCCTTCCTTATATGTGGCGTTAATGCTTAAGTCTTCCAACATTTCTTCAGAAAATTCTTTCCTTGTTGCTCTTCCTTCAGCGTGAATAATTCCTCCCGACACGAATGTACTGGATATGTGAGGAAAGGTCATCAGCTCCCACTTAACCTCTCCCTCGTTCAAACGCGCTCTTTTCCTTTCTTGTTTCTTCTTTTGCTCTTTTTTCTTCTGTCTTGCATCTGGCTTGAATCCTAAGCCAAAGCGGTCTCGTTTTTCCATAAGCATGGGTGCTTCGACCTTTCCTTGTAGGCTTCTTCCAAGCCCTTTCCCTGGTAAAGCTCCTTTCCCAATCGTCAGTTGTAGGCCCATTCTTGTAGTTTTAGAGATTCGGGGCTTAGGGATCTTATTTCCTTTAGAAACAAAGGTCGCATTTACAAATTCTAATGACCGAAAATAATACTCTATGGCTTCATCATCTGTCCCCACATACGGTACATTGCTGGTAACGGATGCAATGATATCTTCTTCCGCATTTATGGTCACCAATCGACCTTCAGTTATAAATTTGAGCTTTTGATGTAACGATGACGGCACTACCCCCGCTGAATGAATCCAGGGCCTTTCCAACAAGTAATTGTAAGAGGGCCTGATGTCCATTACCAAGAAGTCTATCTCGTACGTGCTAGGGCCAATTAAAAGGGGTATTTCGATCCTCCCTTTTACTTTCCTTTCGGTACCATCGAACGCCCTCACCACATTTTGACATGCTTTCATATGGGAACTATCCACGGGCAACCTATTTAATGTGGACAGAGGTAGGACGTTTAGTGCCGATCCATTATCAATCAATACCCCCGGCAATGTGAATCCCTTGCAACGTGTGGTAATGTGCAGGGCCTTTGTGGACCCTATACCTCCCGGTGGTATTTCGTCGTCGTTAAAGAAAATAAAATTATCAGCGCTGATGTTGTTAACCAGACGATCCAATTTTTTAACTGAGATGTCATTTGCGACATAAGCCTCATTCAACACTTTCATTAACGTGTTCCGATGCGTTTCCGAGCTCAGCAGTAAGGCTAACACTGAGATGCGTACTGGTTGCTTGCGTAGCTATTCAAAGACGCTATACTCACTGTGCTTTAAAAATTTTAAGAATTCCCTAGCTTCATTCTCGGTTACCGACTCATTGACTGGCGATTCGAACCTGACCGTCTTCTCCTTCCTTTGCTCAACCATGGGGGCCTTTTCTTTAACGGTTTCATTTTTTGTACTCGCGGGATCATAACGTCTCCCACTACGTGTATAGAAACCTACATCTTGGTTCTCCTGTGAAGCACTTGTCGGGCCTTCTCCCCCGGGGATTGTCACGTTGCAGTCGTAATTTCAAGGAACCTTTTTGCTATCCTTGTATGGGAAGGATATCGGTTTTTGGATTATGACTCTCGGCGCCAGTTGTACTCCTGCTTCATTGCTCCTGGGTCGCGAAATGATCACTACAAGATGATTAACTTTTTGGATCCCTTCTATTGTTCCCTCCTCTGTAGCGTAAACCTCTTCTTCCTTTGTTCCTCTGGTTTATTCATAAAATTCCATCTCCTTATTGTCCATCAGATTTTGCACTATGGACCTGAACTTGTTGCACTCTTGGATGTTATAGCCTTCATCAGCATGAAACTCGCAGTATCTTCTCGCTTCTCTGGGCCTTTCTTTTGGATGTCGTGTGACTAAACCTCCTTCCACCATATTCTCCCAAACCTGTTTAAGCGGAGTTTTTACCTCTGATACATCCATCTTGATTCTTTTGCTCCCCCTTTCAACTATCGTGTTTACTCTTTTATTAACATGGTCGGGTAATGGATTTCCTGCCACATTGGGACCTGGTGAGTCATCAAACTTTATAACTCCCATTTCTATGAGTTTTTCCACTAACTTTTTGAACATCAGTACAATTCTCGATCGAGTGCCCCGTTATCTCTGCGTGGTACTCACATTGGGCGTTTGTGTCGTACCATTTTAGGAACGGGGGTTGTAAAGGCTTCAAGTAGAAAGGTGACACTACATGGGCATCAAATAAGCTCTGATACAACTCATTGTAGGACATCGGGATAGGCGTAAATTGGACTATTTCCGTTTTAGGCCTTGAGTTAGAATCTTGTCTTGTGGAGCCCTAATGGCTGGTAGTCACCGTCCTTGGTTGGCTTACGGTGACAGGCTTGTTATAACTCTTATTGTATATACTCGTGTTATTCACCTTATTTTCTTTCCTCCTCGGAATTGATTTCTTGGCATTTTCTCCTGCTTCAATCTTCCCACATCTTATCGCGTTCTCTATCATCTCTCCTGACATTACTATGTCCGAGAAACTCTTAGTAGCACTTCCCAGTATGTGGTTGATAAATGGAGCTTTCAGAGTGTTGATAAAGAGCATAGTCGTTTCTTTCTCCAGAAGAGGTGGTTGGACTTGCGTCGCCACCTCTCTCCATCTTTGGGCGTACTGTCTGAAACTTTCATTCTGTTTCTTTTCCATATTTTGTAACGTGATTCAATCGGGTGCTGTGTCTATCACATGGCCTTATTGCTTCATGAAAGCTTGTGCCAAGTCTTTCCACGAATGGATTTGAGCACGACTTAGTTGGTTGTACCATTTGGCCGGAGACCCGACCAAACTGTCCTGAAAATAATAGATCAACAATTGATCATTGTGAACGTACCCTGCCATTCTTCGACAAAATATAGTGATGTGAGCCTTTGGACAGCTAGTTCCATTGTATTTTTCAAATTCTGGCGTTTTGAACTTGGGGGGAAGCACCAAGTCCGGAACTAAACTCCTTAGCATCAATTCCACCACGATAGTCAGCGTTTTCTATTTCTTTAAAATTTTCTTCCAACCATCTACACCGTTCTTCGAGTTCTTTCAGAAGTTCTACCCTTGTCTTTTTCGCTTCTACTACATCATTAAGATCGAGGACACCGGGGTTAATCGGGTTATCCCCCGGATTAGAACCTAAACCAGCCTGATAGTTCATCGGCATCGAGGTATTGGCCTGTAATTGTTGGGGCCTGATTGTCACAGACGGCCTTCGCATGTGTGGTTCGGGTGGCATTTGAGTATTCATCAGAGTGAAACTAGGGGGGTAGAGAGGATCCTTAGTAACGGCTAGCCCTTCATGTTGCACTTGAGCATTTGCCGGATTACAACCAGGGGGGTAAAGGGAGTCTTCACTATTATTTCCAACATTAGTCGTAGGACCCTTTCCTTTATCCGTCCTACTAGTCAGTAGTCGGTTTAGCTCTTCCATCATACTTCTTTGTGATTCCAGCATTTGATCCCTCATTTCCTGCTGGATTTTAGCTAACTGTTCTTGTACTTGTGCTTGCATCTGCTCCTGCATCTCTTTCTGCATTTGTTCCAGTCTTTCTAATTTTTTATCCATTGCTTGAGTTTTTCTTCTTGTACTGTAGGGATGTGCACTTGAGAGATTTTCGTTGGTTTCCAGATACTGAAACATTTTTAATTAATTAGAATCTTTTTATGGCCTTTAATGCATACGAAGTAATGTGATGCAAATGCATGAATGCAAAGGAGGCATCAATTTTGATTCGATTCCATTTAGAAAATTTGACTAGAAAATAAAAGTCTTTACATAAAATTGAGTTACAAATAAGACTTCGCCCTAATGCTCAGAGCCTTAATTTTCTTAAATAAGGAGGCTAGCTCCTGCCCCGATCTGACTCCAACTCGTATTTCACTCCCAGTATGTCCACTTGTACTGCCAAGGCTTGCAAGTAATCAGCTACCTCCCGAATTTGGGTTATGGCTTCTCCCATAATGTAATCTCTATTTCTGACTTGATCTTGCGCATGATGGAGTTGCTCTTTCCAACGGTCTTTATTTGCCTCGAAAAACTGAATCCGCATCTCACAGTTTTACAGTGACATTTCTAATTCTTCTATTTTTCCTCTCATTTCTTCTATCTTGCTCAAGCTCGCCCTCAATTCCATTACGGTGTTGTGATTTCGGTATTGATGAAGAGACTTCTCGAGTTCTGCCACTCTAGCCTTTAATTCACCTCGCTCATTTCTGCTTTCCGACAGACTTTTCTCTAAATCTTCATTTCATACCTGAGCTTCTCGAAATTTTCTTTCCCATCGATCAGCCTTGGTCTTTTCTTCTTGAATTTCCTGGCGCCATTGTTCAGAAGTCTTACCTAACCCCGCAGTCCTCATAGACAGGCGTAACTTCTTGTAATCAGTCTTCAAACTGTCTAGATCCTCCTCGGCCTTAGCTTTCCCTTTTCTCCACTTTTCAGCCTCTGACCTCTGGACATCAGCGTCTAATCTCAGGTGCATCTTCTCTTCCTCCAATTGTTCAATCTTTTTCCCAAGCTCTGAACTCTTCTTTTCGAAGTCTTGTTTTATAATTTCCAATTCTGATGGGGCGACTCGTAGTTGTTCTACCATAGGTCGAGTATTTTTCAAGCTTGGCCTAGGAACATTATCATTAATCCTCTTCTTAAACCATTCATCATACTCGGGCGTCACCATGGAACTGACGGCCAACCTCTTCATCCAACGAGTTTGCTTCCAAGCATCGGATAGCTCCCGAACCTTCTTCTTATAGTGGGCACCTTTAAAAGAGAATTCACACTGAGCAAGTCCGTAGGTTGCGGGTATAAACTGCCTTGATTTTTATTGTCTCAATGCAAGTAATGGGGCATATCCAGTAGCTCCTCAAATTCCCAACAACGGTACCCAGTCAAAGTTACCACATTGATACATGATCTCATCAGGAACCATCTAATATGCTCTCCACTCGATATCCTCTTCCTTAAGGTTTTGAAGAATTTCCATCCACTTCTCCTCCGAGATATCTTCTCTCCTTTGTATAGCTTCCTCCTCTCTCAACGGGGAATAACCTTCGGCAAAGACCCGATAAGAAACCTTGTCTACTTTCCAAAAGCGCCCATGAAACCATACCATCAACAGTTGTGCGCATCCAATAAACCGTCCCCCGCCCGTCTTTCGACATATGCTCAAGGATCTGAACGTCTCTGCCAATATTGTCTGTACCGGTGTGATTCCCTTCTCAAGACGATCGAATAAGTCAGTGACTGCCTCATCCATGTGCCTTAAAGCATTGGGAAAAATTACCAATCTATAGATGCTTAAGACGAAGATATCGACCGGATGTGCTAAAACCAAATCTCTTAGATTCTCCCAAGGGATACATTTACTATCTCCCTTTTGTTGAATTCGAACAGTGACCCAAGGGTCGCTCATCCCTGAAATATTTATCAATTTCTTCGTGAAAGTTTGACCATTAAAAACCTTGGCATAAGCTTTTCTAACTTGCACTTTTGGACACCTGAGTAAGGTAGTATATTCCTCCACGGTAGGCATTAAATCCACTTCCCCAAAAGTGAAACACTTGTAAGCAGAATTCCAAAATTGGACCATAACTCAGAACAGGTGCTTGTTCACTTTAATATCTAGCAAGTAAGATATATCACCATAGCTTTGATAGAACAACTGTCTGGTTTCTTTGTCCCAACTAGTCCAAATATCTTTCAGTTCCTACAACTCATTCTGTGCTACATTGACGTGAGTGAATTCCTGCAATTCTGATGTATATCCTACTGTCAAGCTATCCCATTTCTCCGATTGTAACTTCTCTGACCATGCACGGACGACCGCATTATCCTCAACTTTACTAAGAAATTCATTCTCCATGTTAAACTTTCTAACTTAGTAATCGAATACGAATCAACACCTCATTTAGTATGCAATGTCATGCAAAATACAATCAAAACAAGACAAGTCAGTATCAAGTATTAATAATAAAATACAAGCAAAATAAAGATAATCAAAGCATATTTATATGGGCGTTACTTATAAAAAAATTTTTACTCGGAATTTGGCCTCATAGAGCTGTTCATTTTATGTCTGTTTAGATCAAGACTTTCAACAGTTTAACCTAGCTCCACCTAAAGAAGGCTCTTAGGGTTCCCTATATGTGGTTTAGTTCTAGAGTAAGGGTACCCGAACCAGCAGATTTCTCGATCTTCACCCATTATAGGCTCATATAAATTGAGTTCAGTTCGGGGAATACATTTCCCTATGACCATGCGGAGATGAAAATCTCACGAAATCATAGGTACGGATGTATCCTGGAAGTAATCCACTAGCCCATGCGGAGGTGAAAACCTCACGAAAGCATAGTTTCTTACTCCCACTTAGAAGGTATGACCACAGCGGTCATGCAATGTAATGCAATGTTATTCTACAAGACCGGAGCCACAACAATCATACAATCGAATGTAATTGAAGAAATCATGATTTTCCAAACAAATTTTCAATCAACTAACAAAAGGACAGCAGATAATCAATTTTATGGCCTGACTCTCTTATTAAGGTCCCCAGTGGAGTCACCAAGCTGTCGAAACCATTTTTATTTTTTAAAAAAACGGGGATCGACTTTTTAGAAAACAAAACGTGGAGTCGCCACCAATCTTTTTTGTTTAGGTGTGATCGGATCACCTAGAAATTTGATTGTTTTAATAAAATATTCTGGTTCACTAAAATAATAATTTTGGTTTACGAAATTTTGAAAAAACAGGCTCGGGAGTCGGTTACGTACGAGGAATGATTAGCACCCTCATTACGCCCCAAAATTGGTACCATATCGACTAAATAACTGTCCTTGGGTCTAAGATTTAAAATGTTTTGAAATGAGGTTACTTTTGATCACATTTGAATAACCCGAATTGGTCATCAAAATCTTCTTGTTTCAGAGGAATATAGCACCACATCCAGCACGATAGGATGCGATCCTTTATACCCTCGAAAACGCGATAGATTTCAATTTCCAAAAATTTATAATTTGGAAATTTCAAAAGGATGCTCAACTATTTAGTCCAACGAAAAAATTGAAACCTAGCACAGTAGGGCACGATCCCTCGAATTTCCAAATGTTGAGTATTGCCTCGCCTTAGAAACCACGAATGAAATTCCAAAGGGATATTCGATTATTTTGCGCAAACGAGAAATTGCAACCCTGCACGATAGGGCACGATTCCCCGAATTGTCGAACATCGAATATTTCCTTCATTTTAAAAATTTTTTAGAAAATATGAACGAAATTCTAAAGAGATATTCGATTATTTTGGGCAAACGAGAAATTGCAACCCAGAACGATAGGGCACGATTCCCTGAATTGCTAAACATCGAACATCGACTCCGTTTTAAAGAATTTTTAAACAAATAATTATAAAATCGGCTTGAAATACACTAATTTAACTTGAAATAAAAGGGAATAATATTTATAAAATTATATACATGGTATAATGTTAATATGTATATGTATAATATGGAGTATGATATGGTATTTAAATGTGTATACATGGAATAATAATGAAAAAAAACAACTATATGAATATATATAAAATATATATGTATATAAGTATTAATTGAAATTTAAAAAAGAATTCTAAAATATAGTGATAATATGCTAATGACAGTAATAATAATAATGAATAGGATAATAAATAATATCAAAAAAGGGTAAAAAAAATAATGGAAAAACCTCATTAAGTACAGAAAGGGATTGAATTCGAAACAAGAATGAAGTTGTGGGGCCAATTTGGAATAAAAATAAATGGAGGAGGTTTAATAAAATACACGAAGTAAATGGGGGACCCATCCTGCTATTATACCATGTCCCCAAACGACGCCATCTCAACATCTATTCCCCCAATAATCAGGGGACCAAATTAAAAAGATTAAAATTACAAGACATAATTAAGAAATAAAGAAAACTGGATTAAAACATGGCAGAAATGCGGAGGGACTGCGCAAGCAATTATCCCCCTTAGCAGAAACGTGCGGATCCTGCTGCTCAAGGGTCGGGTCTTCAGGTTCGGCGTGAAATGACGCCGTTTTGGGTATTGGAAGTTTGCTCCAAAACGACGTCGCGCTATGGGGGCAATAAAAGCAAAATTTTTTTTGTAAAAAATTCATTTCATCAGTGCAGAGGGAAAAAAAGGGGAGAGAAGGATAAGTCCCTCCGGCGAGAGCGATTTCTAATTGCCGGATCGAGGCCCGTCTGTCACCGGCGTTCGCCACGCATGGTGGCCGAAGGTGCAAAAGTGGCACCGAATCAGCTCCTTTTGCTCTTCTCTCCCCAGATCCGGGTTTAATGCAAGCAAAAGCCTTTTTTAGTGATCAAAACGCACCCTGGAAACCTTTCAGCTCCTGGCTTTCCCGATCTCTAAGACGGTAATAGTTTCTTCGTTTCTCCCTTTTTTATATATGTATATATATGTATATGTGTACTATGCGTGTATGTATGTTAGACCTACTCGTAAAATGAAAGTAGATGATTTACAGAGAGAAGAAACAACCTCTTGTTTGAATGTTTATGATTTTCTCCTGTATTTCTCCTTTTTTTGTTCTCTTTTCTTCTCTCCAAAAAAAAGAAAGGTTACAATTTTTGCTTGGCTATATATAGCCAAATACATGGTATTACCCCTTTTTGCTACTGCTATCTGTTTTTTTTTTGCGTGTTGTTGTCTTCTTTTCTTTTCTTTAATCTATTTGCAGGCCTCTGGAGTCAATGACGGTGACAGAGGGGTGGGTGAAGGCAGACGGTATGGGCGATGGGACAAGTGCGACAGCAGGGCTGATTAGGCTAGGGTTTTTAGTTCGCTTTTTTGTTTTGTGTTTGGGTTGGGCTGCTGTTGGGTTAGTTGGGTTTAATGGGTTATTTAGGATTGGGCTGGGCAAATTTGGGTATTTACATATATAAAGTAAAAGGAATAAAAAAGAAAAAGAATAGAAAAAGAAAGAAAGGATGAAATGAAACAGAGAGCAGGGGAAAGAAATAAGGAAGGGAAAAAAGAAAGAAGGAAAAAGGGAAAAATTGGGATTTCAAGGCTTGAAAGTTAAATAGGTAAGTCAATTTAGCCCCTTTTTACTTAATTTTGATGTTTTGGAAGCTTTGGGACAAGGTTTTGATGAAATTAAGTGAATATTTTGAAAGTTATTAGATTTTTAAATATTGTTCATGTTGAATAAAAAGATGAATTAGGGGTTAGATTGATAGGAATTCAAGTTAGAAATGAAATAAGGATTGAATTGTAAATTAATTCATAAGTTTTATGTTGTAGGGACTAAATTGATGAAATTTCGAAATTAGGAAAATATGCTGGAAATTTAATAGTTAAATATGAGTTTAGTTAAAAATTGAGTAGAAATAAAGTATGAATTAAGATAGAAAAGTAAGTGAATTTAGTTAGGATTAAATTGAAATTAAAAGTAGAAAATCAACATTTTGCACTAAGACTATTTTGGACAGCAGCAGTAGTCTAAGTTTGAAAAATCACCAAAAATTTTAGAAATTGAATTAGAGGATTAATAAAATATAGAATTAAAGCTTATTGAGTCTAGTTTCTTATAGAAGAAACGGTGTAAGCAATTGAATTGTAAATTATGAGATATAATGAATTTTGTGAGACAAGGTCAGAATGAATTCGGGTTCCCCTGTTCTGACTTTGAAAAATCACCAAAAATTGAAGAAAAATAATTAGAGGATTAAAGTTATATTTTTAGAATTCATAATGAGTCTATTTTCAGGAGAAATCAATGGGGATATTATCCGAGTTCTTTACTGTGAGATAATTAATTTTTAGTGAAGAAGGGTCGGAACTGTCAGACAGCAGAATAGGGGTGAATTTAAAGAATAAAATGTACCTAATGGATAAACTAAAAATTCTAAAAATTTTATGGTAAAAATATATATGAGTCTAGTTTCAGGAAAAATTAACAAATCTTAATTTGGAGTTCCGTAGCTCGAGTTATAAATAATTTAGTGACTATGACACAGATGGACAACTTGAATATTCATAAAAGTAAATAATAAAAATTATAGATAATGCTACTTACAAGTGTGTTATATACACTAAGGATGTGGAATGGAGAGGAGGAGGAGGAAAAATATGTATGAATATTCATCTAGTATGGCTAATTTGCATGTTTTAGGCTCAGGGACTAAATTGAATAAAAGTAAAATTTTATGGGTAATTTTGTAAAAATGTCAGAAATGACTAAATTGCATGAAATGGATTATTTTATTATTTAAATTACAAAATTGAATGAAATTATTAATTTAGTTCAAGATCGGGGGAAAACATGTTTTAGGGATTAAATTGAAAAATGTTGAAATTATGGAAAATTCTGATATTTTATAGAATTCATGGATTGTTATCAATATGTATGAGAATAATATCTAGAAATAAGGATTAAATTGCAAGAATTTTATTTTCCTAACCCTAAGGATGAAATCGTCATTAATTAAAAGTTTAGGGGCAAAATGGTAATTTTTCCTAGAGCATTAATTAAATGCATTAGAATATGAAATGAATAAAAATGATGATCTAATTTATTTATAAAGATCCGGACGGCTCAAAAATGAGACTTGATCGTGGAAAATAAAAGATATCGGATTAATGAAATTATAAACACAAACAAGCAATGAGGTAAGTTTGTGTAACTTGAATTGTATTTTAAACACTTGAAATATGTGGTTATGTGATGAAAATATGATTTGAATGTTCAATTCATGATAATTGATGAAATATTGCTAATACTCGATATAAATTGAAAATAAAGCCCGGTTGAATGAAAGGAAAATTCGGTGGATCTCTGAAAAGGAATTGACGGTAAAAAAGATCTAGCCTGGACGGGTGATCCTATTCTGATACAGCCCTCCCGAAGAATACGTGTAAAATGGATTTAGCCCAGATGGGTAATCCGAATTAGGGTCTGAATTTAGCCTGGACTGGTAGTTCAGATCCAAGCTCATTAGAGTAATTGTCGTTGCAGGGGATTTAGCCTGGACTGGTAATCCCGACAATACTCTATGAGTTTATATTACAGGGGATTTAGCCTGAACTGGTAATCCCACTGTAAGGATGAGGTTCGTGGGAGTGTGCTCTCTGATATGACATGTGTAAGACCATGGTTGAAAGATACCATGGCAACCTGATATGAAATGTGTAAGAGAAAGATACCATGACAACCTAATATGAAATGTGTAAGACCATGGTTGAAAGATACCATGACAACGTGATATGAAATGTGTAAGGCCATGGTTGAAAGATACCATGGCAACGTGACATGAAAAGAATAAGACCATGGTTGAAAGATACCATGGCAACCTGATATGAAATGAATAAGACCATGGTTGAAAGATACCATGACAACGTGACATGAAAAGAATAAGACCATGGTTGAAAGATACCATGGCAACATGACAGAAAATGAATGAGTAAGACCATAGTTGAAAGACACTATGGCATCATGTCAAAGATAAATAAGACCGTGGATGGGAGACGCTATGACATCTATTGAACAATTGATATTCAGGTAATACTTATCAGATGACGAATGATTATATGAAATGGTTGTGTGAAATGTTTACAAGAACTGGTCATATGGAAATATATGTACAAAATAGTTGTATGGAATAATTATGAAGATAAATAAACAAAATAAGTATAAGTACATGGAATATAATTTATGTCAAGTTTGATATAAACTATTACCGGAATAAATATACATAAAATATATGGAAATGATGGAGCATGAAATATTGATATAATGAAATGAATGATATATGCTTATGAAGAAACGGTAAGAGCATGATATGTTTCATGACATGTACATATATGATTATCTTTGATATGTTGATACAAGGAAATTATGTAAGTTGAGACTATTATTAAACTCAAGTGCGATATGTAGAGAAAATAAGTATATCAATGTTGAATTTAGATGAAATGTGTGCAAGTATACTAACAATGATGTTGTTTGACGCTTAGACAAGTGCCAAACTATTGATTGAACGGTAACATGTTTAATTATAAGGAGCATTGAAATAGTAAGTACTTAGATGAAAATAAAATTTAAGATTTTGCGAATTTTTTTATAATCCCGATTTAATTCCGGTTGGTTTCTAATGTATGTTTGGGGCTTCGAGGGCCCAATAGAGAGACATTATGATTATTTGTAAAATATGAATAATAAATGACTCAGAATTATCTGAAAATGTTCAGTAAACTCCGGTAATGCCTCGTACGCTATTCCGGCAATGGATACGGGTAGGGGGTGTTACAAAAAGATGAAGTTCCTCTCAAACAAATTGCAGGTGAAACAACAAAGGTTTCAGCCATGTGTCCCCTGCATCTTAAATTTGAGAAACAAAATGTTCAGAATTGAGCACACGGGCAGAGACACGGGCGTGTGTCTCAGCCGTGTGTGCTACACGGCCTAGAACACGGGAATGTATCTTGGTCGTGGGAAACCTGCTCTTAATTTTGAAAAATTTTAATAAACCTGCACTTAATTGTAAAGCCATTTAATCACTTTATTATTATAATTAGCAACTTTTGTACCTTTTTCAATTTAGTCCTTTTTAATTAATTAACTATCGAAACGTTAAAATTTTTCAGTGAAACTTTAATACTACCTTAATGACACTCCGTGAATAGTTATAAAAATATTTACGACTCGGTTTATAGAAACGAGGTCCCGATACCTCACTTTCTAAAACCACTTGACCTAATAAATTATTATAAAACATAAATTACTAAATCAAAAAACTTTTTAAAACCATATTTGACTCGTAAATATTAAATAATAATATTTACGAACTTACTCACTGGATTTGATGGCATCGAAACAACTATTTCCAACATCACTGAAAAATCGGGCTGTTACACTTCGACCAGGAGATTGGAGTGAAAACCCAAATTCTCCAAAGAAAATTCTAGCCAAATTCACCACCAAAATAGACCACCACCCATATTTCATATATTGGGATTACCAAATGGCCTGGTACAATGCCTTTCTAATGGAAAATCAATATATGAGACATTCCTAGCTCATATATTTCAAATATGGTACTCAATTCAAATTCCTAATTTGGTTCAAAAAATGGTGGAATTGGTACGGGCCATCAATCTTTCGAAATCCTATTAGAAAAAAAATCAAAATTTATAACCCAAACTATTTGACAAATTTCAACTTGAACCAAACCAAAAACACATCTATCGAACAATTCATTTTTCTTAAAATTGTGCATTTCTTGGATTATTTCATGGAATTATTCTTATGAACAAGATCCATGTGTTGAAATTCCACTATTAGTTTGAAATTTCAGAACGAAATGGTGGGAAAAATTTGACGTTGAAAAATATGATTCCAATTATTTGGATAACTTCTTCTATAAAAATCCAAGATTATGTACGCTCGCGACCTCAGATCAAGCTACAGCAAAATTCCTTCAAGTAAAATCGGTTGCTAGTGCAATGTTAGCTCAAACCAAGACCAAGAAGGAATATAAAAAACTCATGGCTGAAATGCTCAGCTCAATGGATTTTGGATCAGAAGACGATAAATCCTCAACGTCTACAATCAAAATGGTGGATCTTGCAGATGATACCACCTTAGTAACTATCACCAGAACCAAGAAAAAATGATGATAATTTTGCAAAGACAAGAGATGAATGAAGGCAAAAACAAAAGATGAACAGGGGAGGTTCCCTGCAGAGCAAAAATAGAGTTGAACAGTGAGATTCCCTGCCAAAAGCAACCAAGAATGAACAGTGAGTTCTCTATAAAAATGTTGTAATCAGAAAATATATTCTCTACAAATTATAATAATAATATGAAAAGTAGCTATTATGTTATCTTTGTAATAATAGAGGGGATTGAATTCCTTAAAGAAAAATGTTGTAAAGAGGCATAAGCTCTCTATAAAAGACTCCCAGTTTTATAATAAAGAACATGATTTTAAACACAAGACAGAGAACAAAAATTTATTTCTCCAAAATTTCTAGCTTTCAAACTATCTTGTTTTTCAAAAATTTAATTTTCAAACAAGTCAAATTTTATTAACAATAATTCATTTATCTATGTAACCATAATTTTTTTTATGAATCATTTTTCTATGGCCTTTCAATGCATTAAAGTCTACCTTTATACATTATAAATAATATATAAATAATCTTAACAATATTTAAAATAATTCTAACACTTGATGCAACTTAGAACTATATATTTATGTTAAAGGGTGTTTTGTAGTGGGTAATTCAGAAATACAATTTAGGAGTAAAGGGGAAGTTAGAATCTTTTTGAAGGAAAAATTAAATTATATATTTTTATGATAGGAAAAATGTAATTTCATCATTTTAATAGTATATATCTTTTTAATTTTTGGAGGATTAATCAAATTTTATCTATTTTGAGGGGACAAAGTGTAATTTTACTACTACTAATTTAAAATTTTATAAATTATAAATAGCCTAAATAAAAAAAATTACATTTTAAGGGATTGGGCACCTACCAGCCCCCTAGATCCGCCGCTGGTCTTGCAAAAAAAAAATAGAGACTTTAATTTTTTTTTAAATTCAATAACTTTTTAATATATTTTGGCAATTCAAATACCCAATTAAATAAAAAAACAACCACACAAACTTAATTATATTTTTTAAAAAGCTTAGTGCCTATAAGAACTTATGGTTCATGCCATCTCAAAGTTATCAATTTTCACTTTATATTTAAGTTTACTAAACAAACAAATAAATTAAAAAAAAATAAAATCAGTTAATATTTAGTAAAAATATTAATTAAAAGAGTTTCACATAAAAATTAATTGATGTTTTAGTTTAATAAGAAATTATTAATTTATTGTATCGATGTAAATATAAAAATTAAATAATCAATTAAGTAATTTTAATGTTAATGGTAATAAAAATAACTAATATTTTATTTTAATAAAAATTAGAATGAATAAAACATAAATATAGTTCACAATTTATAATTTTAAAGTTGGTGTTTTTATATATAATGGGAAACCCCTGCAATTAATTTTGTTGATGAATCGAAAAAGAGGAAAATAAAAAAAATAAAAAATAAAAAGGTAAGCAAATACAAAGTTTCATCGAGCATCCATATCTGAGATTGTTAGTTCGTTCTCAGAACAGGTCTCTGGCTTCCAGTGACTTGGATTTGGGATTGAGTCTACCATACTTCTGACATTTGAGAAAGCTGGTTTTTTTGGAGAAGGCAAGCTGGTAAGTTCATTGCTCAGCATCAAGACAACCTCAGACATGGTTGGTCTGTCGGCTGCATGTTCTTGAACACACAGAAGTGCAATGTTAATGTATCTAATTGCTGCATTGGCACAAGAACTATCTTTCATTACAATATCCATCAACTCCAATGGCCTACTGCTTATCCACAGATCCCATGCCTGCCATTTAATGTTAAATTTTGGTCTGATATCTTTTTGAATCATCCTCAATAGATTCTAAAACATAGTAAAACTTAAATGATTCAGTGTATACATTAAGTCACTCACATATCCTAGAAGATTGAGGGAACTGCTCTGATAAAAGCCAGTGTTCTTCATGCCACTTAAAATCTTTAACAACAAAACTCCGAAGCTGAAGACATCTGATTTCACAGAGAAGACACCTTCGAGAGCATACTCAGGAGCCATGTAGCCACTGCGTTTCATTATAAATCAAGTTATTCACTAGCTTCATAATTAAGAAAAGATGCAGTTATACACCAAGTGAAAGAATATGTATAAAATTACAGAAACAACAATAGCAAATGCAGCTCGCCTTAAGAGGATCCATATACAGTACTAGCTACTTACTAAGTTCCAACAATTTTGTCGGTTGCTTGTGGTTCGGTGCCTCCAAAACTTCTTGCCATCCCAAAATCTGAAATTTTTGGATTCATGTCTTCATCCAACAAAATGTTGCTGGCCTTCAAATCCCTGTGAATAATCTGTAGCCTGGAAAATTGATGGAGATAAAGTAGACCTTGAGCAATCCCGTCAACGATCCGAATACGAGTTCCCCAAGCTAGTGTAAAAATGTTATTGGTACCTTCATGGGTTTAAAACAACAAAAAAACAAACCTGTAATAACAATCAAGTGGGGAAAAAGAAAACATGAGAAGAAAGTTACCAACGAGGAATAAGTCTAAGCTCTTGTTTGGCAAATACTCATAGACAAGAATCTTTTCATCTCCTTCAATACAACAACCAAGAAGTTTCACAAGATTCTTGTGTTGGAGTTTGGCTATGAGCACTGCCTCATTTTTTAACTCATTCCAACCTTGTCCAGATTTTCTTGACAGCCTTTTTACAGCTACTTCATTCCCTTTCAATAATTTTCCCTGAAACAGCAAAATCCTTTTTGACTTTCTCAAAGAAATTTGATATCTGTAGTCTTATAACAAAGCTTTTGCATTTCCTTCCGTAAAATGATTTAACTATGATATTTAAATTTCATCATTTACCTTGTATACAGGTCCAAAACCACCTTCTCCAAGTTTATTTGAGAGGGAGAAGTTGTTTGTGGCAGCAGAAACGCTAGAAAAGCTGAAGATTGGAATCTCCACTTCCTTCTTATGTTTCTGGCGTTGTTTTACACCAGATTGTTCATTTTTGGTAGGTTCTGGACTAATGCTAAGATCAAACGATAACAAGTCCTCCCCTGCTTGATCAAGAATTAATGAAGCATGAGTGCATACATATGGATACTCAGTTTGAGTGCACAGGTATTGGAGAGGTTCATGCACTCAAAACCAAACCATTAATTCCCAACAATCTAAATATAATCTACTTTTAGATAAACAAGCAAACTACAGATTTTTATTGTGGGTACTGGTGCAATGGAGAAACTTAGACAAGGTGGACTCGCTGCCAAATTGTGGTGATGTGTTGCATTTGTAAATTGAAAATTGCAGCAAGATTGAACTTTTGCTTGTATGTTGCTACTTTCTGGAGAGAAACATTTTACCTGTTCTTTTGTGCATTTTCATCTTCACTTTCCAAATGAACAAGGCTGAAGCAAGAATCGACGCTGAGATGGTCACTGATATAATAATAATTAACTGCTTCCTCTTACTTGGTGTGCGTTCTGCAAGTCCCATAAATATATAAATTTATTAGATCATATCCACCAGTGTATGCACATAATGGAGCAAAAAAACGAAGCATAGGGAAAGTTCTTACTTCCTGTACCCAATTCAGCAGCCGGTAGCTTGAGAAAAAAATCTGTGCCAGAAATGTCATCAGCTGAAAGTTGCTGCAAATTCCTAAGTTCACCAATCCAGATGGAGCAACTTTGACTGATATAAGAAAAACCAGCACAGGAGCAGTCATTCAAGCAGGATGAACGGCAATCACTTAGAGTCTGAACCTGTAGAGGCAGCGGGTTCTTTGGAAGTACTACTTTAGACAGCATACGAAATCCATCCTCTGCACCCTTGATGTTAGTGTCATTGCCACACTGCAAACCACTTATCATTGAGCATCCAAACTTATAGTCTGCTTTGTTCCAAAGTTCTGGTGAGTTTGGTTTAAATCCAGGTAAACAGCTACAATTTGGTGATGGAACTTCGGTGCAGCTCGAATTGCCTCCACAGTAAGCAAGAACATCGCAAGCGTTTCTAGGTTGGGAGTTCAACACATCCCACTCATTTCCCGACCATGAAAACTGTCTTAGCCGTCCATTTGAATCAATCATCAATCTACTAATGAGGTCTTCCCTATAGAGGTTGTAAGTAAGATAAGTCATGGAGAGATTAGAAACAAAGCTAAAATTGAACATGTTTAATCTCACTTCTGGAGGGCTCTCAAATACGTTGGAATCCTCTTCCCAAAGCTTAGATCTCCAGTATTCATCATCTCCATTCAATATCAGAATCCTATTTCCTTGTTCAGAATCTAATTTCAAGGTGTAATTTCCAGGACTTGGGTCATCATCACTTTTCCAAGAGATATATGACCAGCTTTTTCCATTCCTGTTATCATATCCAAGTCTCATCCCAGGCAAGAAAGTATTACAAGGGAAGTCAAAGCTCTGCCATAAGGTGTTAGATTTTTCATCTCTCACAACAAGATTTCCCGAATCGAACAATGTAGCAGTGACATTTCCATTAGTTACTATATCTGTCACCATGTAGACTATCCTACCATGCCTTATCACTAGGTTACCATCAACACTAATACTTAGAACTGCGGAACCAGTGACAGGATAATCTCGGTTTGCTATCCAAACAACTGTTTTCCCCGGGATATTCTTGTACCAAATTCCCATATAGTAATTGGTTGAATTGGTAGGGGAAAAAAATCCTAATTCAAACATTTTACCAGCTGATACTATAGTTTGTGAGATATTCAGCTGTTGCCCTGGTGAGATTGTGTCCACCACAGCATTTGAATATTTGAGTATGTGGGATGAGAACATCAGCAGGAGAACAGGATAAACAAATTGGGTTTTTGGGATCATTTTTTTTACCTTTTAAGTAATCAAAATGAAACAAAGAAAACTGGATCTAGCTTCGTGTTGGAGAAAATATCAGATATTCAGCTAAGATATCTGTTGGAATATTTTCAAATATTTATAGTATCCCAATAACTATAAATGAATGGGTGTAATTAATCAAAAGATAAAACTTTTGGTTATTGGTCAAAAGTTATATCATTTGATTTTTAAAAAAAAAGAATTATAACTATTCAAAAAATATTATTTGAATAGTTACAAAATTAAATGAATAATTATTATTATTTATTTATTCATAAAGACACCTATTGAAAGATGTCTCTATGAAGAGACATGAAAATTCCTATAAATAGGAATGGGATTTCATTTGGAAATCATATCAACAAATTCTAATATTATTTCTTCTCTTCCTTCATTTTCTAATATTATTAGATTATTCTATAAAGTATTGCTGCAGAAATCCTTTGTAGAAATTGAGTTTTTGTTATACATTACTCAGTGCATAGTGGACTATTCTCATCAGTGCAAAACGCAAATAGTCATTGGCTTCATTGTATCCTCGAGGTTAATTTGCTTGGAACTCGTTTGCACACTGAAGATAAGTGGGGGCGAATATAACCTTAAAGATAGTGGCTTGATACACGCCTTGGAGCCTGTCCTATTTCTTCTTTTTCTTTTCGAGTTCCGATCGTGTGTTCGAGTTTTTTTTCCTTACCGAAGTTTTGTACTAACAATTTTAAGGTTATAATTCATGATGACTACCACAACACATGAAAGTGGAACACTAAGGGAGTTGGCTTCCAACTTTGTTAAACTTGATCGTTTTGATGGTGGCAATTTTCGACGATGGCAGAAAAAGATGCACTTTTTGTTATCAACTTTGAAGATTGCTTATGTTTTGGATACTCCAAGACCTAAAGAGAATGAAAATGAATCTGTTGCTGCAACCCGAGAAAGACAAAAATGGGACAATGCTGATTACATGTGCATGGGCCACATATTGAATGGTTTATCTGATGGTTTGTTCGACACCTACCAAAACGACGTCACCGCTAAAGAATTATGGGACAAATTGGAGGCAAGATATATGACCGAAGATGTTACAAGTAAGAAATTTCTTGTCAGTCGTTTCAATAATTATCAAATGGTTGATGGTCGTTCTGTTATGGAACAATTTCGTGATATTGAAAAGATGCTGAATCAATTTAAGCAATATGATATGAAAATGGATGAAATGATTGTGGTATCCTCCATAATAGACAAACTTCCTCCATCTTGGAAAGACTTTAAAAGAAGTCTAAAACATAAGAAAGAGGAAATATCTCTTGAGGCTTTGGCAAATCATCTTCGTATTGAAGAAGAGTATCGAAAACAAGATCAGAACCTAAATTCTGAAAATGCCAAAGTACATGTTACGGAGGAAGTACAGACTACTAAACCATTCAAGAGAAAGTTCAATCAGACTGATAGAGCACCTAAGTTCAAAAAGAAACAAAAGGGCTCATGCTATCATTGTGGAAAGCCGGGACATTTCAAGAATGAATGTCGATTTTTAAAGAAGAAATCATCTTCTAAGGCTGATAATAACGAAAAGTTCGTTACAATGAAATTAATTTATATGGCACAAGATGATAATACATGGTGGATTGATACCGGAGCAACCAAACATGTGTGCAAAGACAAAAGCATGTTCACAAAGTTCACACAATGTGAAAATGACAATTTCTTGTACATGGGAAATTCTTCCACCGCAACAATTAAAGGCAAAGGGTCTGTTGAACTACAATTCACTTCTGGAAAGGTTTTAACCTTAAATGATGTATATTATGTACCAGAAGTTAGGAAAAATTTAGTGTCTAGAAGTCTGTTGAATAAGTTTGGTTTCAAACTTGTTTTTGAGGCAGATAAGTTTGTTTTGTCTAAGGGAGGAATTTTGTGGGAAAAGGGTATATGTATAAAAGCATGTTCAAACTTAATATTATGAATAAGAATAAAAATACTATTTCTGCTTATATGGTTGAATCATTTTGTTTGTGGCATTATAGATTAGGTCATTTGAATTATAGAAAATTGAATGACATGTATAAATTAGATTTAATTCCTGTTTTTAATAATAATATTGAAAAATGCAATACCTGTATGTTGACTAAAATTACAAGAAATCCTTTCCCTAAGGTTAAAAGGAAAACAAAATTGCTTGATTTGATACATAGTGATTTATGTGACTTGCATAATACTCCTACATTAGGTGGAAAGAAATATTTTGTTACTTTTATTGATGATTGTTCTAGATATTGTTATGTATATTTATTGCATTCAAAAGATGAAGTGCTTGATAAATTTAAAGTTTATAAATCTGAAGTTGAACTTCAGTGTGAATCATTTATCAAGTGCTTAAGATCGGATAGAGGTGGAGAATACTATAATCCAAGTTATTTTGAACTCACTGGAATTGTCCATCAAGTTTCAGCCCCTTACACACCACAACAAAATGGTGTAGCTGAAAGGAAAAATAGAGTCTTGATTGAAATGGTAAATTCAATGTTATCATATTCAGGTCTTGGACAGGGTTTTTGGGGAGAAGCTGTTCTAACAGCTTGTCATATATTGAATAGAGTTCCTAATAAGGAAACTAAAATAACCCCCTATGAACAATGGAAGAAAAGGAAACCAAACCTTAATTATTTAAAGGTTTGGGGTTGTAGAGCTATTGTAAAAGTTCCAACACCTAAACGTAAAAAGTTAGGTGAAAGAGGAATTGAATGCATATTTATAGGTTATGCACATAATAGCAAGGCATATAGGTTCATAGTAATTGAACCAAATGATTCAATTTCAATTAATACGGTTATTGAATCAAGAGATGCTATTTTTGATGAAAATAGATTTAATTCTATATCAAGACAATTACAACCACAACAATTGATTCATTCTTCAAATGAGAATGAGATTCCATTGAAACAAATTGATAATAATGATGAATCTTGTCAAGAATTAAGAAGAAGTAAGAGGATTAAAAAGGTCAAAGATTTTGGACCAGATTTCATTATGTTTCTTGTAGAAGGAAAATGTTAAAGTATATGCAATAAGATACCTTATTGTTATAATACCGAATCTGATCCTATTACATTTGAAGAAGCAGTGAAATCTCAAGACTCTGCTTTTTGGAAAGAAGCAATAAATGATGAAATGGATTCAATAATGGGAAATCAAACTTGGATCTTAGTTGATGTTCCACCAGGTTCCAAACCAATAGGTTGTAAATGGATCTTCAAAAAGAAAATGAAGGTCGATGGAACCATTGATAAATTTAAAGGAAGGTTGGTAGCAAAAGGTTTTACACAAAGACAAGGTATTGATTACTTTGATACCTATGCTCCAGTAGCAAGAATTGCTACAATTAGACTATTAATATCACTTACCTCTATATATAATTTGGTTGTTCACCAAATGGATGTTAAAACTACTTTTTTAAATGGTGAATTGGAAGAGGAAGTGTACATGGAGCAACCGGAAGGATTTGTTGTTCCAGGACAAGAGCATAAGGTATGTAGGCTTGTTAAATCTTTATATGGGCTTAAACAAGCACCAAAACAATGGCACCAAAAGTTTGACAAGGTTGTTTTAGCTAATGGCTATAAAATAAATGAATCCGATAAGTGCATATATAGTAAATTTGATAATGGAAAGGGTGTTATAATTTGCTTATATGTAGATGACATGCTCATTTTTGGCACGGATTTGGAACAAATAGAAAACACAAAGAAATTCTTGTCAAACAACTTTGCTATGAAGGATATGGGTGTAGCAAATGTTATTCTTGGGATTAAAATAACCCGAGATGAAAGCACTATAGCTTTATCACAATCACATTACATTGAAAATGTGCTTAAAAAGTTTGATCTTTTCAACTGTATACCAGCATCTACACCCATGGATCCTCAATTAAAATTAGTATCTAATGCTGGTAGGAAAATTGATCAATTGAAATTTGCAAGTCTAATTGGTTGTCTTATGTACATAATGACTTGTACAAGACCAGATATTGCATATGCTAGTGGAAAATTGAGTAGATACACAAGTAATCCAAGTAGTTTGCATTGGCAAGCTTTAAATAGAGTACTTAGGTACTTAAAGAAAACTATTAACTATGGATTGTGTTATAATGGATATCCTCTAGTTTTAGAAGGGTATTCGGATGCTAGTTGGATTACAAGTTTGAAAGAGCATGCATCTACTAGTGGGTGGATCTTCATTCTTGGTGGAGGAGTCATTTCTTGGGGTTCCAAGAAACAAACATGTATTACTGATTCCACCATGGCAGCAGAATTTATTGCATTAGCCGCTGCATCTAAAGAAGCAGAATGGTTAAGAAATTTGCTTTATGATGTACCTTTATGGCTTAAGCCAGTTTCACCTATTTCTATCCGTTGTGATAGTGAGGCTACTCTAGCAAAGGCATATAACCAAGTATATAATGGAAAGTCTAGACACATTGGATTAAGACATAGTTATGTCCGACAATTAATCTCTGATGGAGTGATCACTATTAATTATGTGAGGTCAAGTGAAAATTTGGCAGATCCTTTGACAGAAAGTCTTGCTAGAGATGCAGTAAAAAGGACCTCAAAAGGGATGGGACTCAAGCCTATTAATTAGAGTCACCCATGATGGAAACTCGACTCAACGCTTGGTATAACGTCAAGTCTTGAGTTCAATGAGACAAAGTACATCATTAGTATGTGACTGTTAGCACTATAAATAAATCCATCCTAAGATTAAAGTGCTAGGTACCCGTAATGATAAGGGAAGGATGAGTAATGTACTCTTATCGACCCATAACATAAATATGTTAGAGTGTTATAATTACGGGAACACTTTTGATGGGATCTACCTATGTGAGTGGAAGTGTGGCCGTTTCTAGGAGCTTAAGGGCTTGGCTCTGACAGCACTCATGAAAAGAGGACATAGACACATGGCTATAATAGTGTCCCTAGATACTATGCATTGACTGATGTTGAAATCATTGTGTGAGATGTGTTCAGTTAATCAAATGGAATAGTTGGTTCAAAGCTTAGTCTACCATACAATTTCGATTAACTTTAACATGTTTTCACTAAGTGAAGGTTCAATCGTAAGACACATTTATTTATGCAAATTGATTTCCAAGAATATCAAAATCTAAATATTTTGAAAATGGAGGGAGATTGTTGGAATATTTTCAAATATTTATAGTATCCCAATAACTATAAATGAATGGGTGTAATTAATCAAAAGATAAAACTTTTGGTCATTGGTCAAAAGTTATATCATTTGATTTTTTAAAAAAAAAGAATTATAACTATTCAAAAAATATTATTTGAATAGTTACAAAATTAAATGAATAATTATTATTATTTATTTATTCATAAAGACACCTATTGAAAGATGTCTCTATGAAGAGACATGAAAATTCCTATAAATAGGAATGGGATTTCATTTGGAAATCATATCAACAAATTCTAATATTATTTCTTCTCTTCCTTCATTTTCTAATATTATTAGATTATTCTATAAAGTATTGCTGCAGAAATCCTTTGTAGAAATTGAGTTTTTGTTATACATTACTCAGTGCATAGTGGACTATTCTCGTCAGTGCAAAACGCAAATAGTCATTGGCTTCATTGTATCCTTGAGGTTAATTTGCTTGGAACTCGTTTGCACACTGAAGATAAGTGGGGGCGAATATAACCTTAAAGATAGTGGCTTGATACACGCCTTGGAGCCTGTCCTATTTCTTCTTTTTCTTTTCGAGTTCCGATCGTGTGTTCGAGTTTTTTTTCCTTACCGGAGTTTTGTACTAACAATATCTGCTTGTTCCCAACTATATTCTTTTATTTCAAACTATTAGCTCTCATGGACCCATGGTTTCACAGTCTGCTTTAAACACCCACAAGCATGCAAATGAAGAACATTCAACATCAACCTTGAATCCGTACTAATTTGTTTAAACTTTCATCCCTAACAATCAGCTACATGGTATCTGAGTTTACTTGACTAAGGGTTTGGAGTTTCAATGCTTTCAATTTCAATCTATACTGCTAAATGACTAAGCCTGAGAATACCACTCATGGTATTCCCAAAGAAAAAAGTTATCTGATAGCTAAGAAACTAGTAGAGAAAGACAAATACCTGTAGCAAAAGCCATATATATATTTGCCAAAGCAGCAGAAGGAATCGACATTATTGACTTGAATGAATGAATGTTGTATAAATCATAAATGGCAATAAGAGTTACCTAGTATTCATTCATAATATAATATTCCACAGCTGTGAGAGATAAGGTGTTGAAAAGTTTACAAATTTTTATGCGTCACTATTTTTATGCGTCACGATATTGACAAAATGAGGTTACATACATTGCCATATTTTCCACCTTCATATGTATTTAATATAGCAGTGCCAAATGACTTAGAGAAAAGTATGGCTTAGTCTAAAATCATGAATTTAAATGAATTCTACATATAAAACGCAATTTCTGCCTTGAATTGTCTGCACAATGCGTTCGAACTATAATAAAGGAAACTTAAACATGTCACCGAGCATCCAAGGTTGAAAATGTTGCATCATTTACTGAGCAAACTTCAGATCTTCTCTATTGCGCCAACATGTCTTTCTCCATACTTGTTGCATTTATAGAAGCTGGCTGTTTAGGAGGAGGTATGTCCAGGCTTTCATTGCTAAGCATTGAGACAACATCGGACATAGTCGGTCTATCATCTGCGGTTTCTTGAATGTAAAGCAGCCCTATGTTAACATATCTCAATGCTAAACTGTAGGCACTTCCTCCAGCATTGGATTAATTAAGTCCATTTCTCTGTTGCTTGTCCACAAATTCCATGCCTTCAATCACAGAAAGAAAGAAGACGACCAAAACAGTATCATATCACCTTACCCACATCTGTTAAGTATGTTTAATCGTTAAAAATCTTTTAACCTTGAATTGAATGGTAAAACTGTTAATGCAGCTTAGAAACTCACATGGGCAAGAAGATGGATAGAGTTATGCTGATAAAAACCAATGTTCTTCTTCCCACTCACAAACCGCCGCATGAACTGGACAAGAGGGTGGTGGTGGTTGAGTTGGTGGGTCCTCGTGCTGTGGAGGGACATCATCAGGAATGTCCTCGTAGGCCTCCTCCTCGGTAGATTGGGCGAGACGATATTGAGGAGGGTAGGTTCCTCGGCACTTTTCGAGCATCCTCATAGTAAGCATGCTCGAGATGCCTTGTATAGACATCTGACCAATGAGGGTTAAGGATGATTCTTGGGCTGAAGTGCTAAGACGCCCGAAGTGTCGAGCCAACCGAGTAACATAAGGGCCAATGGAGATAACCCTCTTCCTATGCCGCTCCTTCTGGTGCTGAATCGCGAGGGCGATAAAATAGGCAAGGTCAATGACGTGTCCGTGCGACATACACCATAAAAAGTAAGCGTCGTGAGTGTTGACGATGCCAGTGCTCTCTCACCGTCCTGTAATCATGTAAGCCAAAATGGCATTTAGGTACCTCAGATATGGAGGGAGAGCCAATGCCTTGGAGCGGCTAGGATTGTAGGTGGCCCCACTTGGTACTAGTGCATCCCAGCACCGTGAAGGAGAACGATGGATGTGGCGGTTGAGAGCATGTAAGTCATTCTCCTCCTTGAACTCCTTCATATATAAACCCAGCATCGTACCAAATTTTGGGACACTAAGCTGACAGACTAACCCACCTAGGCGAAATTGGACCATGCCGGGATCATAGTAGTTTGTCTTTACGGTCTGAAGATGAAATGTTGAGCATAGTTCCACCGTGATCTCGAGGTATGCTGGCTCGATGATCCCGAAGAACAGCTCTCAAGGGTCGGTGGTTAGGAGGACCCAAATCAATTCAGCCAACTGAACTTGTTCTACCGCAGCCCAGTCGATGCAGCGGCTCGCAATTAAAGGTTGAGCCTGGATTATTTGGAATAGTTTTTCTTGGGGCTTGATGGAGAACCTCAAGAAAGGGTGACGAAATTCTACGGTAGGACCCGAAGAAGATGACGCTCCTTTCTTTTTTTTGAAGCAGGGACAGGGCCTTTTTACCACGTGAAAACAACATTGTATACCTGTTCAATTCGTGTTGATGAGTAGACAAGGGAAAAAAAATGCGACTAAATTTGAAAGAAAAATGCATAAATATGTTCAGCCACAACTACTAAGTTTAACTAAAACAATAAGTTCAATGACCTATTTTTGTAGCATTAGCATGGTGATATAAGTAAAAATGGAAAAGAATGGAATGCAACATACTATTTGAATGGATAGAAATGTCAACACAAAAGGAATAATTATTTCAACTATCCTAACCATGAAAATTCACTTCTAACTAATTAAATGGAGTAGAGAAATCATGCAATGAGTAAGAAATTGAACATGAAAAAGATGATAACTTGTTCTATAAATGAAATTTGTGTGATAGAAAGATGAAAACAACATGAAAAATATAGATTACTATGATAAATAACATTATAAATCAGTGAAATAAAAGAGAAAGGAGTAAACAAACGCTAAAGGAAAGAGATTGAGCGTCGAGAACGAAGTTGGGAGAGGCGCATGAGAGTGGCGGGGAGGCCGTCTGGAATTGTAGCGGTAGGGTTAGGGGTTTTGAATGGGGAAGACAATGAATAATGCAGGGTATTTATAGATTTTGGGACACATGGCTAGGCAACACGCCCGTGTTCCCTAATTTTAGCCCGTGTGATTCACGAATTTTGAGTTTGGGCACGTCTGACATTTAGTACACGCCCGTGTTCCTTGGGCGTGTGGGTCCACACGATTGTGTCACACGGTCGTGTCTGGCGTTGTTTGCTTCTCCTACGCCCGTGTAGGTAGACCCACGCCCGTGTCAATTTAATAGGTTCGACCACGGGTGCTAGACACGGGCGTTTCGCACGCCTGTGCTGTTTTAACGGGTTTACCCACGGTTCTTCCACACAGGCGTGTCGTACGCCCGTATTGTTTTGACAGGTTTAACCACGGCCATGTCGCACGGCCATGGCGTTTTATCGTAGCCTGTGTTTGGGAAAATCGTTGCCCTGTTTTCACACAGCCCTAAGCACGCCCGTGTGCTTGGCTGTGTGTCTGTGGAAAACCTGTATTCAAGAGCTCCGTTAGTTAGTTAGGTGTTGATGACTAAATTTTAAAGAAGTTAATATAGTTAGTGCTCGGGTTACCTCCCGAGAAGCGCTTATTTATAGTCTAAGCTCGACTTACGTCTCCGTTGAATGATCATGGTGGTTTGAGGAGTTTATACTCCTCATTCTTGCTATCAATCTCATCAAAATAACGTTTTAAACGGGTGTTGTTTAAAGTGTCGAACTTGGGATGACTCACCTTGACTGTACCGAATGGGAAAATTCTGAGTACCGTAAGAGGGATTTCTTCATTCGGTGTGGTAGTGACATGTGGAGATCTGCTACATCTAATAAGGTTCTATCTCTAACCTTAAGTTGATTTGGAAAGGTATTGAGCTCGTCCTGGCTTAGTTTTGGTTTATCGTGTGTTCTTGATTTATGCGTCTACCATTCATCTAGCTCCTCGATTTGTAAACTTCGATCTTCATGAATAGGTCCTCTACTATTGCTTGAAATGACTCATGTGCTTCCTTCAGATTCATTTCCTGCAAAGTAGGTTGTACCATATTGTCAGTTTTAGTAGAATGGGTGAAACGATCACCAATTTCTGATGTGTTGCCAGAACTGCGAGCTTGAAGAGTGATTGTTTTGCCTCGCACACGGAGTGTGAGTTCACCCGTGCCAACATCAATGATCGTTTTAGTAGTTGCTAAAAAAGGCCTTCCTAGAATTAAAGGAGTGTTGCTATCCTCTTCTATGTTTAGAACAATTAAGTCCATGGGAAATATAAATTTATCAATTTTAACTAGCACATCTTCAATAATACCCCTAGGAAATCTTATAGTTTTATCAACTAATTGAATGCTCATCCTAGTCTATTTGGGTTTCCCAAGACCTAATTGTTTGAACATTTTGTAGGGCATGACGTTAATACTAGCCCCTAAATCATCTAATGCATTATTAACATCTAAACTACCAATTAAGCAAGGAATTGTAAAACTCCCTGGATCTTTTAATTTGTTCGGTAGCTTATTTTGCAGAATAGCTGAGCAAACTGCATTTAGCTCCACATGCGACGCCTCGTCCAACTTCCGTTTATTTACTAAAAGCTCTTTTAAAAATTTCATTGCGTTTGGCATTTGTGATAAGGTTTCAATAAACGGTAAGTTAATGTGTAATTTTTTTTAAGAGTTTAAGGAATTTACCAAATTGTTCATCTGAGCGGTCTTTCCTTGTCACGTCGGGGTATGGCACACTAGGTTTATATTCGACATTCACTGATTTGTTTTTATTATGACCTACCTTACATTGGCCTCTGCTTACCATAGTTTCTTGCCTCGGTTCTAGCTCAGGCTCAACGAATCCTTCTTCATCTTGAACATTAATCGTATTGAGTTGTTCCCTTGGGTTGGGTTTAGTATTACTTGGCAAGCTACCTTGTGGTCGTTCGGAGATTAGTTTGGAAAGCTGGCCTATCTGAGTTTCGAGCCCTTGGATCGACGTTTGTTGATTTTTAAGTACTGTCTCGATGTTTTAGAAACAGGTTTCTGACACCGATATAAACTTTGACAGCATCTCTTCAAGGTTAGGCTTCTTTTCCTGTTGGTAGGGTGGTTGTTGGTAGCTTGGAGGTGGTCTCTGATTTCTTTGGCCTCCCCATGAGAAATTTGGGTGGTTCCTCCAATCTGCATTGTAAGTGTTACTATATGGATTGTTTTAAGATCGAGAATTATTACCCATGTAATTTAATTGCTCGTTATCCATGTTGTGGCTATAAGGTTGGTATTCCGAATTGCTTGATCTACCTCCACTTGCTTCGCACTGCATTATTAGGTGAACCTGTGAAGAACTAAGAAAACCATCAATTTTCTTATTCAAGAATTCTACCTGATTAGAGAGCATGGTGAACGAATCGACGTTATAAACACCGGCTATTTTCATTGGTTTTGTCCTCATGACTTGCCACTGATAGTTATTCAGTGACATCTCCTCTATAAACTCATAAGTATCTTTAGGTGTTTTATTATTGATGGTTCCGCCAGTAGCTGCGTCAACCATTTGACGAGTCGAAGGATTCAGGCCATTATGGAACGTTTGAACCTGAAGCCAAAGCGGTAACCCATGGTGAGGGCACCTTCTCAGTAAGTCCTTGTATCTCTCTCATGCATCGTAAAGAGTTTTTAAGTCCATCTACACTAACAAAAAGATATCATTACGTAATTTGGTCGTTTTAGTTGGCGGGAAATATTTTAATAGAAATATTTCAGTCATTTGTTTCCAAGTAGTGATTGACCCTCGTGGTAATGAGTTCAACCACTGTTTAGCTTTGTTCTTCAATGAAAAAGGGAATAACCGAAGACGAATGGCATCATCAGAAACACCATTAATTTTAAATGTATCGCATAGTTCCAAAAAGTTTACTAAGTGAGCGTTGGGATCCTCATCCTGCAAACTATCAAACTGAACAAATTGCTGTATCATTTGAATAGTATTAGGTTTTAGTTCAAAAGTATTTGCAGCTACAGCAGGTCTAATTATGCTCGATTCAGTTCCTGTTAAAGAAGGTTTAGCATAATCATACATAATGCGTGGAGCAGGATTTTGATTAATCGCAATTACAGGAGGTAGCTGATTGTCTTGGTTTTCAGTCATCTCTTCGGTTGGGGGTTAAGTATCATCTTCTTGCTCATTCTCTGTGTATCTTAAGCTTCGCCTTATTTCTCTTTCATTTCTACGAACTGTGTGATCGATTTCTTCGTCAAAAAGTAGTGGTCCTGACGGGTTTCTTCTAGTCATAAACTATAAAAACCTGCCAAGAGAAAGAAAAACTAAATTAATAAATAATAATTAAATTAAATTAAATTAAATTGCAAGAAAAATAAATGGCTAAAGTAATTGTGACAACCCTATTTTAACCCTAGTTAGAAAATGGTTTCGGGACCACGAAATCGAGTCGCGAAAATAATTGCATGTTATATTCTATGTTTATTATTTGTGAAATATCATATGTGAAAATATCGTGTCTTGATTTTTTTATTTGGATGTGGAATTAGTTAAAAAGGATGTGTTTAAGAAACCTTGAAAATGGGATAGGCAAATATGTAGTGACCAAACATTTTATGTCTTAATATTATGGGGGACTTGCATGTCAAATAGACCAACTTTAAATGTAAATGGCCGGTCAACATGCATGTAATCATGTGCTCTATTGTTTTTTTATTTTATTTATTTTAAGTGGTGGGAGTTATATATATAGTTAATATAGAAATAAGCATTCTATTATAAAATGACTTTTATATTTGGAAATAATAAATTTATAATAGGAAGTGGTAATAAAAACAAAGTTCCATCATCCTTTCTTTCATTTTGCCGAAACCATAAAGAAAAGAAAAGAAAAAGGGGGCTAAGACATTCGGCTATGGTGAATGTATAGATTAAGGTATGATATCATGTAATTCTTTTAGAATTTTTGTGAAGTTGAGTTTGTTTTGATGCTTATAACGTGACCCATGAGTTAATTTTTGAGTTTTTGGTATATGAAACATTCAGTTATGTTCTTATATGTTAAATTGATTGCGTTTTGTAGTATGTGATTAGAAATGGCTATAGATGAGTATGAACTAAGTACAAAAAATTCTGTAAACAATTAAAATAGGCAAAAATCTTATTCGGCTATTGTAGAGTAAGGTGAAGTTATGTTTAGCTTTTATTTTAACTTAATTGTTAGTAAGTGTTTATATGTATGCTGAATGTGGACTTGAATTGGGAGGTTCATAATTGATTGTTATTGAATTATATATATGCATTTATATTCGGTCATGGAGGACTTGAGATGAAATTAATTATTGTTTTAGTTAAATAATAAGATTAACATGGACAAACTCAATTAGGTAAATTTTAAAGTTTTAGATTTAATTGAGAGAATGGAAATATTCTAGGAAGTATTCAGTTAAGGTATGGGAAATGAAATGTGGGGTAGGTCGGTTTGTGTCATTGCCAAATGCACTTGATATTAAAACATTGTTTAGTAAATGTAATTGACATGAAAGGAATTTAGTTTTCATGTATGTGATAGTGGTAAGAGAAAGTAAATTTTGCTTTACTAAAATTAGATGAATGTTACATTGTTAATATGAAAATGTTATGACAAGCTAGTTGAATTTAAGAACTAGGTGCAGTCATTTATGTTATGTGTATAATTCATCAATGATGAAAGTGCCGTATGATATATGTATTTAAAATAAATAGAATTTGAGTTATGATGAATTGATAAGAAAATTTAAATAGTTTAATTGTTTAAATTAAGCTCAAAATCAAAGAGGAGCAAGTACGGATAAGGAGAAAGCGAAGGTCGTTGAGTAGCCGATCGGAGCTGTTCGTTCGACAATAAAGTAAGTCCTAGGCAATTATAACTTAGATTATTATGTATGCCTAGAGTACATATAGCTTATGAAAGGTAAATTTTTATATGTGAAGAAAGGTTTAATTGATAATGTATTATTGAGCTGATGGCATTGAATAAATGTACTTTGAGTATGTATATGCACAAATAAAAAGGGGCACTATGTGTGCGAATGGGGCAGCATTATATGTGGATGTGAAAAAGATAGTATGGTGTATGAATGAATATATGCACTATGTGTGCGAGATTTGTAACCGAGCACTATGTGTGTGAGATCGGGTGTAAGGCACTATGTGTGCGAAATTGTTAACCGAGCACTATGTGTGCGAGATCGGGTGTAAGGCATTGTGTGTGTGCAAAATTATTTAGGGAATATGATTTTAGCTTGGCGTGAGAGAAGAATTTGGTTTTTATCATAGGTAATTAAGAAGATGAAATGTGTATGGAATATATATTTATGTATGTATATATGTCTAAAGATTATGATATAAAGTCTTGGAAGAAGAAATAGGAGTATGAGCTTATATGGTAATCATGAATGAACAAGGTAGACAAATTAGATTTAAACGAAGTTCGGTTGTTAATTATTTATTAAATTGCTTATGTTTTACTGAGTATTATCTCATTTGAAATTGTTGTTTATCTTTATTTAGATTTTGGATCCGTTGTGCGCTCAGAACTACAACCGAAGTCATCACACTTATCGTCAACTTTTTGGTATCTTTAAAGAAGCTTTAAGTTTTAAATTTGGCATGAATAGGATAGACGAAACTAATAAAGTGAGTTTTGTATTTTTGAGTAATGTAATTATCTTTTTGATGAGCCATACGAAAATGGCACACAATCTAGTTTTGTGACTTTAAAATGTTAAATATTTTGATAACTAGCATGTGTAATATGAATGAATAGTATCTACTTTTTGTATATAAACATTGTGTTTAAATTATTGTGTATTTAGATTCGGTTTCATATGACTTATTGACGAGATACAAAGAAATTTTAGGTATAATTATCATAGTCATGAAATGTTTACGTATTGATGCTTGAAAAATGGTTTAAATTGATGTGATTAGATATGTATAACTTGATATGAGAAAAGATGTATATTTTTGGTCTCGTTTAATGCATGTTCAGGTGTATATAAATATATATATCTATTATGCGGTGTGGTTGTTTTAGTTTAGAGTAATATGCATAATATGTAATTTATCTAATCATGAAATGGTATATTTTATCACATGCATAAGTTTTTAATTTTTGTTAATTGCTAATACATGTTTGATTATGTCTAAGTTTTAAAAGATAAGTTTTGTTATGGGATTGAGTTACGAAGTATGAAATGTAAGAAATATTATTTTGAGTTGTGATATGTTAGGAAATGCCTCGTAACCCCATTCTAGCGACGGATATGGGTTAAGGGTGTTACATTTTATTGGTATTAGAGCTACGGTTTAGTTGATTCTAGGACTACCGTAGCACATGTGAGTCTAACTATACATACCAAAATGCTAGTATATGATAGTGTGATGACTTCTGATGGTTGAAATTGTGGTTTCGATTAGTAAATGGAATCCCCTCCGGAGAGAGCATTAGCGGATGATGTTGAAAGTGTAGCGCCTGCTCCCGCGCAAGGGACAGCGCCTGTTGAACCTCAACCACGAGTAATCAAGATGATGGGGCTAAACAAGCCTTCTTTACCATGATGAATGAGTAGGTTGCACAATATGCTCGAACAAACCCGGCTGCTCAACCATTTCCGAATTTAAATAACCCTCCTCTAGTACCTATAATACCAGCAGCTATTGATCCCTTGAGGCTGAGTAAACGTCCTGTTGATTTGATAAGGAAGCGCGGGGCCGAGGAATTTCGAGCCACAGCTACTGATGACGCTGAAAGGGCTGAGTTTTGGCTTGATAATACTATCCGCGTTTTCGATGAGCTGTCTTGTACACCTGATAAGTGTCTAAAGTGTGCAATATCCTTATTACGAGATTCAGCCTACTATTGGTGGAGAACCCTGATTTCGATTGTTCCAAAGGAACGAGTTACTTGGGACTTCTTTCAGACGGAGTTTCGTAAGAAGTATATTAGTCAACGATTCATCGATCAAAAATGCAAAGAATTTTTGGAGCTTAAACAAGGTCATTTGACGGTATCCGAATATGAACGTGAGTTTGTAAGACTCAGTCGTTATGCCTGGGAGTGTGTAGCTGATGAACTTGCCATGTGTAAAAGATTTGAAGAGGGGTTGAATTAAGATTTAAAGTTGCTGGTGGGTATTCTAGAAATAGAGGAATTCGTAACACTGGTTGAACGAGCTTGCAAGGCTGAAGAGCTTGGAAAGGAGAAAAAGAAAGCTGAATATGAAGCTAGGGACTTTCGTAAAAGAACGGCGAGTAGAAATTCTTTTTCGGCTGCAAAGAAGTTCAGAGATGATACTAACAGATCAAGGACGACAGCATGAATTTCTATTAAGGAACGATCATCAACGGACTCTCGAGCTACTTCGGTTGCTAGTGTGGGCAACAATCAGCAAGAAAAACCCGAATGTCCACAGTGTGGAAGACGACATGTAGGTGAATGTTGGGGTAAGTCTATTAATAGAGCCTGCTATAGATGTGGTTCGCGAGATCATTTCATTCGATATTACACGGAACCTGATGAGAAAAATAAGGTGCAAGGTGTGAGATCGAGTGGTACAACGATTAGAGGTAGACCACCGAGAAATACTGGAGGCAGGGGTGGTAGTTAGAGAGGGACTTTCGATATGGCTCGTGCTCCTGCCAGAGCTTATGCCATTCGTGCACGAGAGGAGGCATCTTCCCCTGATGTTATCACTAGTACATTCACTCTCTATAGTAGTGTACTTACTTTAATTGATCCTGGTTCGACTCATTCTTACGTATGTGAAACATTAGCGTCCAGTAAAACTCTACCTGTTGAGTCTACTGAATTTGTGATACGAGTATCAAACCCTTTGGGTTGGTATGTGTTAGTTGATAAAGTATGCAAGAGATGTTCATTGATAATTAAAGATTTCTGTTTTCCGGTGGATCTGATGCTATTACCCTTCGACGAATTCGATATTATTCTCAGAATGGACTAGTTAACCGAACATGATGCTGTGGTAAATTGCAAGTGAAAGACTATGGACTTACGATGTTCGAGTGGTGAAATGATTCGAATTGAGTCTAGTGATCCGAAGGGGTTACCAGCAGTGATATCTTCTGTGTTAGCTCAAAAATATGTGAGAAAGGGTTATGAAGCTTATCTTGCTTATGTACTAGATAGCAAGGTATCGGAACAAAAGCTCGAGACTGTGCCGGTAGTTTGTGAGTATCCAGAAGTGTTTCCTGAAGAATTACCGGGATTGCCACTTGTTAGAGAAGTAGAGTTAGGCATAGAATTGGTTCCGGGTACGACACCGATTTCGATCGCCCCGTATCGTATGGCACCGACCTAGTTAAAAGAATTGAAAGCTCAATTGCAAGAGTTGACTGACAGAGGTTTTGCGCGACCCAGCTTTTCACCCTGGGGTGCTCCAGTACTGTTCGTGAAAAAGAAATACGGAACTATGCGAATGTGTATTGATTATCGTCAACTCAACAAAATGACGATAAAGAATAAATATCCATTGCCACGGATAGATGACCTATTTGACAGTTGAAAGGAGCTTCGGTGTTTTCGAAGATTGATTTGCGGTCTGGCTATTATCAGTTGCGAGTTAGAGATTCTGACGTTCCTAAGACTGCTTTCAGAACGAGATATCGACACTATGAGTTTTTAGTGATGCCGTTTGAGCTTACTAATGCCCCGGCGGTTTTCATGGATTTGATGAATCAGATATTCAGACAGTATTTAGATCGATTTGTAGTGGTGTTCATAGATGATATTCTGATTTACTCTTACAATTAGTCCAAGCACGCCGAACACTTGAGGTTAGTACTTCAGATTTTGCGAGATAATCAGTTGTATGCAAAATTCAGTAAATGTGAATTCTGGTTCAAGGAAGTCAGCTTTCTAGGGCATGTTGTATCCGCTTCGGGTATTAGAGTTGATCCGAACAAAATTTCAGCCATTCTTGATTGGAAACCTCTGAGGAATGTTTTTGAAGTTCGGAGCTTTTTGGGACTCGCGGGGTACTACAGACGATTCGTTAAGGGTTTCTCGATGATCGCAACACCGTTGACGAAACTACTCCGGAAAGATATCAAGTTTGAGTGGTCAGAAAAGTGTCAGACAAGTTTCGACCAACTGAAAACCCTTTTGACGAAGGCTCCTGTGTTAGTTCAGCTAGAGTCTGGTAAAGAGTTCGTAGTATACAGTGATGCTTCTTTGAACGGTTTGGGTTGTGTGCTGATGCAGGAAGGTAGAGTTGTTGCATATGCTTCGAGACAACTAAAGCCTCACGAGAAAAATTATCCAACTCATGATATCGAACTAGCTGCAATTGTGGTTGCTCTTAAAATTTGGCGTCATTATCTGTTTGGAGAGAAATGTCATGTTTATACTGATCACAAAAGCCTAAAATATTTAATGACTCAGAGAGACTTGAATTTGAGACAACGACGGTGGCTTGAATTATTAAAGGATTACAAAATTGTCATCGATTATCATCCAGGCAAGGCAAATGTTGTAGCTGATGCCCTAAGTCAAAAATCTCTGTTTGCTCTTCGAGCAATGAATGTACATCTGTCTATTTTCGCTAATGATGTGTTGGTAGCGGAATTAAAAGCAGAACCAGTGTTAGTACGACAAATTTGTGAAGCACAGAAAATCGACGAAGAATTGGTTGCTAAACGAGCTCAATGTGATTCTAATATGGGTTCAGAGTTTCAAATTGATGACAATGATTGTTTAAAATTCAGAGGTCGATTTTGTGTTCCAAGAAACTCAGAACTTACTTCGATGATTTTGAGTAAGGCTCATTGTAGCCGAATGTCGGTCCATCCTGGTAGCACAAAAATGTACAACAATCTAAAAAGACAATATTGGTGGCATGGTATGAAAAGAGACATTTCCGACTTTGTTTCTAAATGTTTGATATGTTAACAAGTGAAAGCGGAGCATTAGATGCCTTCAGGATTATTACAGCCGATCATGATACCTGAGTGGAAATGGGATCGAGTAACGATGGATTTTTTATCTGGTTTACCTTTGACACAGAGCAAGAAAGACTCAATCTGGATTATTGTTGATAGGTTGACGAAGTCCGCTCATTTTATCCCTGTTCGTACAGATTTTTCACTCGATAAATTGGCAGAATTATATGTTTCTCAAATTGTTCGACTACATGGAGTACCTACTTCTATTGTTACTGATAGAGACCCCAGATTTACATCCCGATTTTGGAGAAAATTGCATGAAGCGTTGGGTACTAAGCTACATTTTAGCACTGCTTTTCATCCTCAGACAGATGGTCAATCTGAACGAGTTATTCAGATACTCGAAGATATGTTGAGATGTTGCATTCTCGAGTTCAGTGGTTCGTGGGAACGATATTTACCTTTGATTGAATTCGCATACAACAATAGCTTCTAATCAAGTATCAAGATGGCACCATACGAGGCTTTATATGATCGCAAATGCCGCACACCATTGTATTTGACCGAACTCAGTGAAAATAAGATATACAGGGTTGATTTGATCAGAGAAGCTAAAGAAAAGGTGAAAGTGATAAGTGATAGTTTAAAGGTAGCATCAGATCGTTAGAAATCTTATGCAGATTTGAAACGAAAGGACATAGAATTTTAGATTGGGGACAAAGTGTTTCTTAAAGTTTCACCATGGAAAAAGGTACTCAGATTTGGCCGTAAAGGCAAATTGAGCCCGAGATTTATTGGACCGTATGAAATTTCAAAATGGATTGGGCCGGTTGCTTATAGATTGATTTTGCCACCTGAACTTAAAAAGATTCACGATGTTTTTCATGTTTCGATGCTCCGTCGTTATAGATCTGGTCCCTCACATGTGATCAATCCGACAAAAATTGAAATTCAGCCTCATTTGAGTTATGAGGAAGAACCGATTCGTATTTTGGCTCATGAGGAGAAAGAACTACGGAATAAAAAAATTCCATTAGTTAAAGTGTTGTGGCTCAAACACGGAGTTGAGGAAGCAACTTGGGAGCTTGAAAGTTTAATGAAAGAACACTACCCTAACCTTTTCGCTGGTAAGATTTTCGGGGACAAAAATCCCTAAAGGGAAGGGGAATTGTGACAACCCTATTTTAACCCTAGTCAGAAAGTGGTTTCGAGACCACGAAATCGAATCGCAAAAATAATTGCATGTTATATTCTATGTTTATTATTTGTGAAATATCATATGTGAAAATATCGTGTTTTGATTATTTTATTTGGATGTGGAATTAGTTAAAAAGGATGTGTTTAAGAAACCTTGAAAATGGGATAAGCAAATGTGTAGTGACCAAACATTTTATGTCTTAATATTATGGGGGACTTGCATGTCAAATAGACCAACTTTAAATGTAAATGGCCGGTCAACATGCATGTAATCATGTGTTCTATTGTTTTTTTTTTATTTTATTTATTTTAAGTGGTGGGAATTATATATATAGTTAGTATAGAAATAAGCATTCTATTATAAAATGACTTTTATATTGGGAAATAATAAATTTATAATAGTAACTGGTGATAAAAACAAAGTTCCATCATCCTTTCTTTCATTTTGCCGAAACCATAAAGAAAAGAAAAGAAAAAGGGGGCTAAGACATTCAGCTATGGTGAATGTATAGATTAAGGTATGATATCATGTAATTCTTTTGGAATTTTTGTGAAGTTGAGCTTGTTTTGATGCTTATAACGTGACCCATGAGTTAATTTTTGAGTTTTTGGTATATGAAACATTCGGTTATGTTCTTATATGTTAAATTGATGTTGTTTTGTAGTATGTGATTAGAAATGGCTATAGATGAGTATGAACTAAGTACAAAAAATTCTATAAACAATTAAAATAGACAAAAATCTTATTCGGCTATTGTAGAGTAAGGCGAAGTTATGTTTAGCTTTTATTTTAACTTAATTGTTAGTAAGTGTTTATATGTATGCTGAATGTGGACTTGAATTGGGAGGTTCATAATTGATTGTTATTGAATTATATATATACATTTATATTCTGTCATGGAGGACTTGAGATGAAATTAATTATTGTTTTAGTTAAATAATAAGATTAACATGGACAAACTCAATTAGGTAAATTTTAAAGTTTTATATTTAATTGAGAGAATGGAAATATTCTAGGAAGTATTCGGTTAAGGTATGGGAAATGAAATGTGGGGTAGGTCGGTTTGTGTCATTGCCAAATGCACTTGATATTAAAACATTGTTTAGTAAATGTAATTGACATGAAAGGAATTTAGTTGTCATGTATGTGATAGTGGTAAGAGAAAGTAAATTTTGCTTTACTAAAATTAGATGAATGTTACATTGTTAATATGAAAATGTTATGACAAACTAGTTGAATTTAAGAACTAGGTGCAGTCATTTATGTTATGTGTATAATTCATCAATGAAGAAAGTGTCGTATGATATATGTATTTAAAATAAATAGAATTTGAGTTATGATGAATTGATAAGAAAATTTAAATAGTTTAATTGTTTAAATTAAGCTCAAAATCAAAGAGGAGCAAGTACGGATAAGGAGAAAGCGAAGGTCGTTGAGTAGCCGATCGGAGCTGTTCGTTCGACAATAAAGTAAGTCCTAGGCAATTATAACTTAGATTCTTATGTATGCCTAGAGTACATATAGCTTATGAAAGGTAAATTTTTATATGTGAAGAAAGGTTTAATTGATAATGTATTATTGAGCTGATGGCATTGAATAAATGTACTTTGAGTATGTATATGCACAAATAAAAAGGGGCACTATGTGTGCGAATGAGGCAGCATTATATGTGGATGTGAAAAAGATAGTATGGTGTATGAATGAATATATGCACTATGTGTGCGAGATTAGTAGCCGAGCACTATGTGTGCGAGATCGGGTGTAAGGCACTATGTGTGCGAAATTATTAACTGAGCACTATGTGTGCGAGATCGGGTGTAAGGCACTGTGTGTATGCAAAATTATTTAGGGAATATGATTTTAGAATGGCGTGAGAGAAGAATTTGGTTTCTATCATAGGTAATTAAGAAGATGAAATGTGTATGGAATATATATTTATGTATGTATATATGTCTAAAGATTATGATATAAAGTCTTGGAAGAAGAAATAGAAGTATGAGGTTATATGGTAATCATGAATGAACAAGGTAGACAAATTAGATTTAAACGAAGTTCGGTTGTTAATTATTTATTAAATTGCTTATGTTTTACTGAATATTATCTCATTTGAAATTGTTGTTTATCTTTATTTAGATTTTGGATCCGTTGTGCGTTCAGAACTACTACCGAAGTCATCACACTTATCGTCAACTTTTTGGTATCTTTAAAGAAGCTTTAAGTTTTAAATTTGGCATGAATAGGATAGACGAAACTAATAAAGTGAGTTTTGTATTTTTAAGTAATGTAATTATCTTTTTGATGAGCCATACGAAAATGGCACACAATCTAGTTTTGTGACTTTAAAATGTTAAATATTTTGATAACTAGCATCGTAATATGAATGAATAGTATCTACTTTTTGTATATAAACATTGTGTTTAAATTATTGTGTATTTAGATTCGGTTTCATATGACTGATTGACGAGATACAAAGAAATTTTAGGTATAATTATAATAGTCATGAAATGTTTACGTATTGATGCTTGAAAAATGGTTTAAATTGATGTGGTTAGATATGTATAACTTGATATGAGAAAGATGTATATTTTTCGTCTTGTTTAATGCATGTTCAGGTGTATATAAATATATATATCTATTATGCGGTGTGGTTGTTTTAGTTTAGAGTAATATGCATAATATGTAATTTATCTAATCATGAAATGGTATATTTTATCACATGCATAAGTTTTTAATTTTTGTTAATTGCTAATACATGTTTGATTATGTCTAAGTTTTAAAAGATAAGCTTTGTTATGGGATTGAGTTACGAAGTATGAAATGTAAGAAATATTATTTTGAGTTGTCATATGTTAGGAAATGCCTCGTAAACCCATTTCGGCGACGGATACGGGTTAGGGGTGTTACAGTAATAAAAATTGAGCGTTCCTAATATCTTAGTTCCCCGACAATGGTGCCAAAAACTTGATAGCATAATTTTGTGATATTTATAATTAATCGTTCTTGAAACTAACTATTATCGTGATGTAGGCAAGTGTACTTATCAAACAGTAGTATAGTTTTAGCAAGACCGGATTGTCGAACCCAAAGGAACTAAAAGTACTAGTAATGACTGTCTTTTTATTATCTAGCCTAAGAATAAAGAGGTTTTGTTTTGACTAACTAATTATCTAACTAAGAACTCATAGAGAATAGAATTGGGGAATTGCTTTTTGGAAAATCGATTGAATTAGGACGATACCTAAGGAAAAATCCACCTAGACTTTACTTGTTATTCTGGCTCCGAATCGGACGATTTATTCATTCAACTTGTTCCGTAGAGATACCTAAGTTATGTTATTTTCCCTATTCAAGACTAATAACGTCTAATCCCTAGATTGAATAATTGAGACCTTTCTCTAATTAACACCCTAGGGTTGCATTAACTCGATCTATGGATCCCCTTATTAGGTTTCACCCTAATCCGGCAAAATCTTGTCACCCTATGTCTAGGTGCGCAAACAACTCCGCTTAATTATGACAAATGTACTCTTAGACAGGGTCTATTCCTCCTCTGAATAAGAGCTTATCTTGAATCAGTCTCCTGGGATATCAAAACAAGAAATAAGAACAAATAATTAAGAACAAGTTAAATATTTATCATACAATTCAGAAAATAATAACAAGATTCGTCTTAGGTTTCATTCCCCTTAGGTATTTAGGGGTTTTAGTTCATAACTAAATAAGAAAACATCTCAGAATAATAAAGAATACAAAACATAAAGAAAACGCAAAACTCCTGAAGGGAAATTGAGGGGAGATCTACAGTCTTGATGATGAATCCGGCTTCTGAGATGGATCAATCAGCTTCCTTCGAGTAATTCCTTCCTTCCTCCCTGTATGTCCCCTTTTCTTCCTCCTCTAGGGTGTATTTATAGGCTTTGGAATGCCTAAGAGCCCTCAAAATTAGTCTTTTTCGTATTGGACTCAACTTGGGCTCGGCAGGGACACGCCCGTGTGCGATTACTTCAGGCTGTGCTCGAGCCTACCAAATTGACACGGCCGTGTGGTCTGCCTGTGTGAGGAGGTCCAGGCCATGTTGATTTCGTACTTTAGCCTATTTTCTCCGTTTTTGTCCCGTTTCTCGTTCCTTTCGCTCTTATATGCTCTCCTAAGTATAAAACATGAAATTAAAGCATTAGGAGCATCAAATTCACCAATTCTAATGGAAATCATCCATAAAATACGTTAAACATGGGGTAAAAATATGTATAAATTACAGTTTATCAATTACCAACTTAGAAAAACAAAGCTAATCACTGAATTACAAACAAGTGCCAAAATTAACACAAACCAAAACTAATAAAGGGAGCTTTTCTCTCAATATGATAACTTATCGAAGCTTTTTAGAACAATATATAATTGAATGGATATAAAAATATGTTTTTTTTTAAGAATAAGAACAAGTATAAAAAATACATAATAAGAAATAATTCAACAACTGGAATGAACGAACATAAATTGGTAACTAATCAAATCAAATCTCGATAAAAAGGGGTCAATGAAGAGGGAAAAATTCTTAACGAATCAAAAAGGGTTAGGTTGTGGGTTAATAAAAAGGGAAAAATCAAGAAATAAAAGTTAAGGCTCAAAGGGGTTCACTAGAGGTCAATTATGTGGGAACACTACAAGAAAACAAACTTTTAGTGGCGTTTTTTTTAGCCTCTAAGCGCCGCAAAAACTATTAGTGGCATTTTCCCAAGCACCGCAAAAAACGTCGCTATAGGTAACTCCGTAAAATTTAGCGGCATTTATATGAAAAAAATGCCGCTAAAAGTCATGGCTTTTAGGGCCAGTTCTTCATTGCTTTTGAAAAGTGCTTTTGAAAAGTGTGGTGGAAAAGTGCTTTTGAGAAGTACTTTTGAGAAGTGCTTTGGAAAAATTTAAGTGTTTGATATTGCTGTCAAAAAGTGCTTTTGAAAAGTAAAATGTCCATTTTAGACCTGATATTATAAAGTAACAAATATGTATTTAAATAATTTTCAAATTAGTTAATATTATGATATTTTAGTAAAAATATAAAAAAATTTATTATAACTTATTGTTAATATTTTAATATATAATATTAATTTTAAATATTTCTAAGTAATTAATATTAATTATTTATTAAATTTAATTTGAATATATAAACTATATTTAAATATTTAAATATAATAATTAAATATTTGTAATTAGATATTGGCACAATTGTATTATTTTAAAAAATATTTTTTATTTTTAATTAATACTTTTAACACATTTGTAAAACTTATATTAAACAACCAAGAAAGAGAACATAAAATAATAGCATCAAACACATTTTAAGTCAAAAAGTAAGGTTAAAAAGGTAAAATAACAGCCAAAAGTGCTTTTTGGCTGAAAAAGCTAAAATTTATTGCTTTTTCATCTCTAAAAAAGCTCATCCCAAAAGTTAAAAAAGTTGCCCCAATGATATGTATTCTTCATTGCTTTTAAGAGAAAATCACTTTTTTTTAGCAAAAGTTCATCCCAAAAGCAATGGAGAACACACCCTTAGCGGTGTTTCTTGTAAAAGAGCCGCTAAAAGTCATGACTTTTAGCGTCGCTTTTTTCACAAACGTCGCTAATTTTGGCAGATTTGAAATATACAAATTTCATCGATATCTAACCCTTCCTGCATTAAATCCAACTTAAAACAGAAAATATAGCATGAAATCCAACCAAAAAAGCAAATGTAGCATAAAAAATACAATAAAAGACATTAATTCTAAATGATACTTCAAATTTAATGAAAGATCTATGATATAAATAATAAATTAAGTCTAACTCAACTTCTTACAATAATGTTAAATGTGACAATGTTAAAAACGTTCTTTCAAGGAGAACACTAATGTCTAAGATGGCAGCTTTTGCGACTGCTGAAACATCTGCATCATTTGCTGAAGCTGTAGCTGGAGCTCATCATACTTTCTGCTCTACTCTACTGCCATCGCTGCTGCCTCTGCCTCTCTCGCTGCTGCCGCTGCCTCTCTCGCTGCTGCCGCTTCTCTAAGTTGTTGCTAGAGTTCTCCATATTTTCTTTGAACCTTGGCAATTTGCTCAACTGTGCTCGCTTGCATCTGAGCTATCTGATCTCTTAACCTCTGAACTTTAGCTTGAGCTTGACTCCCGGAAGGCATGTATTGCTGGGAGCCAAATCTAAAATATTGGGTTGGGGTAACACCAGATCCTTGAAATTGAACCCGACCGGACCTTTCTGGACCCAAAACTTCAGTGATAATTATGTTATCAATGTTCTCAAGATTAACAGAACTATCAGTCGAAGCAATCGCTTCGTACTCCGCCGTCTTCTCCTTTAGTTTCTCCTAATAAATCAATCAAAGAGTTAGAAACGAAATATATAATAAAAAGGAATGCAACATAACTTAACATTATTTAAAACTACTAATGACGAATTAAACCATTATAATTAAACATTATAAATATTTATAATAAATCAAATTTTATTAAGTAAATATACCATAATTTCTCCAGCTTCGGATGTTATTGGAGATCCATCTTTCTTCTTATGCGTAATCTCAAAAAGTTGAAGGCGGCCAACTTTTTGACCTGACGAGGCTTCCTATAATATAGTAGTAAAAATATTATTTAATAGTAGAAAGTCATTAATATTTGATAGAATTAATAAATTCATAATACCTCGGTCTCAACTACAGAAGCAAAACTTCTCGACCCTGCCGTGTGCGTGAATTTTTGTTTTTGCCTGCTGCTTGTTCCAACTCGCTCACGGTCCTACATAATGAAATTATTATTATGTATATAGTAAACACTATATATAAGAGTTTGGAAATACGTAATACCTCTCATTTTTTTGAATTCCAAAATTTAACCGCATCTTCCCATTGGTACCTCAGCATTCCCGGCTGGACATTTCTCAATTTTTCCTTGAGGCTTATGTCTTTCTTAAAATATAGTTTTTTCAAAGTGTTTTTATGGTCTCTCCATTTTTTACCCAATGCCTTCTTGATATAGTCATCAGAGACCTCTAAAGCAAATCTCTCCTAAAAAAACACAAGTTTAGAATGTAAATATAAATGAAACTTAAACTAAAGTATTATAAATTACATTCACGTTTTGTTACCTTTAATATTATCGAGAGCCTGATTTTTGTTGCTATCAGGCATGTGATGCCATGATTCGTAGTTGATGGGCAACATATTCGCATTTCGTGCTAAAATGCCCAAATAACCTGCTAAAAGTCGAGCTTCAGATCCAACAGGCTAACCATGACTGTTTCTACTTACTTTGCATGCTCGACAGGATTTAAGTCGTATAAATCTTTAAGCAGCGTACGTCCTCGACCTCTGCGCGTCCCACCACTTTCAGCTGAAAAACGATATATTATTATTATATTAAAATTGACAAATAAATCAATAATAAAAGTCAACACATGTAAAATAAACTTAACATTACTTTGAAATTCTCCAGTCTCGTCAAGTGTCTCCGGCACATTCGAAGATCCAACAACTGTCTGCTGTTCACTATTTGCTTCTTTCTAATTTGGAGTATTCTGGACAATACTTAAATCTCGTAATCTTCTTCTACGCATTTTTCCTGCAATACACATAAAATAGTTGAAGTTTTAGTAACAAATTACAACAATAATAGTACATATAAAATAGTTAAATTATATAACATGACCAAGATTAAAATTATAATATTACATATAATTAAAAAATCATAAAATCTTACTACATCATTATTCGTAAATATCTTCATCCACATCATGTCGAACCCATTGATGTTGTGTACTAGTACTAGGGATATTTTCATCTAAGTTTTGTTCTGGAAAAGGTAATGTTTCTGATCTTTCGACTATGTCATCTCTACTTCCATTACCCATGTCAAACAAGTCTCTAGGGGTGTTCCGGAGTACAACATACTAACCCTCATCAGTTGGATCTTTCGAATAAAAAACTTGTTTCACTTGAAAGGAAAATATATATGGCTCGTCCATCAATTGTTGTCCAGTGTGAATCAACCAAGAGAAATTAACCATTGTAAAACCAAATTGATCTTTTTTAATTCCGCGAGCAGTATTAACATCAGCCCAATCACACTGAAATAAGACAACTTTCCATCTACCATAGTAATCCAACTCAATAATGTCGGTAAGAAGTCCGTAATACTCCACATTACCCTCAACCGGATTACTGTCCCTAGCACTAGCATAACTTGTAATTGAAGAATTAACAACAATTCCACAATTTTGAGTTCTCCTCATTCTCTCGATATTTTGTATGAAATTTGTATCCATTGATGAGGAATGCACTATATCTTTTTATTACTCTGTTCGGACCTAGAGAAATCCATTTGACTTCGTCATTGATGTCCTTCCCACTCCAAACCTATTGAATCGAAAGTAAATTGAGTAATTATAAATGTATTATGTAAAAACATTCTTATTTGATTAACTAAATTTCACGATTATATGTAACTTATTAACTTCAGTTACATACCGTTTGGCTTAACCATTCATGAAAAGATTCTGTGAATAACTTATTAATCTCTCGATGTTGTAATCTTCGAGAGCGTGCACGAGATCTCAAAATTTGTTTGTACTCACTACGTTAAAAACAAGTTTAATTGGTTAGAAGATAAACAAATCAAAATGATGAATATGTGAGGAAATTTTAGAACTTACTTGCATAACGGTTTAATTGAATCGTGGTGAAAATGTACATATCGATGTGCTTGTATCCACCATATATCATCTAATTCTGCAATTTCAACTTTGGCGATTAGTTCTCCAAAACTTTGGAATAAATAAGTTTCGGCCAAGTTATGATCACTGAGCCCAGCATTTCTACTTGGTCTATTCAATCGTGTTTCAACATCTTCAAAATATCTAGAACAGAAGGTCATGCACTCCTCTGCCAAGTAGCCTTCAGTAATTGATCCTTCTGGATAACGCTTATTGCGACAATACGACTTCAATTTCTTAGGAACCTAAACACGATATATAATATTTATCAAAAGCTGTAACTAAATGTATAGAGGTGACTGAATGAATACTTGAGAAATAAATTAGCACTTTTTAATAGGATACATCCATCGATAAAAAATCGGTCCACCAAGTATTGCTTCGTGAGGGAGATGGATTACCAAGTGCACCATAATAGTGAAGAAGGAAGGTGGAAAAATCTTCTCCAAATTGCATAAAGTCAAAGCCGCTCGATCCTGTACTTTCTCAAGTTCTTCAACATCCAAAACTTTGCCATAAATAGCTTTTATTATATTGGATAGTTCAATTATACAGGACGTTACATTTTTTGACATACAGCAACATAAAGCAACTGGGAGTAAATCTTGCATCAAGATGTGATAATCATGTGATTTTAATGAATATAATCTTCGATCTTTAAGACTCACACATCGAGATATATTTGATGCATACGCATTTAGGACTTTTATATCCTTCAACACCATGCAGAACACTTCTTTCTCTTCCTTTGACATTGAAAAAATAGAAGGCAGCAACCGATATTTCCTATTCGGAAGTACTTGAAGATAAAGATCACGCCGAATTCTCAGGTCAACTAAATCAAGTCGACTTTGAAGATTGTCTTTTGATTTTCCATCGACATTCAAAATTGTCCTAATTACGTTCTCGCTGACATTCTTCTCAATATGTATGACATCAAGATTTTGGGCAACTCAAAAAAAATACTCCTTTTTTTCCATAAGTCTGCCTCATTAGGATCATCCTCTTCGTCAGATTCATCATCAGATTCATCCCTCGCTCTTCTCTTTGTTTGTGTGTTAGGTGGTTGATTCATCTTCCCAAAACTAAAGTTGATATCTTTTAACATAAACAAGATTTCAGATCCAACGGTCTGCTCAGAAGCTCCTCTGTACTCTTCAGTATCATCAAATAGAGTCCTCTGAAATCTAAATTTATGATTCCCATCTAACCACCAACGATGGCCCATGTAAAAGAATTTCTTCCCATTGTACAACCACTTCGAACAAGTTTGCGCAACACAATAAGGACAAGCATAACGTCCTTTAGTACTCCAACCCGATAAATTAGCATAAGCCAGAAAATCATTAATTGTCCACAACAAAGCTGCACGTAAATTAAAGTTCTCCTTCCTCAATACATCATATGTCTCAATACCAGACCATAATTGTTTTAACTCTTCAAGAAGTGACTGCAAATAGATGTCAATATCATTTCCGGGACCTTTCTCTCCAAGAATAATCATTGATAAAATAAACGAAGATTGCTTCATGCAAATCCATGGAGGCAAATTGTAAGGAACAAACACTACAGGCCAAGTACTGTACGAAGTACTCATGATTTTAAATGGATTAAAGCTATCAGCTGCTAGCCCAAGCCTCACATTCCGAGGATCGATTGCAAAGCTTGGAAATTTACTATCAAATGATTTCCAAGCTAAAGAATCCGCAGAATGTCTTAATAATCCATCATCGGTCCGTTGATCATTATGCCACCTCACAGATTCGGTCGTCTTTGACGACATGAAAAGCCTTTGAAGTCTTGGTATTAGGGGAAAATATCGCAAAACCTTGACTGGCTTCTTTCTTAACTGTGCCTCACCTTCATCCGTATTCATATCTTCTGTATTCCCATTCATCCAACGAGACTTACCGTAAACGTTACAAGACTGTTGGTTCTTCTGATCACCCCAGTATAACATGCAGTCATTTGGGCAACTATGAATTTTATCGTACCCAAGGCCCAAATCTTTTATTAGTCTCTTCATATCTTGAAAAGATTGGGGGATTTTTGCAAAAGGGAACATCTCTCTCAGAAACTCTAACAGCATTGTAAAAGAGTTTCCAGTCCACCCTCCCAAACATTTTAAGTGAAATAGACGAATGTAGAAGGACAATTTTGAATATTTTGATCCCTCGTAAAGTTCTTCGTTCATTTCATTAAGTAAATTGTAGAACTTCGCCGCTTTTGCATTTGGCTCCTCATCAGGTGCACTTGTTTCCGTTTCGCAAAAAGCATTTCCACCAATATTATAATCATCGAATGCAATAAAGTCAGGTGGAAATGATTGCTCACTATGACTGTGCATATTAAATGCATCCCGCAACATACCTTCCATGTCATCTTGTCTAACATACTGGTGGTATTCAGTATCAGAATAAGTCGGATTAATTGTTGAAGAAGTTCCACTAGATGTACACTCTCCATGAAAAATCCATTTTTTATACCTCCGAATAAAGCCATCAACAATTAGATGTTCGTAGACAACTTCACGAATATGCCAGTTGATGTTGCCACACTTCTTACACGGGCAAAGAATCATATTCTCTTGGCTTGCATTTTGAAATGCAAAATTTAGAAAAGTTTTTACTCCATTTCGATAGGCGTTGCTTACCCTTGACAATTTCATCCAACTCCTATCCATTTCGTAGTTCTTGAATTCTAAAGTTGACAATAAATTACATAGGTAAGTTGTTTATTTATAACTCTAATTAAGTTATGTAAGTTATGATATGATATATATTTATGTATTATGTAAGTTATGTAAATTATGTAAGTTATCCGAATTATGTAAATTATGTAAGATATGATATATATTTATGTATTATGTAAGTTATGTAAATTATGTAAAATATGATATATATTTATATTGATGGGATTGTGATTGTGTTGATGGGAAAACACAAGGGAAGTGAAGAATTTCTTATTAGAATAAATTTACAAGTTTAGGGTTAATTATTTATTTTGAATTAAGTCTATCATGTGTGCTCAATTATGGTTATTTTTTATTGAGTCACATGAATGCTAAATCAACTCAGGAATTAATCGGTTATTTTTAATTAGGTAATTTAAAAATAAAATAAAAGTAGACAAAATATTCTTCGTGATTAAAATAAAATAAAATAAAATATTTAAAATAAAACTTTAAATACAATTTAATTTAATTAGGTAATTTAAAAATAAAATAAAAGTAGACAAAAGTTTTTTCGGCATTAAAATAAAATAAATAAAATAAAATTTTAAATACAATTTAATTTAATTAGGTAATTTAAAAATAAAATAAAATAAAACTTTAAATACAATTTAATTTAATTAGGTAATTTAAAAATAAAATAAAAGTAGACAAAAGTTTTTTCGTGATTAAAATAAAATAAAATAAAATAAAATAAAACTTTAAATACAATTTAATTTAATTAGGTAATTTAAAAATAAAATAAAAGTAGACAAAATATTTTAAACATTGTTAAGTCTTTCTTTTAATTTGCATTTATTAATTTGTTAATGTAAAAATTAGGTAATTATTAAATTAATGACATTAAACTTGTTAAGTCTTTCTTTTAATTTGCACTTATTAATTTAAGTAAACATTGTTCTTTTGGTAACGACAAGTTTATGCTTAAAAGCTATGATTTTTTTTGAATAAAAAGTTTAACTTAAATGATAAAAGAATTATAATATTTGTGATAAAACGGACGAGAATATTTCAATAATATTTAATAATTTAATAAAAATCGTGATAGAAATATAGAAATATTAAATCACAAATTAAAAAAGGTTGCAAATTGAGCAAAAATGATCCCTTTTACAGAACTAATCTCAAGGCCGATAGCATAACAGCATAATAAGTTCTGTACTTGATCACTTGTAAATTTGGGTATTATTATATCTATGTATTGTAGAGGAAAACAATGACAAACAGTTCATCGACAGCATAACAAGTCTCTAAGGATAAATAGCATAAGCAAATTTAAAAAATAATCCAACGATAAACAGAATAAGTTAAAAGCATGATCCATTCAAAATTAAGCTACGGATAAACAAGAATAGTAATTTAAAAAACGAAAGAAAAAAGGAAAGTAAAAGATTAACTAACCTTCTGCTTATCTAGCCTTTCTGTGTATTTGAGTAGTATTTGTAGTTTTTTCTTTCTTTCTTAGATCTCGAGTGGTAATTGATAAAGCAGTTGAAAGTTTCGCCGCTTTTTCCTATTGCTGGTCCGATACTGCCCAATCAAAAAATTCCACTATTACTCTATTACACTATTCCACTATTCCACTATTATCATAATCACAGAAGCATTCTTAGCATGACAATGCCATGCACCATTTCAACTTTGAAATTTAGATTTCTATTAAAACCCTCTATTACCGGGCTACTGGAGTCGTGAAGAAAAGACAGACATTATGAATAAGTTTATATTGCAATTAAAGAAAATAATAAATACCTCTACAAGCTTCATGTACAGAATTTGCAATGTTGTGCCACCGCCTAAAACTGATGCCACATCAGTTAACACATCCGCAACAGCTAGCAAAATAACCAATCCCATCAGGGATTCATCAAAGCCAAAACATGTCTTTAACAAAAAAGAAAAGAAAGGAAAACAAACTAATTTAACAACCTTTACATACAAAAGATAATTTCAGCATATCAGTATAGATAAAATGAATTATCAAGTCACCTACTCTAACAATTGGATAAGGGCTTAGTGATTCAAATATAAGAGAAAAAATGTCCAGAAGCAAACTTCATGTTATCTAATTGAAACATGAATATGATCTACAATAAACAAAAGAAATAAATAAAATATAGCAGCTGGAGAACTCACTCTTTAATCAGAAAGATGCACATGATATACCATTTGACTAATTTTTTTTCACAAGAGAAAAGATAATAGCCAACATGAAAATAGCCAATTATTACCATATCTAGTCTGTTTGAACTCCTTCAGATCCTCATATGAAAGATTTTGATAGTCATCGGGATATTGAACTTGGGAGCTCACCTGTGAAGAAAAAGGCTTTAGGATTTGTTCCAAATCTAAAAAGATCCCAAAAAAGAAATTTAGACAGATATTGGGAAAAATTATTTCCGGGAAGATGAAAAAAATAGGTAATGGAAGCTTTGAGAAGTTTACAAAGAGATCAATTTGCTTTGAATTTCGTCTCTTTTCAAAGAATATGCAGGAGAGTTCCACACCCAAGTTATTTGGTGAACAAACAAAAAAATAAAATGATTGCTAAAATTGCATAATTACATCAAAAAAATTATTAATTAGAATTAACATAAAAGAAAAGGGTGTTTTCCATTTTCCATGAATTGGGTTACAGTTTCATTGCATGCATTACAGTTCTTAGGATTCGCACGTCATCATATGCACCTCAATTTTGCGCAAAAATAGACAGAGAACTTATCATCACCAGCAAAAAGAGACATAGAACTTTTCTCTTTCGAAAAGGGACTGAGATGCACCATTCGTGCGTAATCTCAACATTGCGGGGGCATCACTAAATCATCCATTGTAATTGAAGCAAAACTTTTTGAAGCAAAAAGCATCACTAAATCTCAATACTGTGCGTAATCTCAAAAGAAAAAGTGTTCTATTTCTACCCTATCACAACAGGTTCTATTTCTACCCTATCTCAAAAGAAACAAGTATCATGTAGCAAATGGGTACCAAAATTTACCGAGCAGATAGCGACGGCGGACGACGATGAGTAGGTGGTCGGTCGACTAAGATGCCTAGGGATTTTGGGGGAAATTAAGGGATTAGGGGGAATCTATTTTGGTGCTTTGGGGGAAAAGGCTAAGACTGTCGGGCATGAAAGAAGAAGACTTAACATTACAAATGAAAACGACGCCGTTTCGACAAAAAAAATTTCACCGTTTGCGGCGCTTCAGAAACGCGCCGCTAAAAGCTATCTATTGCGGCATTTCCAAGATAGCGCTGCTAATCTCAAAACTAAACGACGCCATTTTCGTTAAGCATTAATGTTATTTGCGGCGTTTATTAAAAAAACGCCGCTAATCCCTATATATTCAACTAAAACGACGACGTGTACAGTAAACTTTAATTCTTTTGCGGCATTTTTAAAAGCGCCACTAATACACTACTATACTAAAACGGCACCGTTTTCTTTAAACTAATACTGTCTTTTGCGGTGTTTTTTAAAAAAACGCTGCTAATCCCCTATATATTCAACTAAAACGACAACGCTTCCAGTACACTTTAATTCTGTTACGGCGTTTTTCAAAACGCCACTAATCCCCTATCCAACTAAAACGATGCCGTTTTCTTTAAACTATACTATTTTTTGCGGCGTTTTTTTAAAAAAACGGCACTAATCTCTTAATTTTTATATTTCATTTTTATTTGTTATAATTTGGTAGCCATAATAATTAACTTATGATAGTCAATAGTTAATAATATATCTATATTGATAACTTTGAAATTTTAAGTTTAAATTTCACTTATATAAATTAAGTGTAGATTAGGAATTAATTTGAAGTGAATTCTTCGTTCAATTAACTGTTTAGATTAATGATTTTAATTATTAATACTAATGATGATAAATGTTAATATGATGATAATTAGTTATAATTTAATCCTAATATTATGAATTAAAGTTTAAAAGATTTATGATCTCTTCCTGATATATGGTACATACTAATCTTTTTTTCTTTTACATTTTACGGAAGTAGATAATTTTTCAATTTTTATCTTTTAAATATCCTTAATATTTAATCCTTATATTTTAATTTCTAATATAATTTGGTTTCTATGTGTTTATAATGTTATTAAGTAGATATAGTACCTATCCATATCAAAATTTGTTACTTTATTTATTTATTTATCAATGTTTTTTTTAATTCTAATAATTATCAAAATTTCAAATGGTTTAGATTAAATATTTTTAAATATAAATGCATCAATTGATTGTATAAAATTTCATCATTAATTTAACAAATTTCAAGTAAACCTTAAACCTAAACCTTTTAATATATATAAAGTTTATAATTTTAATAATTTAAACTATAATCATATATAATTTTAATATATTAAGATTAATATTATATCTCTCTTTTACAGTTATATAAGAAATCGTTTAATATATAAATTAAAAAATAATAATTAATCAAAACCCTAAACCTTTAACCCTTTTTTGGCCTTAAAATTCTAAACCCTAAACTCGATACCCTAAATAACATAATACATGTATCTTAAACTCTAACCCCTAAACCATAAATCCTTAACCCTTAACCCTACACACCCTAATCCTTAACCCCTAACCCGACCCTAATCATTAACCCCTAACCCTTAAATTTTAAACTCTAACAGTTAAACCCTAAAATACCTTAAACTACATAATTCATAACCCTTAAATTAGTAACTCCTACACCTTAAACCCTAAACCATATACCCTAAATCATAAACCCTAAACTATAATGATAATTAATTCAATATTTTAAAATTAATACTATCTCTTTTACAATTATATAAGAAAATATTTAATATATAAATATAAAAAAAATTAGTCATATACCAAAAAACTTTAAAATTATTTTAAATAATAGTATTTTAATTTCTTTCATTTTTAATAAATATTTTCCTATGTTTTTACTTTTAAAATTATTTTACGTGTCATTATTTTCTTTTAAGAATTTAAATATTCAATTAAAAATAAATTATACTTTTAGCGGCGCTTCTCAAAAAGGCCACTAAAGCCACAAATTCTTAACAAAAAACGACGACGTTGTGTTTATTTTTTTGCAGCGTTTTACCTAAAGCGCCGCTAACGGTCAAACTATAGCGGCGTTTCTCATATAAGCGCCGCTCATTGTCAACATATAGCGGCGTTTCCTGATTAGCGCCGCTAATGCTTATTTTTTAGTGGCGTTTTTGTAGAGGCGCCGCTAATGCTCTTTTTAGTGGCGTTTTTTATTTAAATGCCGCCAAAAGCGCCACTAAAAATCTATTTTCTTGTAGTGGTAGGCTTTTTTATGGGGTAAATGAGTTAAAACATAAGTGCCTTTATCATTTTAGTATATCAAATCAAAGGTGTGGTCTCGACATGTATAATCAATGCAAGTTCTAGAATAACAAATCAATGTTGACACTCATTCAAAAAAAACAGTGAGCAAGAAAAATAAATGATTTAAAAGGCTCAAAATCTCACGAAAATTATGGGTACTTGATTTCAATCCTGTAAATTCAAAACTTCAAAATAATACCTCAATTCAGGGAAACAACCTAGCAATTTTACTTCTCAAAAGTCAACTTATCATGCTTGATTCTTTAATGTCTTAAAGTTTAAACAATCAATGCACAGTTACCTATGATTTAATTTAAAACATATTAATAAAAAACATAAATCAATCAGAATTCACTCTAATAATGATATGAGAAGATTATTTGAGACAAGATAAGAATTCAAGGATTTTCTGATAATTACATAAATAACCTCCCCACACTTAAGATGTACATTGTCCTCATTGTACAAGGATAGATAATAACAATATAAGCATAATATCAAAAGAGAGGGAGAGAAGAGAAACTACCCTGAATATTTGGATGAAATCCTTAAAAGAGGGGAAACAGGTTTAGAGACATTGAAAGTGATGTATATGTGACATGTAGATAGAGGTGAAGGTGGTCGTAGAAGTTGGGTTCCACAATCACAGTGCCCAACGAAGAGGTTATCGTGGTGGCCGATGTCGTGGTGGCTATGGTCGTGGTCGAGCAGAACATGGTAGTCGTGGAGGATTGTTTGTTTATTCCTGAGTAGTACCCATCGACAGAACCTTTTGAAACTGCAATGCCATTAGTAATATTTTAGGGAGTTATATTGATAAGGTAGTTATGGTGAGTAATAATGAAATAACTAGATAAAAGAAAATTCAAATTATACTACTAAAAGTGTTTTAAGACGATTATAATTAAAAACCAAAAGAAATGCAAAAATAAAAATAAACTAAAAAGAAAATAAATTAAAAATTAAATGGACTTAAAAGTCCTCGTCGGTAGCTGAATCGTGAGGTGGTGGTGCTGGAGGCGATATGTGAAAATGTTGGAAAATTTTTTGTAGAGTCGCCTCGATTTTGTCGAATCACTGAGTGCAATATTGCTCAAAACGATGAAGGTGATCTGAAACTTCAGACAATGAAGCGGCCGCATGAACTGGTTGGTGACTTGATTGTGGCTGAGAAGGTGGGTCCTCTTGAAAAGCAGGAATATCATCAAGAATATCCTTGGCGTCATCCTCATCGGTGGCTCGTGCAAGTCGATACTGAGGAGGGTCGAACCCACGAAGATACTCAATCATTCTCATATGGAGCGTACTTTGTATGCCCAGTGGGGACATCTGGCCAATGAGCGTTAGGGAAGAGGACTGTGCCGTTGTATTCAAGAGCCCAAAGTATCGCGCTAGATGAGTCACATATGGGCCTAGGCTGATGACTCCCTTTCGGTGTCACTCAGTTTGATGGTGAAAGGCAAGGCAATGAAGTAGGCGAGATAAAAAATGTGCCCCTACCTCATGCTCCATAGGAAGTATGTATCGTGAGTGTTGACAACGCCAGTGCTCTCTCGCCTCCCCGTTAATGTGTGTACTAAAAAGGCATGGAGATAGCGTAGAGCTAGAGCTAGAGCCAATGCCTTTGAACAGCTAGGATCATAAATGCCTATAGCAGGCTGAAGATCTACCCAACACGATGAAGGTGAACGATGTATGTGGTGGTAGAGGTGGAAGAAATGGTCGGCCTCTATAAACTCGTCGATATAGAGTCCCAAGGCAGCTCCAAATTTAGGGACACTCAATTGACATACTAGACCACCAAGGCGGAATTAAACTGTTCCTGGGTCGTTGTACTCTGCCATCACTGTCTGTAACTGGAAAGTTGAGCCGAGTTTCAAGGTGAATTCCAAATATGTCGACTCGATGATATCAATGAAGCGATCCCACGGAGCAATGGCAAGGAGTCCCCGAACCAAATCAGCTAGGTGGACCTGCTCTAGTGTGGCCCAATCGATGCAACGCACCACACCAAGGGGCCGGGCATGTAGAATATGAAATAGTTCCTCTTAGGCCCCTGGTGGGAATTGGAGGAATGGGTGTCGTATCTCGGTAGTGGGACCCGAGGAGGATGCCGCTCTTTTTTACTTTTTAGAAGGGGAACGGAAGTTTTCTTTCCTCTAGTGTTTGTCATAATGTACCTGAAAGAGAAAATATTGTAATATGAATAGATTTGTCATAGTTAGCACCTAATCAAAGACGGAAAAGCGTAGACGACTCTGTTTTGATAAGAAGATTGAAATTTAGTCCTATTGCACCGTTACCCTAATATGAAAAAATTGACAGAATGTGAAGCTAACTAATAGTATACTAATCTAATTAGTAAAAAGGGGAAAATCCACACAGAAACAAACCAATCAGTATTAACGACTAACTAAATCCACAACTTATATTTGAATAACCTATGATTAAACATTGAGAAAGGCAAATGAATAGAAATCAAGAGAAATAAATCCCAAATCTACTGTTAATATGGGGAAATAAAGTTCTAAATGAATATCAAACATATTAGTGAGTTAATGAGATAACAAAATGAAATAAGAAAAATGAGGAAAGTTAATAATATGAAGAATCGATGGTTGAGTGAACGGCGGCTAAGTGGTTGACTTGGTCAGTGGTGGTCAGAGTAGAGAGGGTGAGTAGTGGGGAAGATGATGAATAGTGATATGGGGTTTAAATAGGAAAGGGGAAAAATTAGGGTTAAGGGGTAAATTGGGGGTCACGATCCTGTAAGCCCCGTTTTAAGCCACACAGTCGTGGCCCACGCCCGTGTGGTAAGCTCTCAACCCATATTTTTCATGAAATCGTAGTCAGGATCACACACAGTTGCTTCGACACACCTGTGTCCCCAGAATGTGTAGTGCGCACGGTCGCGTCGCACGGCCGTGTGCACGATCGTTCGCTTCTCCCACACCCGTGTTAGATCTGACACGCTCGTGTTTATGGCTTATGCTAATGGGTTGATGTTTTAAGTCAGTATCGCACACGGCCTGCAGACATGCCCGTGTGTCTAGGCGGTGTGACTCACACGGCCACATCGCACAGCCTTGTGGTGCTCCCTTTGTTTCTCCCACGCTCGTGTTTGATCCAACACGCCCGTGTCAATTAATCAGGATTGCGCATAGCCTTTAAGCACGGCCGTGGCCTAAGCTCGTGTTCTATTCTAACTTCGATTTTCGTTTTGATTTTTGGGCAAGTTCTTACACGGCCTTAAGCATGCCTGTGTGACAGGCCGTGTGGCTCCCACAGCCGCCTCGCACGGCCGTGGCAATTTATCGCAACCCATGTGTCATCCTATCTTGGAAAAATGTTTGTCCTGTTTTAGCACGGCCATGGCACACCCATGCCTCCTACCTATGGTGAGCCCACGGCCTAAAGCACGCCTGTGTGCTAGGCCGTGTGTGCTGAAAATAGTTGCAGTCAGACTATAAAACAAAAGGAAAAAGAAACTAAGTTATTTAGTGGGGTTAGTGCTCGGGTTACCTCCTGAGAAGCGCTTATTATAGTCTAAGCTCGACTCACCTCTTATTTGCACGGTCATGGTGGTTCGAGGAGTTGAAACTCCTCTCCTCTGCTATTAATTTTATCAAGATAAGGTCTAAGTCGAGTATTATTTACCTTGAAAGTTTCAAAGTCAATATGTGTTACCTCGACTGTACCATAAGGGAAGATAATCAGTACCGTGAAAGAAATCGTTCTGTCTGTATCGTACTCTGAAGTAGCAATTCTAAGGTCCTTTTCATCTAACAATACTTTGTCCCCAACCTAAAATTGTGTTGTTTCATCCCTAAGTCTATCGTGGTGCCGCTTTGATTTATCGTGTGCTTTTGGTTTCTCCTTGACATGTGTTCGCCATTCGTCTAGTTCATTGAGCTGAAGCTTTTGTTCTTCATGAGTCGTTCTGTTTTTGTTGCATGGACTAGGATGCGGTTCTATCACGTTCTTCCTAGGGGTTTCTTGAAAAGAAGTTTGAGTTGCAACATTATTCAAATTAACCAAACTTAAACAATCATATCGATTACTAGATATTTTAGCAGAATCACGAGCTTGAAGTTTAATCGTGTCATCTCCTACACGAAGTATCAATTCACCTGTACCAACATCTATGATAGTTCTAGTAGTTGCTAAAAAGGGTCTTCTTAAAATTAAAGGTACACCACTATCCTCATCCATGTCTAGAACAACGAAGTCAACTGGGAAAATAAATTTATCAATTTTGATAAGCACGTCTTCAATAAACTCTAGGAAATCTAATTGTTTTATCTGCTAATTGAATACTCATCCTAGTTTGTTTGGGTTTCCTAAGGCCGACTTGTTTAAACATTTTATAAGGCATGATATTAATGCTCGCCCCTAGATCAGCCAACGCATTCTTAATATTTAAACTACCAATCAAACAAGGAATAGTAAAACTCCCTGGATCATTCAGTTTGTTGGGTAGCTTATTCTATAGAATGGCTGAGCAAACTGCATTTAATTCCACGTGTGATGTGTCATCTAACTTTCATTTATTAGCCAAGAGCTCCTTTAAAAATTTAACTGCATTTGGCATCTGCGAAAGAGCTTCAATAAACGGTTAGTTAATATACAACTTTTTTAATAATTTAAGGAATTTACCGAATTGTTCGTCCATGTGGCCTTTCCTTGTCACCGTAGGGTATGGCACACAAGGTTTATACTCTTTACTTACCAGCTCTTGTGTACCATTACTCACATCAACTTTACCTTTATCTTCCATATTGTTTTGCCTCAATTTCGATTTAGCTTCAACTAACCCTTCATCATTGTGCATAGTAATGGCATGAAGTTGCTCCATTGGGTTAGTTTCAATGTTACTTGGTAGGCTACCTTGTGGTCATTCAGAAATCAACTTAGAAAGTTGTCCTATTTGAGTTTCGCGCCCTTGGATCGACACTTGTTGATTCTTAAGCACTGTTTCGATATTCTAAAAACGAGTTTCTGACACCGAGATGAATTTTGTAAGCATCTCTTCAAGGTTTAGTTTCTTCTCTTATTGGTAAGGTGGTTGTTGAAAACCTAGAGGATGTTGTGGCCTTTGATTTCCTTGACCACCCCACGAGAAATTGGAATGGTTCCTCCGGCCTGCATTATAAGTGTTACTATATGGATTATTTTGAGGTCTAGAATTATTACCCATATAGTGGACTTATTCTTCCTCGATGCTAGGGTTGAAGAATGAATAATCTGTGTTGTGCACTCTTCCTCCATTTGAAGCACACCTCATCACTGGATGTCCCTGAGTAGAACCATACAAACCATCAATCTTTTTATTTAAGAGTTCTACCTGGTTAGATAACATAGTGACCGCATCGAGGTTGAAAACACCAGCTGCTTTTGTCGGCTTCATTCCCATGACTTGCCACTGATAGTTATTCAGTGACATCTCTTCAATAAATTCATAAGCCTCTTTAGGTGTTTTGTTGTTTAAAGTTCCACCAGCGGCTGCATCGATTAATTGCCTTGTTGAGGGGTTCACACCGTTGTAAAAAGTCTGAACCTGCAGCCATAGAGATAACCCATGGTAAGGGCACCTTCTTAATAAGTCCTTGTATCTCTCCCATGCATCATAAAGAGTTTCTAGATCCATCTGCACAAAAGAAGAAATATCATTCCTTAATTTAGTCGTTTTAGCCGCCAAAAAATATTTAAGCAAAAAATTTTCGTTCATTTGTTCCCAAGTGGTGATTGACCCTCGCGGTAATGAGTTCAACCACTGTTTAGCCTTATTTCTCAATGAGAATGGAAACAACCAAAGGCGAAGGATGTCGCAGAATTCCAAAAAATTTGCTCAATGAGTGTTTGGATCCTTGTCCTGCAAACCATCAAACTAAACAAATTGTTGTATCATTTGAATCGTGTTAGGTTTTAGTTCAAAATTATTTACAGCAACAGCAGGTCTAACTATACTCAATTTGGTTCCTGTTAAAGTAGGCTTAGCATAATCATACATAGTACGAGGAGCAGGATTCTGATCTACTGGATTTGCAGCAACCACAAGAGGTAACGGATTATCTCTATTTTCAGCCATCTCCTCGGTGTTATTGGTATCGTCCTCTCGCCCTTCCTCTATGTATTGTACACTCTGTCTTATTTCTCTTCGATTTCTGTGAGCTGTGCTCTCAATTTCACTGTTAAAAAGTAAAGGTCCTGACGGGTTTCTTCTAGTCATAAACTATAAAAACCTGCCAAAAGTAAGGAAAAGAAAATTTAGTAATTAAAAATTAAAACAAAATTAAATTGAAATAAAAAAAATTGGCTAAAATAATAAAAATTAAGCGTTCCTAATATCTTAGTCCTCGGCAACAGCACCAAAAAAACTTGATGGTCGTAAAACTAACTAACAAAATTCGACTTAAGGCAAGCGCACCTATCGAACAGTAGTATAGTTATGTTGAGACCGTAAATATCGTATCCACGAGGACTAAAAGTACTAGTAATTACTAATCACGAGGTTTCGTGATAGGTTTTAAATATTTATAATTACTAGTTCTTGAACTAACTATTATCGCGATGTAGGCAAGTGTACTTATCAAACAGTAGTATAGTTTTAGCAAGACCGGATTATCGAACCCAAAGGAACTAAAAGTACTAGTAATGACTGTCTTTTTATTATCTAGCCTAAAAATAATAGGGTTTTGTTTTAATTAACTAATTATCTAAACTAAGAACGCACAGAGAAAAGAATTGGGGAATTACTTTTGGGAAAATTGATTGAATGAAGACAATACCTAAGGAAAAATCCACCTAGACTTTACTTGTTATTCTGGCTCCGAATCGGACGATTTATTCATTCAACTTGTTCCTTAGAGATCCCTAAGTTATGTTATTTTCCCTATTCAAGACTAATAACATCTAATCCCTAGATTGAATAGCCGAGACTTTTCTCTAATTAACACTCTAGGGTTGCATTAACTCAATCTATGGATCCCCTTATTAGGTTTCACCCTAATTCGGCAAAATCTTGTCACCCTATTTCTAGGCGCGCAATCAACTCCGCTTCATTATGACAAAAGTACTCTTAGACAGGGTCTATTCCTCCTCTGAATAAGAGCATAACTTGAATCAGTATCTTGGGATATCAAAACAAGAATTAAGAACACATAATTAAGAACAAGTTAAATATTTATCATACGATTCAGAAAATAATAACAAGATTCGTCTTAGGTTTCATTCCCCTTTTGTATTTAGGGGTTTTAGTTCATAACTAAATAAGAAAACATCTTAGAAGAGTAAATAATACAAAACATAAAGAAAACCCAAAACTCCTGAAGGGAAATTAGGGAGAGATCTTTAGTCTTGATGATGAATCCGGCTTCTGAGATGGATCAATCAGCTTCTTTGGAGTAATTCCTTACCCCCTATTCTCCGTCTCTTTTTTCTTCCTCCTCTAGGGTGTATTTATAGGCTTTGGAATGCCTAGAAGCCCTCAAAAGTGGCCTTTTCTGAATTGGACTTAACTTGGACTCGGTAGGGACACGTCTGTGGCACACACCCATGTTTGATTACTTTAGGCCGTGCTCGAGCCTGCCAAATTGACGCGGCCGTGTGGTCTACTTGTGCGAGGAGGTCCAGGCCGTGTTGATTTCGTACCTTGGCCCATTTTCTCCGTTTTTGGCCTGTTTCTCGTTCCTTTCGCTCTCCTATGCTCTCCTAAGTATAAAACATGAAATTAAAGCATTAGGAGCATAAAATTCACCAATTCTTATGGAAAATCATCCATAAAATGCGTTAGCATGGGGTAAATATATGTAAATATATGTATCAATTATCTAAGATTACGACAGAGGTTAAAGTTTGGAAAATACTTTTTAGAAAACTGATGGAAAAGACAATACCCAAGGAAGAATCCACCTAACTTCACTTATTACCTTTAAATTAGACGATTTATTCACTTGACTTAATCCGTAGAAATCCCTGATTTATGTTAATATCTCTTTCGAAGCTAAAAACAACTGACTCTAGGTTGATTAATTGAAATCTCTTTCTAATTAAAACTCCTATTGTCGCATTAACTCAATCTATAGACTCCCTTATTAGATTTGACTCTAATCCGACAGATTTATGTCTTCCTATCTCTAGGATTGCATACAACTCTGCTTAATTATGAATGCTCTACTCTTAAACAGGACTTTTGCTCCACTGAATAAGCACATAAAAAAACCTGAATTAATATCCTAGAATATTAAAACAAGGGTTAAACTCACATTTAAGAATAAGAACAAGTATTTATCATATAAATCAAAGAGTAATAAGATTCGTCTTAGGTTTCATCTCCCCTAGGTATTTAGGGATTTTAGTTCATACTAATAATGGAAAACATCTCAAAGTTTGGAAAACAACAAAACATAAAGAAACCCAAAGAACTTCTAGGAAATTGGATGAAAATCTTCAGTCTTGATATAGATCCTACTCCAGAGCTGATTCTGATGGCTTTCCTTGAGTATTTTCTGCCTTCCACTTTGCGTCTCCCTTAATCCTCTTCTAGGGTGTTTATATAGACTTAGGAATGCCCGAAATTAACCTTTTCTGAGTAGAACTATACTTGGGCTCGACAGGGACACGATCCTATGCCACGTCCGTGTAAAGGTGCTCAGGCCGTGTGTAATTCTGACTTGGATTAATGTCGACACGACCATGACACACGAGCATGTGGTCTACCTGTTTGCCACACACAGGCATGTAAATAACCCGTGTAGAAGTTCCTAGGCCGTGTCAAACATTGATTTAGGCCCAATTTGTCTGTTTTTGGCTCGTTTCTTGCTCTTTTTGCTATCTTAAGCTCTCCTAAGTATAAAACATGAAATTAAAGGATTATGAGAATCAAATTCAACGAAACCAAGGAAAAATCATCCATAAATATGCCCAACATGGGGTAAAAATATGTATATATTACGGTTTATCAGTGGTCTAACCTTATGGTCCACACTCTCGTGTGGTTCTATTCCTACACATAATCACCATTAGTTCACTTGGGATAGAACACACACCTTTCACCAAGAGTATGATTGACATTCCTTGCAATCAAATATGATTCGATTCGCATAAATTAGGCCCTTTAATGACAAATTTGCATGAATTAACGTTGGGTATCAGGATTTTACGAGATTAATGGAAGATTTTAGAAAGATCCGCAAAAGATCATTTAATCGATCAAAAGATTAGCATGGTATAGAAATTCTATAAAAATTCGAGATTAATCACCAGGATTGGGATGTACTTACCAATTCTTTGGAAAATATTAAAGATGTTTTCTGAAAATAATTACAAAATCGATAGAGAGACCGATTGAATAGAGGATGATTTGATTCGAGAAAGCAAAGTAAGTGTCAACAATTAAGATGAAAATATAGTGTAAAGAAAATGGAGAGAAAATAAAAAGAGAATAAATAGAAATATGGAGAGCAAATTCTATTAGGATTTGACAATGGGTAAATTGAAAATCTAATTAAGAAAGGAAGAGAAAAAGATGGTGGAATTCTAGTTCTATTGGAATTCTGAGAAGGAGCAAGTTGTGAATTCTAATTAGGAAAGAATTGGTTAAATTCCTAACATTAAGAAGAATAAGTGGGTTCAAACCTTGGAATGAAAGAAGTACTAACGCCTTAACCATTGAGCCTATTGCTCATTTCTGATAAACCGTAATTTATACATATTTTTATCCCATGCTTAACACATTTACTGATGATTTCTCCTTAGATTTGGTGAATTCGATGCTCCTAATCCTTTAATTTCATGTTTTATACTTGTTCTTATTTATGTGTTCTTAATTCTTGTTTTGATATTCCAGGATATTGATTCAAGTTAAGCTCTTATTCAGAGGAGGAATAGACTCTGTCTAAGAGTAAATTTGTCATAATTAAGCGGAGTTGATTGCGCGCCTAGAGATAGGGTGACAAGTTTTTGCCAGATCAGGGTGAAACCTAATAAGGGAATCTATAGATCGAGTTAATGCAATTCTAGGGTGTTAATTAGAAAGAGATTTCAATTATTAAACCTAGGGTTAGACGTTATTAGTCTTGAGAGAGATAATAATATAACTTAGGGATTTCTACGGATCAAGTCAAATGAATAAATCGTCTGATTCAGAGTCAAATAACAAGTGAAGTCTAAGTGGATTTTTCCTTATGTATTGTCTCAATCAATCGAATTTTCCCAAAAGTATTTTCCCAAGTTTTCTTTCTGTGCATTCTTAGTTAGTAATTAGTTTAGATAACCAAACCTTTTAATTTTTAAGCTAGATAATTAAAAGGAAGTAAATACTAGTACTCGTAGTTCCTTTGGGTTCAACAATCCGGCCTTGCTGAACTATACTACTGTTCGATAGGTATACTTGCCTTAATCGTGATAATAAGTTAATCTCAAGAACGTTTTATTTATAAATCTTTAAAACGTATTACGAATATCACGCGATCAAGTTTTTGGCAACGTTGCCGGGGAACTAGGATATTAGGAACACTCGATTTTTATTACTTTAGCCATTTTACTTTTATTGCAATTTAAATTTTTATTTTCTTTTCTAATTCTTCATTTATTTTCTTTTGACAGGTTTTTCTAATTTATGACCAGAAGAAACCCGTCAGGACCACTACTTTTTGACAGTGGATCGACTGCACAGTTCACAGAAATCGAAGAGAAATAAGATGAAGCCTAAGATATATAGAAGACTAGCAAGAGAACGATACTTCAACCACAACCGAGGAGATGGCTAAAAACCTAGAAAATCTGGTACCTCCTGCAATTGCTGCTGATCCAGTAAATCAGAATCCTACTCCACGTACTATGTATGATTATGCTAAACCTAATTTAACAAGAACTGAGTCAAGTATAATTAGACCTGCTATTGTTGCGAATAATTTTGAATTGAAACCTAACACAACTCAAATGATACAACAGTTTATTCAGTTTAATGGTTTGCAGGACGAGGACCCCAACGCTCACTTGGCAAATTTCCTAGAATTTTGCGATACCTTTAAAATTAATGGCATTTCTGATGATGCCATTCGCCTTCAGTTGTTTCCCTTTTCATTAAGGAATAAGGCTAAACAATGGTTGAACTCGTTACCACGAGGGTCAATCACTACTCGGGAACAAATGACCAAAATTTTTTTATTAAAATATTTTCTACCGGCTAAAACAGCCAAATTACGTAATGATATCTCTTCTTTTGTGCAGATGGATTTAAAAAAACTCTACGATGCATGGGAGAGATACAATGACCTTTTGAGAAGGTGCCCTCACCATGGGTTACCGCTTTGGCTACAAGTTCAAACGTTTCATAATAGCCTGAATCCTTCGACTCAACAGATGATTGATGCAGCCGCTGGAGGAACTATCAATAATAAGACACCTAAGGCGGCTTACAAATTTATTGAGGAGATGTCACTGAATAACTATCAGTGGCAAGTTATGAGAAAAAAGCCGACGAAAGAAACCAATGTTTTCAACCTCAATGCGATTACTACGCTACCTAACTAAGTAGAACTCTTAAATAAAAAGATTGATGGTTTGTGTGGTTTTACTCAGGTACATCCAATGATGAGGTGTGATTCGAATGGAGGAGGAGCATACACAGAATATCAACCTTTCAACCTAGCATCGAGGAGGAACAAGTCTAATATATGGGTAACAATAACTCTAGACCCCAAAATAACCCATACAGTAACACTTATAATGAAGGTTGGAGGAACCATCCTAATTTCTCATGGGCGGTCAAGGAAATCAAAGGCCACATCATCCTCCGAATTTCAACAACCACCTTACCAGCAAGAAAAGAAGTCGAACCTTGAGGAGATGGTAACCAAATTCATCTTGGTGTCAGAAACTCGTTTTCAGAATACTGAGACAGCACTTAAAAATCAACAAGCGTCAATCCAGGGGCTCAAAACTTAGATTGGACAGCTCGCTAAGTTAATTTCTGAACGACCACAAGGTAGCCTACCAAGCAACACTGAATCTAACCCAATGGGGCAACTCAACGCGATTGTCATTGAGGAGGAGGAAGGGTTAATTGCAAAACCAAGGCCAGAAACAGTGGTAAGCAAAGGTAAGAATGAGGTAGGCTAAAATGACCCAAAGCCGGTGAGTACAGAATATAAACCTCGTGTGCCATACCCCAATGCGACAAGGAAAGACCGATCAGACGAACAATTTGGTAAATTCCTTAAACTTTTAAAAAAACTACATATAAACTTACCGTTTATTGAAGTTCTTTCGTAGATGCCAAACGCAGTCAAATTCTTAAAGGAGCTTTTAACAAATAAACGAAAGTTGGATGAGGCGCCGCATATGGAATTGAATGCAGTTTGCTCAGCTACATTACAGAATAAGTTACCCAACAAATTGAAAGATCCAAGGAGTTTTACGATTCCTTGTTTAATTCGTAGTTTAGATGTTTATAATGCATTGGCTGACTTAGGGGCAAGCATTAATGTTATGCCTTATAAAATGTTTAAACAGCTAGGTCTTGGAAAACCCAAACAAACTAGGATGAGCATTCAATTGGCTGATAAAACCATTAGATTTCCTAGGGGTATCATTGAAGATGTTCTTGTTAAGATCGAAAAATTTATATACCCAATAGACTTTGTTGTTCTAGACATGAAAGAGGATAGTAACGCACCTTTAATTTTAGGACGACCCTTTTTAGCGACGGCTAGAACCATTATTGATGTTGGTACAGGTGAACTCACACTTCGTGTGGGAGATGAAACAATCACCCTTTAAGCTCGTAATTCGAGTAACACATCAAAAATTGAAGGTGCTTGTATAAATCATTCTACTAGTACTGATCATGTGGTGAAATCCTCTGTGTAGGAAACAGTTACGAAGAACGCATATGAGCCGTGTTTAAACAATAACAAAGGACCTATTTATGAAGAACGAAGGCTACAAATCGAAGAGTTAGATGAATGGTGGACACAGAAATGAAGAACACCCGATAAACCGAAACTGAGCCAGGACGAGCTCAATACCTCACCAAATCAACTTAAGGTTGGAGACAAAGTACTACTAGATGCAGCAGATCCTCGTCTTACCACTTCTGAACCTAATGAAGAAATTCCTCTTACGGTACTCAGTATTTTCCCATATGGTACAGTCGAGGTAATTCATCCAAAATTTGGTACTTTTAAGGTAAACAATACTCGTCTTAAACCTTATGTTGATAAAGTTGATAGCAGGGATGAGGAGTGTAAACTCCTCGCACCGCCTTGACCATACAGAAGAGAGGTAAGTCCAGCTTAAGACTATAAATAAGTGCTTCTCGGGAGGCAACCCAAGCATTAACAATAATGACTTATTTAATTATAATTTTTCACATCTAACCTATTAATTAAGTCTTGAAACACAGGGTTTTCCCATCCACATGGCCAGGCACACGGGCATGCCTTAGGCCGTGCTCACACCATAGGTGGAGACACGGCCGTGCGATACGACCGTGTGAAAACAGGGTAAGATTTTTCCCAACACGAGATGTGATAAGTTGCCACGGCCATGTCACATGGCCGTGGGCAAAACTGCCAAAACAACATGGGCATGAGACACGCCCGTGCCTTGAAACCATGGTTGAAACTGAGAATGTAACACAGGCGTGCGACACGTCCGTGCCCTACACCCGTGGTCGACATTGTCAAAATGAACACGGGAATGGGAGAAGCGAACGAAGCAAGACACGGCCGTGCGACACGGTCGTGTGCGCCGACACACCTAAGCCACACAGGCATGGGCCGAATGTCAAACGCGCCCAAATTCAAAATTCGCAAGACACACAGACAAAAATTAGGGCACACGGGTGTGTTCTACGGCCGTGTGCTCCAAAATCTATATAAACCCCTCACTATTCATCATCTCCCTCCCAAAAATCCCTAACCCTAGCCGCTACATACAACACCGATTCTGACGCCCCAAGTCTCTTCTTTTTGCGTTTGTTTACTCTTTTCTCTCTATTTTCTTTAAATATGTTGCCGATTTCATGATTCCTTTGCTATATTAAACTATTTTTGAATATTCATAGTTAGAATAGTAATATACTAATACTTGTTTAATAAATTTTTTTTGTCATTTTAGTTACTCCATTATGCTATACTCTTCCATTTTTCCTTGTTTCCATGAAATTTATGCCTACTCACATGCATTCATTCATTATTTCCATAATCCTCTAACTTGATATATTTAGTGGTTTTAGTTTTTACCATCTCGTACGTAAATCTCATAAAATATTAATATTTAGCCTTGATTTTCCATACTATTCTTGGGGCATATTGATTGAACTGTGATTTTTCAATACAGGTACAATGTCGTCCTTACGTGGTAAGAAAATCGCTGCTCCCGTCTCGATGAAGAGGAAAGGAGCAACATCATCCTCGGGTCCTACCACGGAGATTAGGCACCCATTCCTCTAAGTTTCTTGGGACCTCACGAGGAATTATATCAGATATTACGGGTTCGACCCTTAGGAATGGGCCGTTGCATCGACTGGGCCACACTCGAATAGATTCAATTGGTTGACGCGGTCCGAGCCCTCCTAACGATTCACCCGTAGAGGCTCTTCTTCGAGATCGTCGAGCTGACGTATCTCAGTTTACATTGAAACTCTGCTCGATGTTCTATTTTCAGACCATCATGACCAACTCCGATGATCCTGGAACAGTCCAGTTTCGCCTTGATAGTCTAGTACGCCAGTTGAGCATACCCGAGTTCGGGATTGCACTAGGGTTGTACACGGAGGAGTTTATGGACGACAATGACCTCGACACCCACCATCGCCACATCCACTACTCCCCCTCAAAATGTTGGAGGGGCCTCATCCCTGCCTCGGCCACCTACGATCCTAGCCTCTCCAAGGCATCGACTCTCCCTCCTTCCTTGAGGTATCTGCAAGCCATCTTGGCTCACACTTTGATAGGGAGACGAGAGAGGACCGGCGTAGTCACCAACCATGACGCCTATTTCTTATGGAGTATGGCGAACAGGCACGTCATCGACCTCGCCTACTTTATTGCCTTCGTTCTTCGCCACTAGATGAAGCGGCACAGGAGAGGGGTCATCTCTATAGGGCCCTATGTGACTCGATTGGCTAGGCACTTCGGGCTCCTAAACACATCAGCCCAATCATCCTTCCTCACCCTTATCGGCTAGATGTCCCCACAGGGCATCTCGAGCATGCTAAGTATGAGGATGATCGAGAAACGACATGACACATACCCTCCTCAGTACCGCCTTGCCCAGTCCACTGAGGAGGAAGACCCAGAGGACATTCCTGATGATGTCCCTCCACATCACGAGGATCCACCAACTTAGCCACCACCCCCTCTCATCCAGTTCATGCGGCGACTTTGTACGCTGACATTTCTGAGTGACTTACTCGATTCGAGCAACAGTTTTTTCAGCGCTTCGATAACATTGATGCTACTCTACAGCAGATTTGTTAGCACTTCCACATTTTATTGCCACCCCACCTCGTGAACCATCTAGCGATAAAGATGTTTAAAAACTTTTATTTATTATTTTATGTTTTTACTTTTATTCTATTTTAAGACTACTTTTTATTTTTCTTTAAGCTTATTTTTATTAGGTTTTATAATTATTATTTTACAATTTTAAATTTCGGCTATTTCATTACGAGTAATTATGCTTCCTTATATTTCCTAAAAAATTCATGATTCTATCACAGTTATAAAGAGCTCCAAAGCTCATCATCGCATAGGAGCTAAAAACTCCACCGGGAAAGGTTCTCCACGACTGTCATGTCCTGCTCGACCATGACCATAGCTACCACCAGATATAATATTCTTTTGGCGCATGACTTATGGACTAATGAACCTCTACCACCACCGGAGTATCCTCCTCCACTCTCATCATTGCTTTGGCCGATTACTCTCCATCACTCCAATTCAAGGAGTTCATTCATCATTCCGGAAGTTTCACTTCTCTTCTTATCTTATGATTATAAATCTATCTTTTTCAATATATCTGCCTTTGCACATTGAGGGCAATGTACATCTTAAGTGTGGGGGGTCTTTTGCTTCACCATTAGGAATCCCTGAATCTTATATTCTTCTTACGTGAATCGCTCACATCACTATTAGAATGAATTTTAATTAACTTATGATTTTTATTGATATATCTTGAATTAAAACATAGGCATTTATGCATTGATTGTTTAAACTTTAAGACATTAGGGAATCAAGCATGATAAGTTGATTTTTGAAGAATTAAAAACTTTTAGGTTGTTTCCCTAAGTTTAGGTATTATCTTGAGTTGGAAGTCACAAGTTTAAACATCAAAAAGCCATAATTTTTGTGAGATCTTGAGCCTTTAGAGCATCTATTATTTCTTTCATGCTCACTTTCATTATGAGTGCGTAAGTATTGAATTTTTATTCTAGAACTTGCTTGATTATGCATGTCAAGACCACACCATTTAATTTGATAAATCAAAATGATAAAGGCACTTAGGTTTAACCCACTCACTCCACAAAAGCCTACCTTCATAATTAACCCTTAGTGAACCCCTTTGAGCCTAACAAGCCATTAATTGATTTACCCTCAATATTAACCCATAAACCATTATTGTTGAAATCCCCTAATTTGACCCCTATTTTTGTCGAGATTTGATTTGAACTAATAGATTAGCTATGTTTTGCTCTTCTATGTAGTTGAATTGTTCTTAAAAAAAATGAATGTACTTCAATACATATTAATAGTAATTCGCCATTTTTGAGCTTGAGTGTTAATTCCATATTTTGAGAAGAAGCTCACTTGTATTCTACTGATGACTAGTCATTTTTCTAGCTAGGTAATTTTTCAATTCAATCTCGATTCTAACCTTTTCTTTCATCTTGTGACCACACCCACTAACCAAAGCCACGTTACAACCCTCTAAATGCCTTTTTGATTGAGGTATCATCTCAATATATAGTGGTGGAGATTTGATTTTCAAGCAAGCCTATGGTAATAACTTCTTATATTGACTAATGAGTGCTTTAATTGATGTCCTTAAACACCTTGAGTGATTTGATTGAATCTTTAGTGAGGATGTTAAACTCTGTGATATTTTGATCAAGGTAATCACTTAGATGAGGGGAGACACCTATGTTTTCATGATAAAATGCTCAACTTAGAATGTCTGAAACTTTGATGTACTTTTAGTTAAAATACTTATGGATTATTTTGAGATATTATTGATAGGGATTATAAATTGAGAAGAATTTATTTTGATTGTGAGTTGAGGATTTTGCTTGAGGACAAGCAAATGCTTAAGTGCGAGGGTATTTGATAAACCATAATTTATACATATTTTTATCCCATGCTTAAAACATTTACGGATGATTTCTTATTATATTTGGTGAATTCGATGCTCCTAATCCTTTAATTTCATGTTTTATACTTAGGTGAGCATAGAAGAGTAAAAAAAAGCGAGAAATGGGCCGAAAACAAAGAAAATTGACCCACATGAGAAAACAACATGGCCTGGACTTCCTCACACAAGCGTGTCACATTGTCGTGTCAATTTGGCAGGATCAAAGCACGACTTACACGGGTAGACCACACGTCCATGCCTAATTAACAGCCTTGACCACGAGCTGGAGTAATCACACACGGGCGCGTCACACGGGCGTGTCCCTACTGAGCCCAAGTTTAGTCCTATTCAGAAAAGGCCAATTTTTAGGGCTCTTAGGCATTCAAAAGCCTATTTAAACACTTGAGGAGGCACTTAGGAAGGACGCGGAGTAGGAAGCAAGGAATTACTCAAGGAAAGCCTATTGATCCATCTCAGAAGTCAGATTCATCATCAAGACTGAAGTTCTCCCTTCAAGTTCCTTCAGGAGTTTTGGGTTTTCTTATGTTTTGTTATCTTTATGCTTTTGAGATGTTTTCTTTCATAGGTATGAACTAAACCCCCTAAATACCTAAGGGAAATGAAACTTAAGACGAATCTTGTTATTATTATCTGAATTGTATGATAAATATTTGACTTGTTCTTAATTATGTGTTCTTAATTCTTGTTTTGATATTCTAGGATATTGATTCAAGTTAAGCTCTTATTCAGAGGAGGAATAGACTCTATCTAAGAGTAAATTTGTCATAATTAAGCGGAGTTGATTGCGCGCCTAGAGATAGGGTGACAAGATTTTGTTGGATTAGGGTGAAACCCAATAAGGGAATCCATAGATCGAGTTAATGCAATGCTAGGGTGTTAATTAGAAAGAGATTTCAATTATTCAACCTAGGGTTAGGCGTTATTAGTCTCGAGAGACATAATAATATAACTTAGGGATTTCTACGGATCAAGTCAAATGAATAAATCGTCTGATTCAGAGTCAAATAACAAGTGAAGTCTAGGTGGATTTTTCTTTAGGTATTGTCTCAATCAATCGAATTTTCCCAAAAGTATTTTCCCAAGTTTTCTTTCTGTGCATTCTTAGTTAGTAATTAGTTTAGATAACCAAACCTCTTAATTTTTAGGCTAGATAATAAAAAGGAAGTAAATACTAGTACTCGTAGTTCCTTTGGGTTCGACAATCCGGTTTTACTAAATTATACTACTGTTCAATAGGTACACTTGTCTTAATCGTGATAATAAGTTAGTCTCAAGAACATTTCATTTATAAATCTTTAAAACCTGTTATGAATATCGCGCAATCAATTTCTTATTTAATTTAGACACTTAATTGGACATAGTTTAATATTTAGGAGACTTGTAAAAATTACAAATTATAAGGAAAAAGAGAGCTTGAACTTGGGTCTTTTGAGAAGTGTTCTAATACTTTAACCATTAGGCTATTGCCCATTTTTTATTATGTTTTATCCCTAACAGTATATATTTTAATGTGACTTTTATCCTAAGTTGTAGAAAATAAAAGGAAAAGAAATAAGAGAAGGGTGGTTTAAACCTTGGCTTTAAAGGAGGAGGCACTAACGCCTAACCATTCAGTCTATGTCTTATTTCTTACTTATTCTTATTTCTTTGCCATATATATTTATTGTGGGCTCAACTTACATATTCTTTATGAGCTTACACAATTACTCAATTTTTTTATTACCTTATTTGACTTTATAGTTCTTAGCACATTCTACTTAAGTTTATATATAACAATTAATACTTATAGTCAAGTCTCATTATTAATAATTTAATTCATTTCACCCTTGATAAACTCTAATAAAATGACTTAGATACATAGAAACCATCAAGCTTAATATTCATTTTTTATTTAACATATGACATAAATGACATTCGTAATTCAACGATTAAATCATAAGTACGGTATAAAAAAAATTTAATAATGGCAATAATTGAAAAAAAAATACCAAAACTAATAAGTAAAACTCATTTAATTTTTAAAGTAAAGTTTAAGGACTAAATCATAAATTTAGCAAAATCTTTTAGTAAAATCTTTTTATAAAATCAAGAGTAAAATTATGGAATTACCCATATAAGACTTAACCATGCAAATTTTCAAGTCATTTTATAGCATTTAAGGACTCCAATTGCATTGCATAAAAGTCAGGACTCAATTGAAAAGATAATGACACATTGGCATCTATACATACTATTTATGTTTTCATGCCAGTTTTCTTATCCTAACATATCGTATGTCATACAGAGATCATACAAACTATGCTCCGTTACACTAAAACATACATTAACACGCATTAACACTCTAATCAGTTAAGTATACTAGCATGTAAACCTAAAATTTCATATTACTTAACAAGTCAAATTTGCATCTTATACATTCCTAAGTGCATTATAGGTTCATACCTTACCATTTGGTCATTTTAAGTTTGTCTCAATGTTCAACAAGTCATTTAAACATCTATAACAATAATTCACTAAGCACATGCATATCATCCATCATGTAACCAAAACTTTTACAGTCATGCATATTCAAGCTTAAATCCAATCAATTAATCAACCACAAATTCAAATCTTGTAACATCATTTTTGGGATGTGACATTTTACATTACCTAATTTTTTAAAAATAAATATTTTTATATTTTTATTAAAATTATAAAAATATAAAAATATTAAAAATACACACTCAAAATGAACTTAGACAAGTGAATACATAGACATCAATTTGTCCAAATTCATTATACATTAATTTGTCCAAATTCATTATACATTGATATCATATATAATTATTAAAAATACACTTTCAAAAGGAACCTGACAAATAGTATCTAGATATCAATTTGTCCAGGTCATTATGAATCCTAAGGAAAATCTAAAATAAATTTTAAAAAATGGATATATCATATAACTTTATAAGAAAATCTGTCCTACAATAAATTTTCCTGCTCACACTGAACGAAGGCCATACTTTTATGTGAATCAGTGATGGAAAGATCCATGAAACAGGCTCATAATATATATGAAACCAAAAACATTGATTAAGAAAAATTTTGTGACCACAATATCTTAATTGAATTTTGATGTTATCTGAATTAAACCAATCAAAAAGAGGGGTTTACTGCTTTAATTGAAAGGGGAAAATGTAAAAGGAAACTGCACTGAAACTTCCGTTTGTCTTAAAGATGAAACCAGTGAAAAAGTTACGTCAGTCTGTTTACTTATTGCAACCTTACATCACATCATTTGATGTCTAATCTTTTTCCGAATTTTAATATTGCTTTTCAACTATTTTTTTGTCCCTAAAAAGAGGAAACGCGTCATTTTGAGATGTTTAATCTTTGATTTGTCCTCATGGGAGGGGGGAGAATAAACCCCGAAAGCTCAACATCAATTCCTTATTCTCCAAATAATTCATAATGCCATTGTTGTATCTTAGCCACATGCTCAGTTTCTTAAGAGTTTGAACAATCTTTATAGAGTGTATCACTAATCATTAATTGCTTAATTTTGTTCTTTATATCATTTAATTGAAATTATTAGGGTGAAATATAAATGAAGTAGGGATAAATAATTTGTTGCAATTATTAGGGTAAGTAGGTAGGGTCCTTAACTCCAAGCTAAAATCCAGACCAAGTCAATTGTTGTCTCAAAGCAAGTGATAGGCTAATGGCAATGGCATTGAGGGAAGGAGGGATGTCCTTTTTGGACATCAAAGAGTATAAAAATGACCTCATCTCTATATCTAAACAGCTTTTCTTTTTCTTTTTTTCTTTTTTTAAATATCCTAGAGTTGTCCCTAATTGCCCTTTTGCCTTTCAACTAAGACAAACACTTCCGATTAGTTCCCAACCAAATATATACAAAGATATATTAATTGTTTTGGGGTCCTCCACATTTTGGAATTTAACAACATAAACAAGAGTGTTTTCTTTTTAGTTTGAATCTTAGGGCACTAAATGGATAACATATTCGAAACTGATTTGGAACTTTGTTTTATGACTTTCTTATGCTTAAAGATCATTTTCTAACTCTTTCCTTCCAATAGATTTATCGAGATGTTACTAAAGCGTTTCATGCTTTAGTTAAGGTAACTTTATTATATGCAGATTATGTTGTTTAAGATTCTTCATCTTATTTTATTTCTGATTGTTTATGTTTTGTTATATTATTTTCTGTTATTTATGACATTGAAGGAGTATTGAGCAAACCTAATGATTGAGGTTTTAGTTTTTCTCTTTGCTTTTATTTGCTCTTTTTTTTATCTTAATTTTTAATAATATCTATAGTTTTCCTAAAAAAATATATTATTATTACAAATATTGAAAAAAGTTTTACTAACATTTTTTTATATATGTGATAGACATTATATAAATTTATGACCCACATATTAAATACGCTTTTTATAAAATTTATTACTATATAAATAAATTGCATAAATTAAATATTTAATAATATTTTTAAAATTTATTTTATTCAGAACTTAAAATGAAATTGATAATAATCATCAAGTGGTTGAGTACAATAGTTAGACACATTTTACATTCAAGGGGAAGACTTATGTTTGAAACTCAGAGACAATATTACTAGGAGGAACAACTAGCAACCCCGAACATGGACCTTAAAATGAACATAAAAAAATATAAAAAAAATGAAATCAAATAATAATGTGTTTTTTTAATAATAATTCGCTGAGTCACATTCCAAAAAATAGAGTTACAAGAAATAGGGATAAATTTTAGATTTTATTTTTTTAAGCATAAGGTAAGAGATTTTAGGATGCCTTCAAAATTATTTCTGTTAAGAAATTAATAAGAATGAATTTGTTGGCCTAGTGGTAAGGTGATAATTTCCGCTTAGGTCTTAAGTTCAAAATCCCTTGTGCACTTTTTAGCCAATATATTTTATTTTCTAATTTTTACCCCATAATAATATCGAAATTTCAAACTAGCCTAACCCAAAAATTATTTTTTTTCAATTTAGTCCTTAATTTAAAATAATTCTAATTCTACATGAATTCCTAAAATCTATTTCAATTAGGGAAAAAAGTTTTATAAATAGCTAATCTTTTCAAACCCTAGAATTTAAATAAAACTCCCAAAATTCTTCCTTTTCTCCACCATTACCAAATAAATTTTCAAGCAAAAGAATTCAAAGTTTTCAAATCATTCCTCCCCCTCCCCTAAAAAAATGATCATCAATCTCCTCATCCAAATTAAGATTTTTGTGTTTACAAAATGAGGTGTGGGATCTAAACTTAAAAATTATTGTGTATAATTAATTGAAGTACTAGGAAGCAAGTATCAGTATAGGCGAACTCCTAGTGTGAGAAATCCTGTATGTGAACCCCTATAAGATAACCCTAAAGGCAAACCCCATTGTGTGCGAACCCTATAGGCGAACCTTTTGTATACCCCTATAGGCAAACCCATATACAAAATCATATAGGACTTATCATGCAAACTCCTAGTATATCTTTGCAAACCCTACATGAATATCAAGCGAACTCTATGTGTTTATACATTTCAACCCTAAATGTATTGTTATGCGAACCCTATGTGTTATTCATGCGAACCCTACATGACTATTTATGCGAACCCTATATATTAGTGTATATACGAACCTTGAACATGTTATTACGTGAACCCTATTTATGTGTACTATGTGAACCCTATATATGTATTTATGCGAACCCCCTTGAATGTGCAAACCCATAGGTGCGAACCCATATATGTGAACCCTAAGTGTGAACCATATGTGCGAAACACATAGGTGTGAACCATATGTGCGAACCTTGTACGCAAGCCATGCATGCAAACCTCCTATATATGCAAACTCAGTATGTGCGAACCTTACTTGTATGAACCCTTCTAGTGAACCTGAATGTATGTGTTAGCTGAACTAGGCCTATTGAATTCGCAAGAAGACACTATATATGTAATATTATTTTAATTCGCATAAATTAATTGTATATGTGAAATTGACGAGAATGAATGCATAAATACATGCCAATGAATGTTAGTATGAAATATTGAATGTAGCATCGATTGATGATAAATAGCATAATAAGCTAAGTATATGTGCATAATTACATGGAATTGGGTATTGGGGACGGAAGAGGTCCGTAGGAAATAGTGGTAATTTAAGTCCACACCGAAAGACAATACTACACGAAGTAGGCAACAATGTCACCAAAACCGGATAAACTAAGATAATAGTTTAAAAAACCATCAAAATTGAAAAATCGGGATGGTAAGTTATTATAGTAAAAGTCATCATCATAGATGACAAGTGAACGACCATCTTCATCGGAAAATCTGAGATGGTTAGTTTTTTTATGTGTTTTGGTGTGTTAAGCAATACTCGAGGGTGAATAGGATAGACGAGTGAGAACTTAAAACTATAATTGCATTGCAACATATATATATATATAATCTTATATAATCTGTATATTCCTTGATTTACATATGTTTCTTGTAGCATGCTTAATTTTCCATTATGTCATAAATTAAATGTTTTACTTTTTGTACAGTTATATATAATGGTTAAAAAGTTAGACTCACGTTGAGTTGTCATAAGCTCACTTCTACTTTCTTTACCTCTCAGGTAGTGCAGAGAATTGAGTCTCGGAATGGCATCAGAGGAGCCTCGAATTAGTAGCTTGTTTTCTTTATGTTTTAAAGTTTCCATTAAATTTTTCTTTAATCATTGTTGGGGTTGTAATTATTAATTATTTATTTATGTTAGAGTTGTGTGACCCGAATCTCATCACTTGTTAAAGAAATAAAATACAGTGGTAAAATAATTGGATATGTGGGGGCGAAAGGCCAAAGGCTGAAACTCCTTTAAATAAGGGATCTACCATACTGCAAAAGTAGAATCTGTATAGAACTACACTTCTTCCATTTATCATTGATTAGAATAGGGTTTTTTAACCTTTAAATAGATGTAGTTGAAACTCCTTTTGTATCATTCGTTTTTCAACATTAGTTAATTTGTTCTCCTCTGCCTGTGATTTTTTCCTAAAAGGGTTTCCACGTAAAATCTAAGTGTTCTTATTTTTTCTTATTTTTACGATCATTCTATTACCATTATCGACCTTTATTATAACAATTTCTTTCATGTCTTTGGTTTGGGATTGTTTAGCTTAATAATTTAAAGCATGACACTTAATTAATACTCTGATAATTGCATGTCAATTGGTTTAGAAAACTATTACTCTTAATAATGTTTTCCACCGCTTTACAAATACTTCAAGTTTTGGAAAGTCATTTTAGCTTTAACCGTTTTTCAAACTTCACGTTAATAATATTGTAATTGAATTGCTAAGTAAAATCAGTTTAATTAATGAATGTTTTCCTTGAAAACAGAAGAACAATTTTCATAGAATCAACACAATTAAAGAATGACTTTACAAGATCACTTTGGTGATTAATGTAACGCCTTCGACTTAACCGAAACTCTTAGACTGAATCAGGAGTGTTACATTATCCACATGTTAAAGTTTTAATCTATTATATAAGATTATTTCCTAATTTACTTGCGTGCCTTACTTTATGATATATATGATATTGAATACTCGATTGTTTCAAACTATTTTGATATATTTTGGGGCCTAATCTTCTTGATAAAATTAAAAAAAAAAAACATTGCTAGGAGATATTATTTGAGAAGATTATGTGAAGCATTGCTGGTAACCTTATTCATGAGTCAAGTGGTGTACTTGGTTTGGTGGATTTCGTCCATTTGAATTGTCTTGAGCAATAATTTTTAAACTTTATATCTGTTTAACTCATCTCGCCCCAAATTTAAATTAAATAATTTTTAAAATATTTTTATTTAAAATAAATTATAATATATATATATGTGAATATTAAAATAAATTTATAATTTTAATTTTTTTATTTTTTTAAAAATAAAACAAATTTAGGATACTTTTTACAACCGGGTTATGTCCTAATCCAATCGGAATCATGGGCTTATAAATGTTATAAAGTTTTTAAATTTAACAAGTATGACTAAAAAGGGTGACACATATTTTTAGGGAGTGTTTGATTCATAAAATGTAAAATTATCTTTAATAATAAGATTACAAAAATATAAAATTATTTAGCACATTACCGGTTATGTTATATTATCATTTGGCTAGAATGTAAGATTTTGTTGTTTGGTTGACAAAATATAAGATTATCTAAAAGTACATTTTACTAAATTATATTTATTATAAAATTTGTTCTTTTTAAACATATATAAATAATATGAAAACTTTGAAAAAAAAGTAATATAAAAATCGTAGAAAAAGGATTGTTGACTTTTTTTTTGTATTTTTCATATTCGTTTTATGGTCCATATTCGGAGTGTGTGTTTGTCTCTCTCAATAATATAATCAAGTTATTAATTATTAATAAGATTATAAATTTTGGGAGGGCCAAATCTAAAAATTTTGTATTAAAAATACTTAAATTAAATTATTAAATTTTCAAATGAATAAAATTATTATTTTTTCATTTAATCAAAAGTTAAAAAGGACTAGATTGAATCTTTTAATTATGGGGAAGGGTTATAAAACACTTTCTACTGAATCGAAGGGGGTAAAGCCATTACTTGCCCCCTTTTTAGCTATGCCCCTAGATTTATAATGATTCAATTGAAAAATATAGACTAAATCTATGATTATACACATAATACAGAGATTAAATTCATGATTTTTACAAAATATAAGGACTAATATTAAATTTTAACTATCAATTTAATTATTGGCCCTTCTCTTGTCCTCAATGGACCATGGTTAAGTGCGTCTTTATTTTGACAAGATTCGAGATCCAGTGAGCCAAGCAAATTAAAACAAAACAAAATGAATTTGTTTTATCCTAATTATTGGAAGATTCCTAGGAGGGAAAATATTAAAAAAGGGGTTAAATTGATAAAGGAAAACAACTGAAAGATAAATGGTATAACATGGGAAACACGTGCTAGAACCGAAAGTTGCAGAAATGTTTCATCTTTAACTTGAATTTTTCGAATTTTATTTATTCTTAGTAGTTTATGATTATCTCTTTTAATAATATCACTTTTAAAATTTATATTTATATTATTTTTTTAAAATAATATACATTATCATGTAAATTTTTCTTAACAAACAATATTAAATTATTGTGTCGTGTTATTAATTTCAGAAATAAAAAATTTACTAATGATTAATGAAATAATTTATCGTTAATTACGGTTATACTTGTCCCAGAACACACGTGAAAACAATGGGTAAGAAAAAAAAACCCAACGCCATACACTAAATGAATATATCATTGGTGTATACATACACCATGCAACTTCCAGGAAGTAGGGTAGCTTACCATGCCACCATAAAAATCTAGTTTTTTTTTTCTTTATCGGTACATTCAATTGTCTTCAATGTCCACTCACTCTTTCCTGGAAAAACCTTAATCTCCACCCCACCCCCACCCCCCCTTTATATAGTCCCCTCCTTTCTTCTTCCTCCTCCACCTTCCCTATTCACTTAGCTTAACCCACAAGTTAGAACAATATCAAACCCTAAAGATGGAACTTGACATTGCAGTGGATTTCGAGGATTACTTCCCGTCGATGATGGAGAGTCTAGGAGCGGAAGGGTTCATAGGGGAGCTTTGCAACGGGTTCCGGCTGTTGATGGACTGCGAAAGAGGATTGATCACGTTCGAGAGCTTGAAGAAGAATAGCATTATGTTGGGGTTGCATGACATGAGGGACGATGAAATTATTTGCATGTTGAGCGAAGGGGATTTAGATGGAGATGGTGCTTTGAACCAGGTTGAGTTTTGTATTCTCATGCTTAGGTTAAGCCCTGGGTTAATGGATAACAACGGATCAACACAATGGGTGGAAGAATATGATGTTATATAATATTATATATTTTTGTAAATTAGCTTTCCTTGCTCATAATTTAATTTCTTGTTTTTGATAAATTGTCGAAGTATTAGAGAATTGCAATTTGATCAATGGAATCAAAACCTTCTGCTTGGAGAAGAAATAAATAATTAATTAACGTTTTTAAATCTCTACATTCGACCGGATTTCAGCTTTATTTTACTGCATATTACTCAAAATTAGCTTTATGATGTTCTCTCACTCACTCACTTTTGTTTGAATCTATTTTATGTTTTTTTTTTCTTATTGGAATTGGGAATTGAAAACTTTATATCTGGGTCCATTATTGTAATTATAATTATTGATTGCTGAAATTGAAGATTTATTTATCTATTTATTATTTCCATTTTTTAAAAAAACTTCCTTTTAAGTGAATTTTAATTTAATTTTTATTTGAAAGATACTAATTAACCGCTTTAACCCAAAATAATTTAATTATTTTCTTAAACCAACCAATTTAAATCCATTTGTTTTCATAAATAAAATACAAGGATCATTTTAAGTAATTAAGGTTAGAAGGTGACTACATTTTAATCCAAATCTTATCTAATAATAATTTGGAAGATTCAAGTAATGTTGAATTAGGCATATACTTAGAGTACACAACACAACTAAGGATTGCTTCCCTAAATTAGGACTAAAGTCAAAATGAAGTTTACATTGAAATTTCAGGGACTTTTCAACAGGACAAGATGAGAGAGGCTTTTGATCATTTTGATTTGATGTCGCTTTCACAAAAAAAGAAAAAGAAAAAAAGTGATTACATTTGTTTTATATCAATGGATGATTTTCTTTTTAAATTTGAGAGGAGCGTCTTAACCACATAATCATAATGTCTATTTTTGAACTTTGTTACAAAGTTTTTAACAACAATAAAATGAGTTTAACATTAAAAGGAATACATGAAAAATTCGAATAAATATTAATGGCATCAGAAATTGAAAGGTACAGTTCATTATAATTCAAACAGTGCATATAAGAGCAGACACATTTACTTTCATATATCTGATTTTTTTTTTTGGAAAAAAAGATATAAATTTGTGTGGGTGATATATAGTGTGTATATATGTATATTATATATGACAAGGCAAAAGTAATTTTTGTTGCTTTCAAGTTTCAACTATTTGTTAATTAATTATAATGAACTGTACATCAATACATCATGACAATCATATAAAATACATTTCGATTTTTGAATTGGGGTAAGTTTCAACTTTACTTTTTCCCCCCCCCCCCTAAAATGGCATGTATTGTGTGGCAATCAGATCATTCATAACTGATAGGGTTCTGTTGTAAGCTAAAAATTAAAAGCTTTTAATCAATTCAGCCGGTTACAAATTAATAACAAAATTTTTAATAAATTTTTCGATGTTTTCTCATAAACTTTTTTATACTCTTGCATATTTTATGGTAATCGCTCATAATTTTTGATATATTTTCAGTACACCCTCGTATGTTTGTTATTACCTCATAATTTGTGGTACAGTAAAATTATTGATAATCTCTAATCATTTTTGTATGCTTTCAAAATTAAGTTTTAAAACAATAAGTCAATTTTTATATAATAATAAAATATTAATTTTTTCATACCAATAAAATTTACATAAAATACTAATAAATTTAAAATTACGAATAAAGATCGAAAAGGATAATTTTTCTGTCCTTTATTTTTTACGGAGTTAAGTGATACAAAATTATGCTCCTATACGTGAGCTGATGAGAATCTCATTGCAGGAACGCAATGTAGAATTCCAGTTTAAAAGCCATGATGCATGCAACTCACAAACTAAACTTTGAAAAATAAAATGTAAATATTAATAAAAATTCAAAACCATTTCATTTTATAGATAAATTTCTATATTTTTTATGTCACGCCCCAAATTAAATAAGATTAGTTGAAATTTTTAGATATTATTATTTTATCCATAACAATAATATAATTATTTGATTTAACTATAAAGTTCCATATATTACTCATTCTCCTAATGCAAATTCAATACTAGTAAAGATAAGTTGAAGGATAAATCAGCACCACCTTGACTAACTACCTAGATTAGTTTATTCAAAACTTAATTTATTTGTCGATATGATTATATTATAACTATTTAGGTATTGTAGCTTTATATATATAGAACAATATTTGGTACATTGTAATCAAAAAGTAATTTAATGTAATGGTAAAGTACATCGTACTCCTAAAGGGAAAATGTACGTTCGCACCTTGGAGACAACATTACTAGGAGAGGCTACCACAAACCCCGAACATAGACCGTAAAAAGAATATGTATAATACTAAAAAAAATATTTGGTACATTGTTACTAAAGTTTTTAAATCTACAAACATAGTTAGGAGATTTAGAGATATAGTAAAATATTAAATATATCATATATATTTAATATAACAAGGTGCATACACTAAGTTTACGACAAATAGCGCTCTCTCATTTTTATATTTATTTTTAAATTTTAATTATCCATTGAATTTGTTTTATTTAATAATAATATCAAATTATAGGTATATTGTTAAAATTTTAAATAAAATAATTCAAAACAATACATCCTTTAAAAAAATCCCTAAAATTAAAAACTGTTGCTATGAATATTTCATTAAATTATACAAAATTTTAGTTTTTGTTCAAATACAACTAAAAAGTTAACAAGTACATATAAAGAAAATTTTTAAGAAATAAATATGGTTTAATTAGTTAATTAAATATAAATATATTATATTTTGAAAGTTTATATTCACTATCAACCCATGAATATAAGACGAGCAAAAACCATCTTTACACGGTATAATGAGTAATGATCTACTTCACATGTAACCATTCTGCTCTTTCTTCTTTCCGCCCATGTCTTCCGCTATTCCAAGTGTCGTATATATGCCAAGAAATAAGCTACAAGAATTTTGTCTATCGCAGAAGAACTCTCTTTATGTGGAACTTTCTCTCTTTCCATACATCATGAAATGGTAGTGACGAGATACACCTCACGAATGGGTCAAATTTATCCCTCTCGTCCCACTAAAAAGTGTCGTCTTTCTAATGTCCATTTCTAATATTTTATTCTCTCAATTCTGTGACTCTACTTGGGTTCCAATAATCTTATTTGTTTTAATGTTTGTCTCTTGTCCATTTCTTGGTACCAATGCGTTGGCCATCCCAATTTTAGAATTTTTAACTTTATTATGTTTCAACAATTCACTTCTTGTAACTAAAATTAATAACTGTTTCGAGAATCGATCTTAGTGAAGTTCGATAAATTTAAAAATAGTCAGATAAACTGTATTCAAAAGGAACCACTTTTGATATTAAAGATGGAAATCATTGAGGTAGTTGTGGATGTGAAGAATGTGGAAAAGAACCACATTGTAAATATAACCAAAAACAGAAAATATGAATTATTATTAATTATTTGAAATAGAAATAAGTCAGATTATGTAATGCGATAATTAGAAATTTTGACTGAAATTTGAAAAAGGGAATTCAGCAATTAAAATCCCTTCTAAAAATTATCCACAAATTTTAAAATTCTTCTATATATTTACTCAAATAAGCAAATTCTTATTTTAGAATTTTGAAAATATTAATATAAATTATATGAGTGCCACAAATTCCTCACTCAAACACATTCTTAATGATTTTTATTTATCAAATATTATCATTTTTTTAGTTGATTCTAACATCAATTATGGCTTTCTTAAATGTTGATTTATTTGTTATTATGTTTTAATTCTATAACCGTGAAATCTTAAAAACTTTAAAAATTTATAAGAAGGCTAACTTTTAAATGTATGAAAAGTATAAAGATTTAGAGCATATTTCAATCAATATAATAATAAACAGTAATGAAATAATAATAAATGATATATAATGTACTACTACTATTACATATAACTATTATTATAATAGAGATTATAATAAAAGGTAGATTTAAATATAAAACTGGTACCCGAATTTATCCACTTCTACCATATTAATATTTATGGTTTTTTTTTTGTCCTAGATTGGTACCCGAACATTATTTCCGTCAACTAAATTGGTACCCGAATCTAACGCTGTTAATTTTTTATTAACATGGCAACGCTGGCCAATCGAGCGTCGTCACATGGCATCCTCTTGCACCTTTTTTTCTTTTTCTTTTTGTTTCTTTTTTATTTTCCCTCATTTTATTTCCTTTTTTCTTTTCATTTCTTATCTTTCGTTTTCTAGCCCTACTTCTACACTTCTACACTTCTACACTTCTTCATCTTTCTTCTTTCTTTCTTCTATCAAAAGGTAATTCCTCAAAACCCGACCAAGGAGTTTTGACCGTATTTCAGGAGTCACATTGTTTAATTCTAAATTTCTCTTTAAAAGTCAATCTTTTTGTATGTTCAACAAAATTTAGTAAAAACTAAACCTATGCTTTGCAATTAGTGTTTAATTGACATTAAAAACAAGTCAAAAATAAATCAAATTAGTATTCCCTGAACAGTTCCAAAATGCGTCAGATTTTGGTAATCATAACCCAAAATTTCAAACCAGTGTTATAGCAAAAAAATATGTTTTTTACTTTTTAATAGAAGACCATAGGTTATTTCTCAAAAATGTATGAACCTTGGAGCAGTAGCAGAGAGCTTAGTTAAAAATTGTGCGAGTAACGTTCAAAATGTTGTTCAAAACCGAAAACACATAATTTGACAAAAAATCCAAACTCCAACCCATACCATAGTTTTTATAATAGCCTTACAAATAATTTTTAAATAAAGCATACTAAACTTAAGGAAATCTTATTTAAACCAAATCAACACCAAAAAGTTTCTGAGACCTCCGATGTGCCGAGTCCGAAGCTTAAACTCGTGAATTACCTGAAAGAGAAAAACTAAAGGGATGAGTTACACAAGTTCAGTGTGAGTCCGGAACATAAGTAAATGGTAGAAATAGAGCAGCACAACAAATATTTAAGAAACATACTTATACAAATAATATACGAAATTCCCAAGCTAGCAACCCATTTACGAATTTTATTTCCAGTAACAAATGGTACGCAAACATATTATTTAGTATTCACTCTGTCAATCATATTTTCAGATGTGTAATGAATGTATAGATCAAAAACCCACACAACTAACCAAACACCACTCCAACCACCCTACACACCACAATTGGGCTATGGTAGGCCCATCCACCTTACACACCACAAAGGGCTATTATAGGCTCGTCCACCCTACACACAACAGTAGTGGGTCTCAGCCACTCAAATAGAGATATGCAGCTGAGCTGACATATATATATATACACACACACAATGCAGATGTATTGCTTTTATAATAATTTTGCAATTTGATTGCTTAAAACAAACTTCCTTCTCTTCACAACCAAAACCCTAGTTTTATGCAAATGCAAAAGTATGTACACAATATACAAACAGACATATAGAAATGAACTTCCACATAACCAGAGTAATAAAACCAGAATTCACATCCCTACATTCCACTAAATGCAGCAAAACACATTTATTGCAACCAAACTTATATAAATAACATAATTAAAAACCCAATATGAAATATGTGATTATGAATACAACATTACATATACAAATAGAATTTCATAATTAGCTTCAACAAAATCAAGATCTCATACAATTATACAGAACTTAAACTAACACGGGATCATTTAGGGTCAAAATTGCATCAATTTGCAAAAAAGAAAAAAATACAGAAATAGTAAAAAGATAAAGTGATAAACCATAAAAGCAACACATTCTAATCCTATACTTAGCATATTTTTGGATGATTTATCATATAATTTAGTAAATTAGATGCTCTTAATCCTTTAATTTCATGTTTTTTACTTAGGAGAGCATTGGGGAACAAAATGAGCAGAAAATAGGCTAAAAACGGACAAAATGGGCTGATTGAAAGATCCATATGGCCAAGACGAATTCCACACGAGCTGAGCACATGCCGGTGTGATACACAAGGGCTGGTCACACGCCCATGTGGCAACCTGTGTTGATATAGCTCTCGGTTTTCCAAATACACGAAAAAAGCCAATTTTTAGGGTTTCTGAGTAGTCTAAAGTCTATAAATACATATTAGAAGAAGACCTAAGGGGACACGCAGAGCAGAAAGCAGAAATTACTCGAAGGAAGCAGTTGGAATCATCTCAGAAGCAGATCCACGTCAAGATTGAATATCTCCATTCAAATTTCTCTCAAAGTTTATTTGGGTTTTACATGTCTTGTTGTTTTTTCTAAATTTGAGATGTATTCCTTTTATATTATGAACTAAATTCCCTAAATACCTAGGAAGACGAAACCTAATACGGATCTTATTATTTAATGTTCTAAATTTAATGATAAATACTTGTTCTTGTTCTTAATTATGAGTTCTTAATACTTGTTTTAATATTTTCAAGATATTAGTTCAAAATTGATGTGCTTATTCAGTGGAGCAAAAATCCCTGTTTAAGAGTAGATCTAACATAATTAAGCGAAGTGGCATGCCATCCTAGAGATAGAACGACATAAATCTGCCGGATTAGAGTCAAATCTAATAAGGGAATCCATAAATCGAGTTAATGTGACAATAGGGGTTTTAATTAGAAATATATTTAAATTAATCAACCTAGAGTTAGTTGTTCTTAGTCTCGAAAGAGATATTAACATAATTTAGGGATTTTTATGGATCAAGACAAGTGAATAAATCGTTTGATTCAGAGTCAGAATAATAAGTGAAGTCTAGGTGGATTCTTCCTTGTGTATTGCTTTTATTATTGGTTTATTCGATTATTTTCTTCACTCTCTGTCTCGTGCAGTAGGTAATTAGTTAGTTAATTTTAAATTAAAACAAACCCCTTATATTTTAGGCTAAATAATAGAAAGAAAGTTAATACTAGTACTTTTAGTCCTTGTGGATAAGATATTTTGGACTCACCATAACTATATTACCATTCGATAGGTGCACTTGCCTTAGTCGTGATCGTAGTCTAGTTTAGTGGTTCATAAAACGATCATCAAGTTTTTGGTGCTGTTGTCGGGGGACTAAGATATTAGGAACGCTTGTTTTTATTAATTTAGCCATTTTTATTTTTATTGCAATTTATTTTTATTTTTATTTTTATTTACTAAATTTTCTTTTATTTGCTTCTGGCAGGTTTCTGTAGTTTATGACTAGAAGGAATTCGTCAAGACCATTATTATTCGATAGTGAAATGAAAGTACAACTCGTAGAAATTGTAAAGAAATAAGGCGGAGCTTACAGTATATAGAGGAAGAACACGAGGACGTTACCAATACTACCGAGGACATGGCTGAAAATCGGAATAACCCACTACCTCCTGTGGTTGCTGCAATTCCTGTAAATCAAAATCCTGCTCCTCGTACTATGTACAATTATGCTAAGCTCAATCTCACTAGGGCTGAATCGAGTATTGTTCGACCTACCATCGCTACAAACAATTTTGAACTGAAGCCAAATACAATTGAGATGATCCAGCAGTTTATTCAGTTTGATGGCTAGCAAGATGAGGATCCAAATACTCATTTGGCCAACTTTCTGGAATATTGCGACACTTTCAAGATCAATGGCGTTTCTGATGACGCCATTTGCCTAAGGCTATTTCCCTTCTCGCTAAGAAATAAGGCTAAGCAGTGGTTGAACTCCCTACTGCGAGGTTCAACCACTACTTGGGAACAGATGACCGAAAAGTTTCTACTAAAGTACTTTCCACCGGCTAAGACAACCAAATTGAGGAACGATATCTCTTCCTTTGTGCAGATGGATTTAGAGACTTTATACAATGCATGGGAGAGGTATAATGACTTACTATAAAAGTGCCCTCACCATGGGTTACCTTTATAGCTACGGTTCAAACTTTTCATAACGGTTTGAACCCCTCAACTAGGCAAATGGTCGATGCAGCTGCAGGTGGAACCATAAATAACAAAACACCTGGGGAGGTTTATGAGTTCATTAAAGAGATGTCACTGAATAATTATCAGTGGCAAGTCATGAGGACAAAGCCAACCAAAGCCGCTGGTGTTTTCAACCTCGACACGGTCACCATGTTATCAAACCAGATAGAGCTCTTAAATAAAAAGATTGATGGTTTATGTGTCTCTTCGTAGATACATTCGGTGATGCAATGTGACACAAGTGGAGGAGGAATGAATAATCCAGAATGCCTAGCCTACGACCCTAGCAATACGAACGAACAAGTCAACTATATGGGTAACACTTCTAGACTTTAGAATAACACTTATAGTAATACTTACAATGCAGGTTGGAGGAATCATCCCAATTTCTCTTAGGGTGGTCAAGGCAATCAAAGACCACAACCCCCTCTAGGCTTTCAACCACCTTACCAGCAGGGAAAGAAGCCGAACCTTGAAGAGATGCTAACGAAATTCATCTCGGTGTCAGAAACAGCGTCGATTCAAGGGATCGAGAATCAAATAGGTTAGCTTGCTAAGCTGATATCAGAAAGACCACAAGGTAGCTTGCCTAGCAACGCCGAGTCTAACCCAAGAGAGTAATTCCATGCGATTACTGCTCGAAATGAAGAAGGGTTAGTTGATTCCAAAATAGAACCAAGGCAAGAAGGCATGGTAAGTAAAGATAAGGTGGATAAAAGCCAGAATAAACAAAAACCAGTGAGCAGAGAATATACACCTCGCGTGCCATACCCTAATGCGAAAAAGAAAGACCGCACAGATGAACAATTCTGTAAATTTCTTAAACTTTTGAAAAAGTTGCATATTAACTTACTGTTTATTGAAGCTCTTTCGCAGATGTCCAACTCAGTAAAATTTTTAAAAGAGCTTTTAGGAAACAAATGGAAGTTAGATGATTCGTCGCATGTGGAATTAAATGCAGTTTGCTCAGTGATTCTACAAAACAAACTACTTAACAAGTTGAAAAATCCAGGGAGTTTTACTATTCCCTGTTTAATTGGTAGTTTAAATATTGATAATGCTTTAGCCGATTTAGGGGCAAGTATAAATGTCATGCCCTATAAAATGTTCAAACGACTAGGTCTTGGGAAACCTAAACAAACTAGGATGAGTATTTAACTGGCAGATAAAACTATTAGATTTCCTAGGGGTATTGTTGAGGACATACTCATTAAGATTGATAAATTTGTATTCCCAGTCGACCTTGTTGTTCTAGACATTGATGAAGATAGTGACTTAGCTTTAATTCTAGGTCGGCCCTTTTTAGCAACTTTCAGAACTATCATTGATGTTGGTACAGGTGACCTAACGCTTCATGTAGGTGACGAAACAATCACTCTTCAGGAAACATTTTCAAGAAGCATAAATGAGCCACGTTCTAGTTCATGCACTAACAATGGAACCATCTATGGAAGACGAATGCTACAGATAGATGAACTAGATGAATGGCGGGCTTATGGAAATGAGGGGCAGAAGCAACAACATGTCGAATTTAAGAATGAGTCAAATCACTTTAATGTCGGGGATCAGGTATTGTTGGATAAAACAGACCCTCGAGTTGTCACTTCAAAGTTTAATGCGGACAGAGCAACTCCTTTCACAGTATTGAATATTTTTCCATACGATACAATTGAGGTAACACACACTGTATTTGGAACTTTTGAAGTAAATAGTACTCGACTCTAACATTATTTTGATAGAATTGATAGCAGGGATGAGGAGTCTCAACTCCTCAAATCACAGTGACCATGCGAAATTAAGGTAAGTCTAGCTTAGACTTTAAATAAGCGCTTCTCGGGAGGCAACTTTAAAGGGAAAAACTAAAGGGATGAGCTACACGAGTTCAGTGTGAGTCTGAAACATAAGTAAATGGCAGAAATAGAGCAACACAACAAATATTTAAGAAACATACTTATACCAAAGACATACGAAACTCCCATGCTGGTAACCCATTTACGAATTTTATTTCCATTAACAAATGGTACGCAAACATATTATTTAGTATTCACTCTGTCAATCATATTTTTAGATGTGTAATGAATGCACAGATCAAAAACCCATACAACCAACCAAACACTACTCCAACCACCCTGCACACCACAATTGGGCTATGGTAGGCCCATCCACCCTACACACCACAAAGGGCTATTATAGGCCCCTCCACCTTACACACCACGGTAGTGGGTCTCAGCCACTCAAACAAAGATATGCAGCTGAGCCGACATATAAATATACATTGCAGATGTACTACTTTTAGAATAATTTTGCAGTTTGATTGCTTAAAACAGACTTCTTTCTCTTCACAACCAAAACCCTAGTTTTATGCAAATGCAAAAGTATGTACACAATATACAAACAGACATATAGAAATGAACTTCCTCATAACCAGAGTAACAAAACCGGAATTCACATGCCTACAGTCCACTAAATGCAGCAAAGCATATTTATTGCATCCAAACTTCTATAAATAACATAATTAAAAACCCATTATAAAATATGTACTTATGAATACAACATTACATATACAAATAGCATTTCATAATTAGTTTCAACAAAATCAAGATCTCATACAATTCTACAGAACTTAAACTAACACGGGATCATTTAGGGTAAAAATCGCATTAATTTGCAAAAAGGAAAAAAATACAAAAATAGTAAAAAGATAAAGCCACATAACCGTGTGACCACGCCGTGTGGGAGGGTCCAGCCCATGTGAGGGTAAACTTGGTCATGTGAAAAAGGCACACGCCCGTGTGACGGAGTCGTACAGCCATATGAGCTTCCCGTGTAACTCAATGTGCATTTGTAACCAAAATTAGCATAATTTTTGAAGCAAAGAAGACACAGCCGTGTAGCTGAGATACACAACCGTGTGACTAAACAACACACCCGTGTGCGATTGACAAAATCTTCCTAACAAGGGTCACACGACTATGTGACCAGCCTATGTGACCTACCCAGACCGTGTGTCGCAAAACTCACCTAATTTCCAAACGATGCATGATCGTGTAAACCAACGGTGCACGGCACATGCCCGTGTACTTGCCCATATGGCTCAAAACCACCCCTAAACCTGATGCATAACCACGAAAATACACAGAAAAATCACTTCAAATACAAATGTTTAGGAAATCACACCTTATTACATTCACAAGCACCAAAAAACGATCACTTCCCACCGTTGAACCAAACTAAAACTTAATTACAAGATTACACAAACTATTTTAAAACCTTAATCAACAATAATAAATAATCCAGAAAACCAAACTAAAATTCAAAGGCACTTACACGTTTCAACACTTAAACAAACTAATCACGCAATTCCTCTATTGAATAACTGAAAGCAAAGCTTTAATGTACGACCAAACAGATACAAAAAAAAACACAATTGCCGAAAAGAACAAAAAAATGAAACAGAAAAAGGAAGAAAAAGATGGCAACATGCGAAAGAATGAGAGGAAAAATAGAATAACATGAGTAGAATTGAATTAAAACCAAAAATTCTATAAAAAAAATTCTCACATTGCATACACATGGACTCGAGCCTAAAACTGAAGGTAAGCTATCAAAGAGCTAGTCACTGAAAAACAAACTCATTTTCCTCCTAAAGCGCACAAACAAACTTAACAATCTAACCGAACTACTAACCCCAACCAGCTAACCTGAACAATTTTAACCTTAATTTTGAGGCGTTACACAAAACCCCTAAAATTTTTCCTCATTTTCTCACTATTCAATCACCACCAAAATCACATCTCTTAAACCTGTAACACCCCTAACCCGTATCCATCCCTAGAATAGGGTTACAGAACATTACCAAATTTATTACACAATTGAACATACATTTCTCATTCAATTATCAATTTCAAATATAAGTCATTCATAATCAATCACATTGCCCCTAATACGAGCCTACGAGGCCCAAATCATGCTTTAAAAGTGGTTCAGGACTAAATCGATATCTCAGGAAATTTTTGGAACACTTAGAAAATTTTACAAAATACAAGGGACACACGCCCGTGTGGCCTGGCCATGTGTCTCATACGGCCAAAGACGTGCCCGTGTCCCAGGCCGTACGGACATTTGAAATGGAATCACATGGCCGTGTCCCAAGCCGTATCTGGCCCCGTATAACTCTCTGACTTAGGTCACACGACCAACCACACGCCCGTGTGACCAGCTAGTGTGCCATTCGAAATGGCCTCACACGCCCATTTGCCAGGCCTTGTGCTAGGTCGTGCCAAACCTGTAGGGTATACTGACTTATGCCACACGACCAAGTCACACACCACTATGCTGGGCCGTGTGGAGCATACTGACTTAATTTCTAATTAAACATCAGGGGACACACAGCCGTGTCACTTGACTGTGTTTCATACACGACTGAGACACATGTAGGTGTCTCTGCCCGTGTAGACAAAATAGGCTATTTGCCAAGCCATTTTTCTCACCTAAACTTTCAATCACCTACACAAACCAGATAGCATATAACATTGCATAAATAGGCATTTCAACCAATCTCAATTAAGCCTAATTCATGCTAAATCTATACCATTAATCATAAGATACACAAGTATCACAATAAGTCATTCAATTTCATATCAAAATTCACATTCTCAAATCATCAATATGGTCACTTTCAACTATGCATCACTTTACCTAAAACTACAAGCATACCAATCTCAAATACAATCATTCAATACTCCAATTACCAATTCACAACAAGCATATAAATGACAATTATAGATAACATATCAAAAGGCCTTTTTCACATATATACATACATCACCAAACATGTCAAAATAAGCCAAATTACATGGCTATACACATAACAAACCATTTATCATTTACAAGCCAACTCAAATGGCTAAATCCATTACTAACATATATACCAAAATGACCATCACTCCTATACATGCCATATAACCAAACACATAAGTTCAAAAGTACCAAAGTGAAAGCTTGATAGTGTGATGAGATCTCTAACGACACCGAATCTGAGCTAGCTTCGATAAAAACTATAAAATACAAAAAAGTAAACAGAGTAAGCTATAAAGCTTATTAAGCTCGTATAGTTAATAAGTAAAGCTCACCATTCAATCACAAATCAAGTAGTATGAATATAATATACTACAAAATTGTTAAATCATAAGGTTAACATATTTTCAATCACATAAGTAATCATGAAATCACAACTTTCATAGATTCAATGCTTATATAGTTTCTATACATACCTGTACTGATACGTATCTATTTCTCACCGTTTCATATCTTTGATATACTCATTGAACCATTTGGAATACTATTGGATACTCGGGAATCTCGCACCTTAAGTGCCAATATATAGTCAAAGCTATCTCAATCTCATATCTCATATAATGCTCACTCTCGAGCTATCAACGGGTCTACTCACACAAGCTGACGGTCATGACGTAGTTACATAGTGTTGCTCACAAAAGCTAACGAGAATCCACAACACATGCCAAATAACTCAGCCACCGGTAGGACTTACGGACCAGCACCCAAACACATAACCCCAATGACATGCCATTTGTATCCTGATCTATTTCTAAGGTTCAATCAGGATTTCACATTACCAAATCTTCGTCGAACATATCCGTAAGGTCAAATTCAAAATTATTTCAATAATAAAGCATTTAAAACACAATTATATTAATGCTTATTAACATACGAACTTAACTCGATTCACAAAAACGACGAAATGAATCGACTAGTCCAATACTTAGTTTTTCCCCTGATCTAGATCCGAACTTCGTTTTTCTTGATCTATATAATATCAATTTAACTTAATCAATTATCATTCTATTCAATTTGGCCCAAAAATCACATTATGGAAAATTTACACTTTTCCCTTAATATTTCGACATATTTACAATTTAGTCCATAGCTCATAAAATACAAATTCATGCAATTAAGTCCCTACCTATTCTAGCCGAATTTCCCTTATTACCATAGTAGCCCATATTTTTCATTTATTTCAAATTTTTAACACAATTTTCACATTTTTCAATTTAATCCCTAATTAACAATTTTACCAAAAATCACTTTACAAATGTTGTTTATCTAATAACAAGCATACATTTTCTATCATCAAACATCAAAATACATGTACATTCATCAATGAAAAAACTCTAAACCTTTAATAGTTTTGCAAATTAGTCCTTAGGCTAGCTAGATTAAGCTGCAACGATCTCAAAAACATAGAAATCATTAAAAATCGAGCGAAAATGCACTTACATGATCTAGTAAATGTTGGTCAAATGCTCTCTCCCTTTCTCAACAATGGTGGATAGTTCTTGGGGTAAAAATATGAAGAAGATGATATTTTATTTAATCTTTTATTAAATACACTAACTTATTTTATCTAATTACAAAATTAACCTTAAAAATTAATTCAATTTACAACATTACCAAGCCATTATCATCCACTATCAAATTATTGGTCTATTTTACCACATAAGGACCTCCAATTTAAGGTTTTATAGCTATTAGACACCTTTAGCTAATAGAACTCAAGTTTTACACTTTACGTGATTTAGTTTTTTATCGAATTAAGCATTCAATCCATAAAATTTCTTAACAAAATTTTCACACAATCTTACTATCATGCTGTAGACATTAAAATAATAATAAAATAATTATTTTGATCTCAGATTTGTGGTTCCAAAAGCACTATTCTGATTTGACTAAAAGCGGGCTATTACAAAACCTCTTCGTTTTCCTCCCCATTTTCTAGCCACCATAAACCAACCCCCACCACTTCCCCTCCCATTTTCAAACTAACTCACAAATACAAAATCTGATAAAAATATTGAGTTCTTTCTTCTCTTTCTTTTTTGTAGTTACATGATAGAAACATTTAAGTTCAATGGTTGATCAGATTCACTAACATCATATATTGTATTATCATTCACATTTATGTTCATGTTTGAAACTTTAATTTTTCTGCAAATAAAGTCAATTTCAAATTTTAAATTTCAAATTTTAATTTTTTATTAAATTATTTATTAACCAAAATAATAAAATAAAAAGTCATTGAACCTAAAATCCTTAAAAAATTGAATCCATCAATCAGAAGAAAATTAACATCACAAAAATAAATTATCAATATCCCCAAGAATATTGAATCTAGAAAATTTCCAAACCCTAAAAAATATATTGGCGGTGGCTCATAGTTGCTAGCTCCATTTCCAATGATGGCGTAGGCAAGCAAAGGGCGTAGTGGTTCTGGTGGTCTTCAAAGAGTTGTTTTGACCAAACCTTGGTCGAGAAAAAAATGTTGGAAAAAACCCAATTGCTGACCCTAAAGATCCTAAGTATTTGAATGCTTTCTATTTTTAACTGGAAGAAAAATGAGAAGAAACAAAGGTTTTAGATAATGAAAAATCTGCTCGAAGATGAATTTTGTGAGTAGATTTTGTCCATGCTTTTGGCTTGGGTTTACAATAACTAATGGTGAAACTTGCAAGTGGGATGGGAAACAAGAGCAGCCATAGAAGTTGGTGGGTGATAAACCGTAATTTATACATATTTTTATCCCATGCTTAGCACATTTATGGATGAATTATCCTTAGATTTGGTGAATTCGATGCTCCTAATCCTTTAATTTCATGTTTTATACTTAGGTGAGCATAGGAGAGTAAAGAGAGTGAGAAACAGGCCGAAAACGGAGAAAATGAACCCATATATGAAATCAACACGGCTTGGACTTCGTCACACGGGTAAGCCACACAGCCGTGTCCATTTGGTAGGATCAAAGCATGACTTACACGGATAGACTACACGCCTGTGCCTATTTAACAGCCTTGACCACGATCTGAAGCAATCGCACACGGGCGTGTCCCTGTCGAGCCCAAGTATAGTCCTATTCAGAAAAGGCCACTTTTGAGGGCTCTTAGGCATTTTAAAGCCTATTTAAACACCTGAAGAGGCACTTAGAAGACACACACGGAGTAGGAGGCAAGGAATTACTCAAGGGAAGCCGATTGATCCATCTCAGAAGCTGAATTCATCGTCAAGACTGAAAATCTCCCTTCAATTTCCTTCGGGAGTTTTAGGTTTTCTTTATGTTTTGTTATCTCCATTCTTTTGAGATGTTTTCTTTCATAATTACAAACTAAACCCCCTAAATACCTTAGGGGAATGAAACCTAAGACGGATCTTGTTATTATTATTTGAATTGTATGATAAATATTTGACTTGTTCTTAATTATGTGTTATTAATTCTTGTTTTAATATTTCAGGATATTGATTCAAGTTAATGCGCTTATTCAGATGAGTAAAAGTCCCTGTCTAAGAGTAAATTTATCGTAATTAAGCGGAGTTGATTACACGCCTAGAGATAGGGTGACAAGATTTTGCCGGATTTGGGTGAAACCTAACAAAGGGGTCCATAGATCGAGTTAATGCAACACTAGAGTGTTAATTAGCAAGAGATTTCAATTAATCATCCTAGGGTTAGACGTTATTAGTCTCGAGAGAGATAATAATATGATTTAGGGATTTCTACGGATCAAGTCAAACGAATAAATTGTCTGATTCAGAGTCAAATAACAAGTGAAGTCTAGGTGGATTTCTCCTTGGGTATTATCTTAATCAATTGAGTTTTTTTTCCCAAAAGCTTTTCCCAAATTTTCTCTCTGTGCACCCTTAGTTTAGTTAATTAGTTTAGATAAACAAATCCCTTAATTTTTAGACTAGATAATAAAAAGAAAGTAATTACTAGTACTCTTGGTTCCTTTGGGTTTGACAATCCGGTCTTGCTAAAGCTATACTACTGTTCGATAGGTACACTTGCATTCATCGTGATAATAGTTAGCTTCAAGAACGATTAATTATAAATTTTAAAACCTGTTGTGAATATCATGTATCAAGTTTTTAGCGTCGTTTCCAGGGAACTAAGATATCAGGAACACTCGATTTTTATTACTTTAGCCATTTTACTTTTATTGCAATTTAAATTTTTATTTTCTTTTCTAATTTTTCATTTATTTTCTTCTGACAGGTTTTTCTAGTTTATGACCAGAAGAAACTCGTCAGGACCATTACTTTTCGACAGTGAGATCGATCGCACAGTTCACAAAAACCTTAGAGAAATAAGGCCAAGCTTTAGATACACAGAGGAAGAGCAAGAGGACGATATTCACACTACAACTAAGGAGATGGCTGAAAACCAGGAAAATCCACTACCTCCTGTGATTGCTGCTAATCAGAATCCTGCTCCGCGTACTATATATGATTATGCTAAACTTTCTTTAACAGGAACTAAATCAAGCATAGTTAGGCCTGCTGTCGCTGCAAATAATTTTGAACTGAAACCTAACACAATCCAAATGATACAGCAATTTGTTCAGTTTGATGGTTTGCAGGACGAGGATCCCAATGCTCACTTGGAAAATTTTCTGGAACTTTGCCACACTTCTAAAATTAATGCCATTACTGATGATGTCATTCACCTTCGGTTATTCCCTTTTTCATTGAGGAACAAAGCTAAACAGTGGTTAAACTCGATACCACAAGGGTCAATCACTACTTGGGAACAAATGACCAAAAATTTTTTATTAAAATATTTTCCACCGGCTAAAACGGCTAAATTACATAATGATATCTATTCTTTCGTGCAGATGGATTTAGAAACACTCTACGATGCATAGGAGAGATACAAGGATTTGTTGAGAAGGTGCCCTCACTATAGGTTACCACTCTGGCTACAGGTTCAAACATTTCACAATGGCCTAAATCTTTTGACTAGACAGATGATTGACGCAGCTGCTGGTGGAACTATCAATAATAAGACACCTAAGGATGCTTATGAATTTATAGAAAAGATGTCACTGAATAATTATCAGTGGCAAGTAATAAGGACAAAGCCAACAAAAATAGCCGGCATTTTTAACCTCGATTTGGTCACCATGCTCTCTAATCAAGTAGAACTTTTGAATAGAAAAATTGACGGTTTTCTTTGTTCTTTACAGGTTCACCCAGTAATGTAGTGCGAAGCAAGTGGAGGTGGATCAAGCAATTCAGAATACCCACCCTATGGCCACAACATGGAAAATGAGCAGTTAAATTACATGGATAATAATCCTCGATCTCAAAATAATCCTTATAGTAATACTTACAATGCAGGTTGGAGGAACCACCCAAATTTCTCATGGGGAGGCCAAAGGAATCAGAGACCACCACCTCTAGGATTCCAACAACTACCTTACCAATAAGAGAAAAATCCGAACCTTGAGGAGTTGCTAACAAAATTCATCTCGATCTCAGAAACTCATTTTCAGAATACCGAGACAGCATTTAAGAATTAACAAGCATCGATCCAAGGGCTCGAAACTCAGATAGGACAGCTCGCGAAATTAATAACTGAACGACCACAAGGTAGCCTGCCGAGTAACACTGAATCTAACCCAAGGGAAAAACTCAAGGCAATTACCATCCAAGACAAAGAAGGGTTAATTGAACCTGAACCTGAACCGAGGCAAGGAATTGTGGTAAGTAAAAGCAAAGGTGAGGTAGACCACAGTGAACAAACACCGGTAACTAAAGAGTACAAACCACGTGTACCATACCCAAATGAGACAAGGAAAGACGGCACAGACGAACAATTTGGTAAATTCCTTAAATTATTAAAAAAATTACATATTAATTTACTGTTTATTGAAGCTCTTTCGCAGATGCCAAACATAGTCAAATTCTTAAAGGAACTTTTAACAAATAAACGGAAGTTGGATGAGGCGTCGCATGAGGAACTAAATGCGATTTGCTCAGCCATACTACAGAATAAGCTGGCCAACAAATTAAAAGATCCAGGGAGTTCTATGATTCCTTGTTTAATTGGCAGCTTAGATGTTAATACTGCTTTGGCTGATTTAGGGGCTAGTATCAATGTCATGCCTTCCAAAATGTTTAAACAACTAGGTCTTGGGAAACCCAAACAAACTAGAATGAGTATTTAATTAGCCGATAAAACAATTAGATTTTCTAGGGGTATTATTAAAGATGTACTCGTTAAAATTGACAAATTTATATTCCCAATTGATTTCATTGTTCTAGACATAGAGGAGGATAATAACGTTCTTTTAATTTTAGGAGGCCCTTTTTAGCAATTGCTAGAACAATAATTGATGTTGGCACAGGTGAACTCACACTTCGTGTGGGAGACGAAACAATCACCCTTCATGCTCGTAATTCAAGTAACACATCAAAAATTGAAGGTGGTTGTATAAATCATTCTACTAAAACTGACCATCAGGTGCAACTTACTTTGCAGGAAATAGGTTCGAAAAACATACATGAGCCATGTTCAAGCAACAACAAAGGACCTCTCTATGAAGAAACGAAGGCTACAAATCGAGGAGCTAGATGAATGGCGGACACATAAATCGAGAACACACGATAAACCAAAACTACGCCATAACAAGCTAAATTTTTCCCCAAATCAACTTAAGGTTGGAGACAAAGTTCTATTAAACGTAACAGACCCTCGTATTACCACTTCTGAACCGAATGAAGAAATCCCTCTTACGGTACTTAGTATTTTTCCATACGGTACAGTCAAGGTAATTCATCCCAAATTCGGCACGTTCAAGGTAAATAGTACTCATCTTAAACCTTATGTTAATAAAATTGATAGTAGGGATAAGGAGTGTAAACTCTTCGCACCACCATGACTATGCAAAGAGAGGTAAGTTGAGCTTAGACTCTAAATAAGCGCTTCTCTGGAGGTAACCCAAGCACTAACAATATTGATTTCTTCAAAATTTTAGTTTTTAACATCTAATCACTAACTGAGTCATTGAAACACAGGTGTTCTAATCCACACGGCTAGGCACACGGGCGTGCCTTAGGCTGTCCAATTCTAAGTCAGAGCATCACCTGAAACAAAGTAAAACATAAACGTGAGCTTTAAGCCTAGTGTGTGATTTGGCCCATAGTTTCAATACAAATAATCTTAATCATTAATTTTTCTCATAGCATATCAGATTTCATATCAAAATGTATCTTATCATAACATAACATATTATAACATATCATAACATGTCCTACCATCATTCGCTACACACCATCTTTTTCCAGCTAATCACACCAATAGGTAGCGGTGTACGACTCATATAAATTGCAGCTGAGCTTGTCATACATAAATTTGTGGTCTAACCGCCATAATTGTAGTATAAAATATCTTATAATACTTCCTCCATCATATCATAACCCACCCCAATACAAATGCATATCATAATCATAAAACATGCTCACAAATATAATATAACACACGTCATGCCTACACACATATTTCATACATATCATAGCATAATACATAGTTTATTTGTGGCTTTTCCAACTTAACATACCTTTTAAGCTTATTCAAATGTATTTACGTACTAAAACTATGCTTTTTTTGACCCCATACAATGCCTACGGACCCAAATTTTTCGTCCCTTAAACGGCCTTTTATTGGGCCCCAAATTTAGGCAAAAAGGCCTACACGGCCAGAAAAAACCTAGCCCATGTGATCCATATGGTCTAACCACATGGTCTGCAAACTTTTACACAGCTGTATGCCCCACCCGGCCAAGCCACACTGGCTGCAAGATTTCATACAGTTATGTGCTCCACATAGTCTACCACACGACTTGACACATAGTTGTCTGGCACTAGCTAGTTTCAAAAAATAGCCCTTGTTTCACGATTTAGCTAGTTTCTCTCAATAATTAAGGTTGTTTTCACACACTTGATAATGAAATTGATCCACCACACAACCGAACACTTAGAATCCTACAAACGGCATCAAAACTAAATGTTTATAACTTCAATTTAGCACAAAGATTTCCACTTAAATTCACTATTTTCTCAAGAAAATAGACCCTAAATCAATAACAAACACTTTCTGTAACTTACAGCAACACCTTCAAGAACTTAATTTGTTGGATGATTGTTTATCACCATATGTTCTTCTCTAAAAACGAAAGTTTCCACAATAAATAAAATTACATCACAAAGGGAATCCAAATCAATCCTCAAAACCTTAAATAACAACAATCTTAAATTGTGAAATACCATATCCAACAATTAAATAACTAAATCAAAACCCCGAATTACTCACGACAAGTAAAGAACCCAAAACTCACCAACGTGATAGTAAAAAGGGAGAATTTGGATGGTGGTGAGAGCGTAAGAAACGTGAGCAAAAGAGTGGCATTGCAGAACACTTGCAAATATCGACATTCAAACACGAGATCTTAAGCAGACTTACAGAACACTGAACCACATAATCAAATCAATTTACTTAACACCCTTGAATAATTTAAATCTAAGAAATTTGGGCATTACAGCTCTCCCCTCCTCAAACAAACTTCGGCCTCGAAATTTACCTAATTCAAAGAGATAACGATATTGCTAGTAAATCAAGCCATCAGGCTCCTAAATAGCCTCATCTGAACCATGATTCCTCCACAATAACTTAACTAACGGAATGGTCTTTCTCCTCAAAACTTTAACCCTGTAATCTAGAATCTGTGTCGGCTCCTCCTCAAAAGATAAATTCGACCTCAACTCAATTTCATCTACTGAAAACACATAAGCAGGATCAGATCGATAACACCTCAACATGGACATGTGAAAATGTCATGAATGTGATCCAACTCTGAAGGCAACTCTAATTGATAGGCGACTGGCCGAACATGCCTCAAAACTTGATACGACCTAATAAATCGAGGGCTTAACTTGCCATTACAGCCAAATTTGATAACCATTTTCCAAGGGGAAACCTTAAGGAAAACACAATCCCCCACCTCAAACTCAATGTCTCGCCTCTTAAGATCTGCATAGGACTTCTGTCTATCAGAAGTGACCTTAAGTCGATCTCGAATCAAACGAACTTTATCCTTAGTCTTGGCCACTAACTCAAGACCCATAACCTTCATCTCTCCTAACATAGCCCAACAAAGGAAAGTGGGACATTTCTTACCATATAAAGCCTCATAAGGCGCCATCTGAATGCTAGACTGAAAGCTATTATTATAAGAAAATTTACCTAGCGGAAGAAACTCATCCCAACTACCCCAAAAATTGATCACACAGCTCCAAAGAATTTCCTCCAAAACTTGAATTACTCTCTCAAACTGACCATCAAGCTAAGGGTGAAAAGTCATGCTAAAATTCAATCTTGCACCCAAACCGGATCCTTCTTAGTGGGTGTCAAGGCAACCCATTAACAAAATCCATAGTTACTCGTTCCCATTTCTATAATGGTAACTTAACGGGTTGGAACAGTCCAGAAGAAAGTTGGTGTTCAGCCTTAACTTGCTGGAATGTTAAGAAATGAGACACAAAATCGGCTACCTCGCATTTTAACCCAGGCCACCAATACAAGTCACGGAGGTCACAATACATCTTATTACCACCGGGATCCATAGAAAAATAGCTATTATGCGCTTCTCGCAAAATGGACTGTTTCAAACCCATATCCTTAAGCATACAGATACAACTTTGAAAACAAAAAATACCATCATCATTATACTTGAAATCCGTAGTTTTACCATCATTCATCTACTAAACTAATCAAAGACTCATCCAACATCTTCTTACTTTTAATCTCATCCAACATCTTCTTACTTTTAATCTCTTCCAACATCTGCTAACTTTTAATCTCATCCAACCACGATGATTTAACCTGCAACTCAGCCAGAATCCCACCGTCATCAAACAAGCTTAGGCGAGCAAATATCACCCTCAAATCAGTCATAGATCTTCAACTGAGTGCATCGGCCACCACGCTAACCTTATCGGGATGGTACTTAATCGAACAATCATAAATCTTAAGTAACTTGATCTAACAACACTGCCTAAGATTCAACTCCTTTTGAGTGAGGAAATACTTAAGACTATGATGATCGGTGTATATGATGTAACAGCTTGATTTTTAGTGGTGTCAGAAATAGAGGTTCGAGACCACCCAAATTCAATGAATAAGCTCGCAAATTTTAATATTTAGTATCTACGAGTTAAATGTGGAATTAGAAAGATTTTTAAATTATTAATTTGTGTATTATAAAGATTTATTAGGTTAAGTAGTTTAGAAAATGAGGTATCGAGATCTCAATTCTATAAACTGAGTCATAAATATTTTTATAAATATTTATGGAGTGTCATTAAGGTAGTATTAAATTTTTGTTAGAAAATTTTAACGTTTTGATAGTTAGTTAATTAAAAAGGACTAAATTGAAAAATATGCAAAACTTGCTAATTAAGGAAATAGTAATAACCCAAATGGTAAATAAGGGAGGACGAAAAGAGTAGATAGACACACATAGCGTGGCAGAGGTGGCATAAGCAAAAAAATAATAATGAAATTATGTGATTTAAGGGCAAAATTGGAAATAAAGTAAAATTAAATAGCCAAAATAAGATTCTAATAGTTTCTAAACCATTTCTTCTCTAATTTTCTGTCCAAAAACACCATTGAAGACATATTAAAGTTGGTTTTCATATTTTAGCTTCATTTGAGTTTAATTCTTTCCTTTTTCTTGTAATTTTTATATTTTTAAGACTTTTACAATTAGGTCCAACTAGCTATTTCATTAGTTTTTTATTTTATTTGAAATTTGGAAAGTTACCATTGATGAATTCTAGATATTTTTTATTAAATAACATGGATTTAGAGCTTTAATTTTGTTGTATGATGATTTTATATAGTAATTTTGTTAGATGTTAATTTTAGGACCAAATTGTGAAAAGGTCAAATATTAGGGTTTGGTATTAAAATTATGTTTAGTATGGGCTTATGATAGCCTAGAATATTTAGCTAAATTATTAATTGAGAAAAATTAGTTCATTTAATGGACTTTAAGGGATTAAATTGCAAAAGTTGTAAAAGTTAGGGTAATTGTGTAATTTTAAAATTTTGAGGGGTTTTAATTGTGAAGTAAATTAGAACTAAAATACATGCTAATGAACGAGTAATTTTATATTTTAGATCAAGATCTCGTAGATACTCGTGCAAAAGGAAAATTAGCAAAATAGTCCTTGAACTTCTACAAACATTACAATTTAACCCAGGTAAGTTCGTATGGTTAAACTTTAAAAATTATATTGAATTGATGAATGATATTATGTATTTAGAATATTGTTGAAAAATGGAATATTGTTAAATTATAAATTTGAAGTGAATATTCGATTTAAATGGAACGTAGGATTGAGTACAATCGTTGTTTGGCGAAAGATAGCAAAGGAGGAATTGACGACAAAATTGCCCAAGCAAACCGAGGTTCGGCATTTGTTGCGAAATTTTGTGTTTACTTTCCGTTTAGCTCTCACAAGCTTCTGTTTAACCCTTATTCATTTTCGTTCAGCTCTTTTATGAGCTTCTGTTTAACCCTTATGGATTTCTGTTTAGCACTTATGTGCTTCTGTTCAGTCTTCGAGCTTCTGAAAATGATGTACTCATATACGTAAGCCGTTTTCCGATTTGGTAAGATTTGTTAACTGACTTTTGTAATTGAAAGTGAAAGACTTATCATTTACTATTGGTATTGATCTGAAATAAATGTATTCATTAATTGACGTCGTGATTTGGCAGGAAGTTTACATTGAATTAATTTATTTAATTGATATGTTATATTAGGTTCAGTAAGATTTATGTTTAACCCATCGAACTTACTAAGCTTTATTTAGCTTACTTGTGTTGTTTAATGTCTTTGTAGATTATCGTAAGATCGGGAGATCGGATCAACACATCAAGTGACACTATCCAGCCTATTCTGATAGTTTTTATACATTCAATATGGTTTATACGGCATGTATAGGGTTGGTGTGGATTTGATCAAAGTTTTGTTTGTGTAAATATTATGAATTACATTTTGTTTACTTATGCAACCAACTTATATATATATATATGGTCTTATCATGCTTGATAAATGTTTGGTTCGATTAAGTGATAGATAGGTTATAGGCATGTTGATGAATAAGTTGATATATTATATTTGGTATAGGTAGCTAAATATGTGCTTTGATCAATATGGTAAATTTTAAATGTTTAAATATATGTGATAATATGATATGTTTAAAGCTTGATTTGATTTTATTGAATGTCTTGATATGGTTTATGAGTGTGCAATTTGAAGTGTTTAGGTTGAAATAAAAAATAGGTGAGAAACGTGGTTAGAAAAGAACCAATTTTCGTCCACACAGGCAGAGACACGGGCATGTGTCTCAGCCGTGTGTGACACACGGCCTAGCACATAGGCATGTGATTTGGCCATGTGTCCCCTGCATCTTTAAAATTGAGAAATAGAATGCCCAAGTATTTTCACATGGCCTAGCGCACGAGCGTGTGGCTTGTCCATGTGACCCTTGTTGAAACCCAAATTTGCCCTACTCATTCAGCCCACTTAACCCCAATTCAAACCCATTTACATTAAACCCCAAAACCCAACACATTAACTACCCAAAACCTATTACAAAAATAAACCCAAATATTTAACCCATCCCCAAGCCTAAATAAAACCTAAACTACCAGCCCAAATTAAATAAACCCTAACCCACTAACTATCCCACAACCTTTTGTCAGAAACAAAAAAACCCTAGCCACCTTGCCACTTGCGCCGCAACCACCCTCTGACACCACGCCACCGACGTCAGCCCACTTGCACCGGCCACCAACTCTGCAGCACCGTTCAACTGCTCCTGCAAGAGAAACACGCGAAAAGACAGGAATAATAGACTAATATTTGTAAATGGTTATAAAAACCAAATGAAAATTCTTTGAAAAGAGGTTGGCAAATTCATGAAATAAATCATCATATACTAAAACAACAACAACAGTCCCAAAACATACAAAACAAATAGCAAGTACTCGAAGAAGAAAACAAAAGCAAACGGGATAAACGTTACTTCTTTATTTTTCTTTTTTTTTTCAATTTTCGCATACATATATACCCATATTTCTTTATTTTTTCTATTAATATAAACATAAAATATATATTTTAAAACTAGAAAAAAAACAAAAAAAACATTACCTTTTGAAGACGGTGGCGCACGGAGGAGGTACAACGCCGGAGTCTCACCGTGAGTCCCCAGGCCGAGAGAGGGCTGAGAGAGAGAGAGCTTTTTTGGAGAGAAATGAAGGAAAAATGAAATTTTTTGCAAAATTTTTACTTTTATAACAATATAAAACGACATCGTTTTGCATTAAGGATCCAGGGCATAAAACGACGTCCTTTTGCCCTAGATCGGGTTGGCCCGACCCTACCCACTCAGGATCTGTGTTTTTTTATTCAATGGACTAATTGCGCAATCGGTCCTTTCGCTTTTTTTATAGTTTCATAATCCAATTTTTTTTGTATTTGTAATTTTGCCCAGAGATTTTATTTTTGTTTTGTTTTAGTCCTCCCCTATGCTGCGCGTTTTGAAGGGAGGGATTATTGGCCATTTTAGTCCCTTTTAGTTATTTGCGCATGCAATTTAGTCCTTTTTACTCTTTTTTACTCCAGATTTGCCCCAAAATTTTGTTTCAAGTTCGATTTAATCCCTTTTAGTCATTTTTGCTATTCATTTATCCAAATTATTGCTATTATTATTATTATTCATATGTATGTTATCATTTATATTATTGTTATTATTATTAATTATCATTATTACCATTATTATTACTATTATTTTTACTTTCATGGTTATTACTACTATTATATTATTATTATCTTTTTATCTTCTATTATTATTATTATTATTATTACCATATAATAGTGTATTTCTTTATCGTATAGGTATATGTATATATATTTATATATAGTATTATTCTTCATTACTTATTTTTAATATTTTATTATATTTACTTTTTTTTGTATTTCAATATTATTACTATTATTATTATACATTAGTGTGTATTTATATTCTATATGTATATATATATATGTTTATATATAGTGTTATTTTTATTTACTTTACTTTAATATTATTATTATTATTATGTACATATATATTTTTTACCATCGTTAGTTTGCACACATATATTATTATTTATATTATTACTATTATTGCTATTTCTTTTATATCTATTTCTATTAATATTATCATTATAATCTCATTTTATTATCATTCTGATTAATACATTATTATTTTTACTATATTATTATTATTCCTATTTTACATATTACTATTATTGTCATTAACAAATATTATTATTATTAATGTATTATTATTCTTTATTACTATCATCATTATCTTAGTCTTAAACTAGTTAACTTCGTATTACTATTATTATATATTTTTATTACCATTAATCATTATTATTATTACCATTATTTTTCATTAACATATTACTATTATTTTTTTTACCATATTATTATTTCCTTTTTTATATTCCTATTGTTATTAACGTATATTATTAATGTACTATTATTTTCTATTATTTTATTACTAATATCATTGTTATCATTTTATCATTGTTATCATCACTTTTGTAATTACTATTACCATTGTATTATGACTGTTATTATATTTTCACTCTCTTATTACTCATCTTTTATGTTTCTTATCTATTTATATTTTCATTATTATATTATATCCATGTTTATAATTAGGTATTAATATCACCATTTTACTATTGTTATATTTTCATATTATTATTATCATTATCATTAACATACATATATGCATGTGTATTTTTCATGTACATGTTAGTATTTTCTACTATTATTACAAATATATTATTTCTTTATATCATTAGAACATTATTTTTTATTTTTTATTTTCTTTATTGTGAATATTATTGTCACTTTTATTAGTATCATATTTTAATAGTTTTTCATTAATTGTATCATCGTTCTTATTATGTATAAATTTCCATTGCAAGTGATATTATATATATATTTTTTAATAAATAAGGCAACATACCGATTTCAACACTAAGTCATCGATTTCATCGCTATGTTAGGTGAAATTCGTCGGCTCATGTTAAAAACGGGACACCCTTTCTAAAAAAATCTAAAACTAAACAAATCTCATTTTTCAATCGGATCACGATTAAATGTCAATTGAATTCGAATTTTTGAAAATCAAGACAGCACTTGTTTAATAAAGATACCAATTTTGGGCGTCGCGAGGGTGCTAATACCTTCCTCGCAAGTAACTGACTCCCGAACCCTATTTTTCTCTGAATTTTCGCGTATACCCAAATTTGGCCTTCATTTTTGTTCAAGAATAAATTTTCTTTTCAAAAAAGATGATTTATTAGGTGTCCGATCACACCTAGAAAAAAGATCGGTGGCGACTCCATTTTTTAAAATCAAACCTCGATCTTTAAACTTTCAATCAAACATCCTAATTAGCGACCAAGCTAAAAAAAAAATTTACGTCGCTACAACCCTTTCACCCAATTAAAATAAGTAAGGATGCTCATACGGCCTAGCACATGGGCATGTGGCTTGGCCGTGTGACCCAAGTCAGTAAGCACCGTAACTTGGACACGGGCTGGGACACGGACGTGTGCCCCTATTTCAAATGCCCACACGGTCTGAGACACGGGCGTATCTCTTAGCCGTGTGAGCCACACGGCCTGGCCACACGGGCGTGTGTCCCCTGCACCTAAGAGATAATTTGAAATTTTTGCCAAAAATTCTTTGAGTTTCCAGTTTGGTCTCGATTTATTTCTAACGTGTATTTTGGGCCTCGAAAGCTCATACAAGGGGCAATATAAGTGATTTATGACTAGTAGTTGATATGTATATTTTATGTTATGAAATGTTCGTATTTGATCTAAAAAGTTTGGTAATCTCTGTAACTTTATTTCGGAAATAATTAAGGGTTAGAGTGTTACATATGATGCATCTCTCACGATACAAATAGTGCCTCCAAATCTTAAGTGCAAAAACAACTGCAGCAAGCTCGAGGTAATGAGTCGGATAATTACCCTTATGCTACTTAAGTTGCCTAAACGCCTAAGCAACCACTTTACCCTCTTGCATCAATACAAAACTCAAACCAGTATGCGAAGCATCACTATAACACCTAAGTCCTTCCTAGGATCAGGTTGAATCAAAACCGATTTGAGCTTTTCAAAGCTCAATTGCTACTCAACAGACCAAAAAAATGGGTCAGTCTTACATAGTAACTTTGTAACACTCGTAACCCGTCTCCGTCACCAAATTAGGGTTACAAAGTATTACATTACAATTCAGAACATTCAGTATCACATTGTATCAATTTTACAATTTAATTATCAAATATTCATATAACATATAAATTAAAGTGAAACATACAATTATGGACCTTAATTCGAGCCTACGAGGCCCTAAAATTAGTTTAGAAACAAGTAGGAACCAATTCGAATCAAATTAGAACATTCTAGAAAAATTAAAAAATTTCAAAATAGGGGTCACACATATGTGTGTTCAGGCCATGTGACAAAGCCTAGACCGTGTAGCTCTAAACATGGTTGTGTAGCTATCCACACACCCGTGCATGCAGACCATGTAACTCACTTTGCCTATTTCGCTCCGAGTCACACGACCGTGTCGTTAGGCCGTGTAACTCTCTGTGCCTGTGTGGATCAACCTATACTATAACATGCTAGAGGCACACACTCATGTCGGACACAAGACCGTGTGAGAGCCCACGTCCCAGGCCATGTATACCCAAAAATGACCCAAAACATGCTCATTTTTCATCTAATTGGATAGATACCTAAACCATCTTATAATACATGACTTTAAACCTTAAAACACTTCTAAGAATCACTATATCATGCCAAAACAATCAACCAAAAATACTATCCAAAGTCATTAAAGTCACCACATCTTAACCAATTAACAAATCAATATCTTGGCTAGACTTCCATGCTATCACATCACATCTAGCACACCTATAAGTCAACAAACTTACCATTTCATTCACATATCCAAAACACTTGTGCCTAGATTGATACCATACATGTATGCTTCAAAGCCATAGAACACATCCAAGCCTAGGTAATTTAAGTTATACAACTTTAACTCCTATTACATGCCATATAAGCCAAGATCTTTACAAAATCTACCAAAAAAGATTCTCAAATAGTGTGATTCCTCGAGTTGATCCGATCTCTCAATTTTCATAAAAATATAACCTACAAAGAAGAGACAAGGACACGAGTAAGCTTACATAAAGTTTAGTAAGTTCGTCGAGATTAACGATAAAGCTTACTGAATCAAACATAATACTTCAAATAACAATATTTTCAAGAATGAAAATGAATTTTCAAGAAAACTGAGGCCCTACGGAACTGATCGAATAGATCATCAATCTTTGGAAGTGGGTGCTTATTCTTTATCGTCAATTTGTTCAACTGATGATAATCCATACACATCCTCATAGAACTGTCCTTTTTCTTAACAAAGAAAACCAATACTCCCCATGGGGACACAGTCGGTTGAATGAACCCTTTGTCCAAAAGTTCCTGAAGTTGTAGCTTAAGTTCCTTCAACTCCTTTGGTGCCATTCGATATGGAGCGATGGACATCGAAGTTGTCCCTAGCAATAACTCAATTTCAAACTCAACCTTCTTATCAGGAGGTAATATCGACAACTCTTTAGGAAAAACATGTGGAAAGTCCTTAATAGTATGAATCTCTTGTATAGTCAAACCCACACTACTCGAGTCATGCAAATAAGCCAAATATGCATCATAACCCTTATGGATTAGTTTTTTAGCCACCAGAGTGGAGATTATGTTTAAGAGATAATCTCGACACTCGTCTACCATCACAACCTCCATATCATCTCTAACCTTAAAAGTCACTCTCTTAGACTCACAATTCAATCCAACCCGATGCTTCACCAACCAATCTATAACGCCCCAAAATTTATATTTTTGCTTTTGTGGTTATGACACAAATATTTGTCAGCTTTAGTGGTTATGTGTTCTGGGAGTGTTTGGAAGGTCCCAAGTTCAAGCCCTATCTTTGAAAAATTTTGGTATTTTTCTGAATAAACCCTTCACCTTGTTCAATAGGCTTATATGTAAGTATTTGTAAAATCATATCAAAATGGGCCTACTGGTCTTGTGGTTAAAGTGTGTGTTGGAGTGTAAGAGGTTTGGAGTTCGAATCCTTGCACGAGTGTGAGAGAATATTTTACTCATTTAACCGAGAGAGTTTCAGTCGAACAGGAATTCTGAGTAGTGGGTAGTTACTAGAGGAAAATAAGGGGAGTTGGAATATTGGAATTATCGGTAATTCCTTTGTTTTTTAAAATTTTGTTTTTTCTTTCTCTGCCTTCTAAAGTTTCTAACGTTTCATTTGTTTTTCCCCTTCCATTTTCACTACCGAAATCCTTCTCTCTACTTCACTATCATTCCGTTTCTTTTATTTTTATTTTATTTTATTCGTTCTTTCTACAAACAAGTAACCAATGATCATAGTTATCGCGCTTTTGAGCCTTGATGGTAAGTTGATTAAGTGTGTTTCGTATTTGTAATGAATATGTTTTTAATAGAGGGTTGATTTTGGTATTTAGGTGGAAGATAAGAGGCGATGGACAGCCAGTCAGAGCTTGAGTGTTTCGAAATTACCATTACTTGCTCAAGGTAAGGACGTTGTTAGATTAAGGGGAAAGTTCCTTGTGATGGTAATTTTTTTAGAATTGCGAATTAGGGGATTAATTGGATGATACTTTGGTTGACTATAGGTTTTGGAGTGTTCGGGGTTCGTTTTAGCATCAAACCATATATTTTTGTACTCGAAACGCAAAAAATGGGTTCGGTCAAAAGCCAAAAAAGCTCACTATCGATGCCACACGGGCGTGTGGTCACCCGTGTGTGATAGAACACGGGCGTGTAGTCGACGAGGCCAGGCTGTGCCCACCAGACACGGTAGGCTATGTGCGAGACACGGGCTTGATCGATTTGGGCCGTCTAGGCTACACGGGCATGTAGGCCTACACAGGTGAACCACACGAACATATGGATTTTGGGCCAAGCCATGTGACCCACACGGCCAAGGCTAATTTGGTCCATGTGGGCCCATACGGGCAGATCACATGGGCGTGTGAACCCAATCTACTGATTTGTTTGCTAAGGTTACACGAGTCGCCCAAGACGACTGTGAACCTACTGTGGAGTCGGTAAGAAATGCTTTGATCCCTAATTAACTAAATGGTATATGTATGACTGATTATTAAGCATGATTATAATATTGTACTGATTATATGCATGACACTATTTGATAGCATGCCACAACTGTATGTTGCATTGTATAGGGATGAGATGATATATGCAGAAGAAGTGTACTGATGGTTTCGAGCCTAATACCGGTAACTCAGCCTAATACTGTATGTTGCATTGCTTGTTTGTTCGAGGAATTGCACACTGAGTTTTTTGTAAACTTACTGTACGGTTTAATCTGTACAGGTAATCCCCAGACTTAACGGATTGGTGCAACGGAGGACTTGACGGTGGCCATGCGTATTTAAACTATTTTGATTTCAACTTTGGGTATTTAATTCTTAATTATTTTTGGGGTTAATTTTTTATGTAAATTGTGGACTTTCTGGGGCTTTTACTTAATTTGGGTTATTATTTCTTTTATGGATTTATATTTGTTAAAATGTTTTAAAACTCGGATTTTAAAAAGGTAAAGTTTTCTCTAAACACATGATTTATTCAAAACGACTTTTCAAGAGCTTTCACAACTATATATGTAAAAACGAATAACTAGATAAGTATCGATTTTAGGGTCAACAAGAGATAACAAATGAAAATTATTATTATCGAAATAACTTAGCTTCGGACGCTATCATGTGACATCATCAGATTCAGCCATAACATCTAGACTGAGTTTGGGGTGTTACATTTAGTGATATCAGAGCCAAGTTGCAAAACTCAGTTATTGATTTGTGTTTTAAAGAAAAACTTGTTTTTAACTGATTTTTGAATACTGAAATATTTTTATTGAATGTGTGGTACATCGAGTCTCCGGCGCTGATCTTGTAAGTTCTCTATAATTGTTAAATGTTTTTTACTGAAATTGCTATAGTTAGTATATACTGAAACTGTAGTAAAACTAATAGACATGGATTGATACTGCGATGTTCGAAACAAACTTTATACTTCTGATATTATTTTCATAAAATGTCTGTTAAAAAACAACGGAACTGTAAATTGATGCATAAAATTGTTAATATAGATAAAACACAATTAGACAATGAGCACTAGAGGTACTCACGGACAGGGTATAAGAGGCTGAGGTAGAGGCCGTAGAGGGGCCCGAGCTAGGTCTTCATTTTCTGGTAACCTGCCTAATTTGGATACGAGTGAGACGTCTGTTTCACCGGTGACTGAGATTGGATCTGGGTCTTATGATCGTGTGGCTGGGGACGACGCACTGTTCCAAGCTATGTTGAAAATTTTAGAGAGGGTTGCAGGACCCAATACTGGGGGTGGAGGCAAGGTTCAGTTACGGAATGACTCCGGTCTAATAGAGCCGAGATTTTTAAAGGTATTGTTGGAGTTTCCCCTAACGTGGCTGAGTACTGAATTCAGGCCACAGAGAGGATTATGAACGATTTGGACTGCACCCTTGAGCAGAAACTAAAGGGTGCAGTGTCACTGTTGAGAGATGAGGCCTCAACATTGGCCTTTTCTGAATTGGACTAAACTTGGGTTCGACAAGGACACGCCCGTGTGACACGCCCGTGTGACACGCCCGTGTGCGATTACTGAAGGCCATGGTCGAGGCTATTAAATGGGCACGGGCGTGTGATCCACCCGTGTAAGTCGTGCTTCGATCCCGCCAAATTGACACGGCCATGTGACACGCCCGTGTGAGAAAGTCCAGGCCGTGTTGTTTTCCCATGTGGGTCCATTTTCTCCATTTTGGGCCCGTTTCTCGCTCTTTTTACTCTCCTATGCTCTCCTAAGTATAAAACATGAAATTAAAGGATTAGGAGCATCGAATTCACCAAATCTTAGGAGAAACCATCCATAAATGCATTAGGCATGGGGTAAAAATATGTATAAATTATGGTTTATCAAATACCCCCACACTTAAGCATTTCCTTGTCCTCAAGCAAAACCCTCAACTCACAATCAAAATAAATTCTTCTGAACTTATGATTCCTATTAATAATATCTCAAAATAATCCATAAGTAATCATACATTGAGAATTTGACTGAAAGAACATCAAAGTTCCAAAACATTCCAAGTTAAGTATTTTATCATGAAAGCATAGGTGTCTCCCCTCATCTAAGTAATTACCTTCGACTCAAAATATCACAAAGTTTCACATCCTAGCTAAAGATTCACTCAAATCACTCGAGATGTTCAAGGATAATACATGAAGCACTCAATAGTCAATAATGAAAAGTCATTACCATAGACTTGCATGAAAATCAAATCTCCACCACTATATGTTTAAATGAACATCAATCAAAAGGTCTTTAAAGGGTTGTAACGTGACTTTGGTTAGTGGGTATGGTCACAAGCTGAAAGAAAAGGTTAGAATCGAGATTGAATTGAAAAATTGCCTAACTAGAAAAAGTAATTAAACATCAATTGAGTACAAGTGAGCTTCTTCTCAGAAGATGAAATTTAGATACTGCGGCTCAACACTACCGAATTACTACTAATATGTAAGTATGAATATATATTTTTTTAAGAGCAAGTCAAATACATAGAAGACTAATCGTGTTATTTCGTGATGGGTTTTAAATATTTATAATTACTCGTTCTTGAACTAACTATTATCGCGATATAGGCAAGTGTACCTATCGAACAGTAGAATAGTTTTAGCAAGACCAGATTGTCGAACCCAAAGAAACTAAAAGTATTAGTAATGACTGTCTTTTTATTATCTAGCCTAAGAATAAAAAGGTTTTGTTTTAATTAACTAATTATCTAAACTAAGAACGCACAAAGAAAAGAATTGGGGAATTGCTTTTGAGGAAAATCGATTGACTTAAGACAATACCTAAGGAAAAATCCACCTAGACTTTACTGGTTATTCTGGCTCCGAATTGGAAGATTTATTCATTCAACTTATTCCGCAGAGATCCCTAAGTTATGTTATTATCCCTATTCAAGACTAATAACGTTTAATCCCTAGATTGAATAATCGAGACTTTTCTCTAATTAACACTTTAGGGTTGCATTAACTCGATCTATGGATCCCCTTATTAGGTTTCACCCTAATCCAGCAAAATCTTGTCACCCTATGTCTAGGCATGCAATCAACTCCGCTAAATTATGATAAATGTACTCTTAGACAAGGTCTATTCCTCCTCTGAATAAGAGCTTGTCTTGAATCAGTATCGTGGGATATCAAAACAAGAATTAAGAACACATAATTAAGAACAAGTTAAATATTTATTATACGATTCAAAAAATAATAACAAGATTCATCTTAGGTTTTATTCCCCTTAGGTATTTAGGGGTTTTAGTTCATAACTAAATAAGAAAACATCTCAGAAGAATAACGAATACAAAACATAAAGAAAACCCAAAACTCCTAAAGGGAAATTGAGGAGAGATCTTCAGTCTTGATGATGAATCCGGCTTCTGAGATAGATCAATCAGCTTCCTTGGAGTAATTCCTTACTCCCTCTTCTCCATCTCCTTTTTCTTCCTCCACTAGGGTGTATTTATAGGCTTTGGAATGCCTTTTAGCTCTCAAAATTAGCCTTTTTCGAATTGGACTCAACTCGGGCTCGGTAGGGACACGCTCGTGTGCGATTACTTCAGGCTGTATTCAAGCCTGCCAAATTAACACGGCCGTGTGGTCTGCCCATGTGAATCGTGCTTTGATATGCCAGATTGACACGGTTGTATGGGCTGCCCGTGTGAGGAAGTCCAGGCCATGTTGAGTTCGTACTTTGGCCCATTTTCTCTGTTTGTGGCCCGTTCTCGTTCCTTTCGCTCTCATATGTACTCCTAAGTATAAAACACGAAATTAAAGTATTAGGAGCATCGAATTCACCAATTCTAATGGAAAATCATCCATAAAATGCGTTAAACATGGGGTAAAAATATGTACAAATTACGGTTTATCAAAGACCAAAGCATAGCTAAGCAATTAGTTCAAATCAAATCTCGACAAAAATAGGGATCAAATTAAGGGATTTCAACAATAATGGTTATGGGTTAATATTGAGGGTAAATCAAATAATGGCTTGTTAGGCTCAAAGGGGTTTACTAAAGGTTAATTATGAAGGTAGGATTTTGTGGAGTGAATGGGTTAAACCTAAGTGTCTTTATCATTTTGACATATCAAATCAAATGGTGTGGTCTTGACATGTATAGTCAAGCAAGTTTTAAAATAACAATTCAATACTGACGCACTCAAAGCAACAATAATAGTGAGCATGAAATAAATAGTAGGTGCTCTAAAGGTTCAAAATCTCACAAAAATTACGGCTTTTTAATGTTTAAACCTGTGAATTTTAACTCAAGATAATACCTAAACTTGGGAAAAACAACCTATAAAATTTTAAATTCAAAAGTCAACCTACCATGCTTGATTCTTTAATATCTTAAAGTTTAAACAATCAATGCATGAATGCCTAAGTGTTAATTCAAGACATATCAATAAAAATCATAAATTAATCAAAATTAATTCTAAGCATGGCATGAGAAGATCACTTGAAAATAAGACACAATTCAGGGATTTCTAATGACGATATGAAAGACCCCCCACACTTAAGATGTACATTGCCCTCAATGTACAAACATAGATAGATTGAAAAAGATAGATTGATAATCATAAGATAGGGAGAAAAGTGAAACTTCCTGAATGATGAATGAATTCCTTGAATTGGGGTTATAGAGAATAATAGGCGTGAGAGTGGAGGAGGATACTCTGGTGGTGGTAGAGGTTCATTAGTCAATAAGTCCTGTGCCAAAAGAATATTATATCTGGTGGTAGCTACGGTCGTGGTCAAACAGGTAATGGCAGTCGTGGAGAATCCCGATGGAGTTTTTAGTTCCTATGCGGCGATGAGCTTTGGAGCTCTTTATAATTGTGACAGAATCAGGAACTATAAGGAAGCATAATTACTCGTAATGAAATAGCTGAAATTGAAAATTGTAAAAACTCAAGATAAAATAGTATAAACAGGAAATAAAAAGTAATTTGAAAATATAAAGATAAAGCTAAGATAGATAATAGGTGTTTATAGAGAAATTGGGGCACACGGTCGTGGGGCATGCCCGTGTGCTTTGGTTTCAGCTCGTGCGTTTCGTGGTTTTCGAAATTGGGCGCATCGGTGTACTCGACCATATTGCATGACCATGTCAATCTTCGTTCGCTTATCCAACCCCCGTGTATGAAGGCACGCGCCCGTGTTAAATTGATAGGTTTGCCCACATTTTCAAAACACGGGCGTGTCGCACGCCCGTGTTATTTTGGCAGTTTCACCCACGACGTGGTAACTTATCGTATCCCGTATTGGGGAAGAAAATTTTGCCCTATTTTCACACGACCGTATCGCACGGCCTACGACACGCCCGTGTGCCTAGCCGTGTGGTATTTAAAGATTCTGTGTACCATATTCGGTTAGTACGTTAGATGTTAAAAACTCAAATTTAAAGAAATTAATACTGTTAGTGCTCGAGTTGATTCCCGCGAAACACTTATTTATAGTTTAAACTCGACTTACTTCGCTGGTTCGTGATCATGGTGAATCGAGGAGTTTACACTCCTCATCCCTACTATCAGTTTTATCAACATAAAGTTTAAGATGAGTGCCATTTATCTTGAACGTGCCAAATTTGGAGTGGTATACCTCGACCGTACCGTATGGAAAAATACTAATTACCGTAAGAGGGGTTTCTTCATTTGGTTCAGAAGTGGCGATTCGAGGATCTGCTGCATCGTGTAGTACTTTGTCTCCAACTTTAAGTTAATTTTTGGATAAATTAAGCTCCTCATGGCGTGGTTTTGGTTTATCGTGTTTTCTTGGTTTATGTGCCTGCCATTCATCTAGCTCCTCGATTTGCAACCTTCGTTCTTCATAGATAGGTTCTTTCTTGTTGCTTAGCTTATGTATGTTCATCGAACCTGTTTTCTGTAGAGAATGTTGCACTATATGGTTAGTTTTAGCCAAATTATTTGTACAATCACCTTCGATTTTTGATGTGTTATTCGAATTACGGGCTTGAAGGGTGATTGTTTCATCTTCCACAGGAAGTGTGAGTTCACCTGTGCAAACGTCAATAATTGTTCTGGCGGTTGCTAAAAAGGGCCTTCCTAAAATTAAGGGGACGTTGCTATCCCCCTCTATGTCTAGAACAACGAAATCAACTGGGAATATAAATTTGTCGATTTTAACGAGTACATCTTCAATAATACCCCTAGGAAATTTGATGGTTTTATCTGCTAATTGAATGCTCATCCTAGTTTGTTTGGGTTTCCCTAGACCTAATTGCTTAAATAATTTGTAAGGCATAACATTGATACTAGCCCCTAAATCAGCCAACGCATTATTAAAATCTAAACTACCAATTAAACAAGGAATTGTAAAACTCCTTGGATCTTTTAGTTTGTTAGGTAGCTTATTCTATAGAATGGTTGAGCAGACCGCGTTCAGCTCCACATGCGATACTTCATCTAACTTCCGTTTATTTACTAAAAGCTCCTTTAAAAACTTGACTGCGTTTGGCATCTGCGAAAGGGCTTCAATAAACGGTAAGTTAATATGTAGTTTCTTTAGAAGTTTAAGGAATTTATCAAATTATTCGTCTGAACGGTCTTTCCTTGCTGCATTAGGGTATGGCACGCGAAGTTTATATTCTGTAATCACCGGCTTTGGCTCATTGTGGCCTACCTCATCCTTACCTATGCTTACCACTGGCCTTGGCTCTGCAACTAGCCCTTCCTCATCTTGAATGACAATCGCGTTGAGTTGCTCCCTTGGGTTAGATTCAGTGTTGCTTGGCAGGCTACTTTGTGGTCGTTCGTAAATCAACTTGGCGAGCTATCCAATCTGAGTTTTGAGCCCCTGGATTGATGCTTGTTGATTTTTGAGTGCGGTCTCGATATTCTGAAAACGAGTTTCTAACACTAAGATGAATTTTGTTAGCATCTCCTCAGGGTTCAGTTTTTTCTCTTGTTGGTAGGGTGGTTGTTGGAAGCTTGGAAGTGGTGGTCTCTGATTCCCTTGGCCTCCCCATGGAAAATTACGGTGGTTCCTCCAACCTGCATTGTAAGTATTGCTGTAGGGATTGTTTTGAGATCGAGGAATGTTACCCATGTAATTTAACTGTTCGTTCTCCATATTGTGGCCATAAGGTGGGTATTTTGAATTACTTCATCCACCTCCACTTGTTTCACATTGCATTACTGGATGAACCTGTGAAGAACTAAGGAAACCATCAATTTTCTTATTCAAGAGTTCTACCTGATTAAAGAGCATGTGACCGTATCGATGTTATAACTACTGCTTGTTTTCGTTAGCTTTGTCCTCATTACTTGCCACTGATAGTTATTCATTGACATCTCCTCTATAAATTCACAGGCATCTTCAAGTGTCTTATTATTGATGGTTCCACCAGCAGCTGCATCAACCATTTGTCGAGTCGAAGGATTCAGGCTATTATGAAAAGTTTGAACCTGTAGCCTAAGCGGTAACCCATGGTGAGGGCATCTTCTCAAGAGGTCATTGTATCTCTCCCATGCATCGTAGAGTGTTTCTAAATCCATCTGCACAAACGAAGAAATATCATTAAGTAATTTAGCCATTTTAGCGGGCGGAAAATATTTTAATAAAAACTTTTTGGTCATTTGTTCCCAAGTAGTGATTGACCCCCGTGGCAACGAGTTCCACCACTGTTTAGCTTTGTTTCTCAATGAAAAAGAGAATAACCGAAGACGAATGACGTCATTAGAAATGCCATTAATTTTAAATGTATCATATAGTTGCAAAAAGTTTGCCAAGTGAGCGCTGGAATCCTCGTCCTGCAAACCATCAAACTGAACAAACTATTATATCATTTGAATTGTGTTAGGTTTCAGTTCAAAAGTACTTGCGGCTTCAGCCAGTCAAACTATGCTCGATTTAGTTCCTGTTAAAGAAGGTTTAGCATAATCATACATAGTGCGCGGAGCAGGATTCTGATTAACAGCAATCGCAGGAGGTAGCGAATTTTCTTGGTTTTCAGCCATCTCCTCGGTTGTGGTTGAAGTATCGTCCTCTTGCTCGTCCTTTGTGTATCTTAGGCTTCGCCTTATTTCTCTTTGGTTTTTGTGAACTGCGCGGTCGATCTCACCCTCAAAAAGTAGTGGTCCTAACGGGTTTCTTTTGGTCATAAACTAGAAAAACCTGTCAGAAGGAAATAAGAGAAAAATTAGAAAAGAAAATAAAAATTTAAATTGTAATAAAAGTAAAGTGACTAAAGTAATAAAAATCGAGTTTTCCTAATATCCTAGTTCCCCAGCAACGGCATCAAAAACTTGATGCGTGATATTCGTAACAGGTTTTAAATATTTATAAATGAAACGTTCTTGAGACTAACTTATTATCACGATTTAAGGCAAGTGTACCTATTGAATAGTAGTATAGTTCAGCAAGACTGGATTGTCAAACCCAAAGGAACTAAGAGTACTGGTATTTACTTCCTTTTTATTATCTAGCCTAAAATTTAAGAGGTTTAGTTGTTTAAACCAATTACTAACTAAGAACGCACAGAAAGAAAAACTTGGGAAAATACTTTTGGGAAAATTTAATTGATTGAGACAATACCTAAGGATAAATTCACCTAGACTTCACTTGTTATTTGACTCTGAATCAGACGATTTATTCATTTGACTTAATTCGTAGAAATCCCTAAGTTATATTATTATCTCTCTCGAGACTAATAACGTCTAACCCTAGGTTGAATAATTGAAATCTCTTTCTAATTAACACCCTAGAATTGAATTAACTCGATCTATGGATTCCCTTATTAGGTTTCACCCTAATTCGGCAAAATCTTGTCACCCTATCTTTAGGCGCGCAATCAACTCCGCTTAACTATGACAAATTTACTTTTAGACAGGGTCTATTCCTCCTCTGAATAAGAGCTTAACTTGAATCAATATCCTGGAATATCAAAACAAGAATTAAGCACACATAATTAAGAACAAGTCAAATATTTATCATACAATTCAGATAATAATAACAAGATCTGTCTTAGGTTTCATTCCCTTTAGGTATTTAGGGGTTTAGTTCATACTTATGAAAAAAAACATCTCAAAAGCATAAAGATAACAAAACATAAGAAAACTCAAAACTCTTGAAGGAACTTGAAGGGATATCTCCAGTCTTGATGATGAATCCAGCTCTTGAGATGGATCAATCGGCTTTCCTTGAGTAATTCCTGGCTTCCTACCCCGCCTCCCCCTCTCCTAAGTGCCTCCTCAAGTGTCTAAATAAGCTTTGCAATGCCTAAGAGCCCTCAAAATTGGCCTTTTCCGAATTGGACTAAACTTGGGTTCGGCAGGGACACACCCGTGTGCGATTACTAAAGGCCGTGGTCAAGGCTGTTAAATGGGCACGGGCGTGTGATCCACCCGTGTAAGTCGTGCTTCGATCCCGCCAAATTGACACGGTCGTGTGACACGCCCTTGTGAGAAATTCTAGGCCATGTTGTTTTCCCATGTGGGTCTATTTTCTCCGTTTTGGACCCGTTTCTCGCTCTTTTACTCTCCTATTCTCTCTTAAGTATAAAACATGAAATTAAAGGATTAGGAGCATCGAATTCACCAAATCTAGGGAGAAATCATCCATAAATGCATTAGGCATGGGGTAAAAATATGTATAAATTACGTTTTATCAAACACATAAAATACCCAGAAGAGTTCTCGTAAACCACTCGACTATAATCACTGTGCTCAAATATCTTTATAATTCAACTATGATTCTACTATCTATCTCTGACATCACTAATTTCTTATTATCCCAACACTAACAGAGGCCAATTCGGAAGAACTGCCAATTAATATATTCTTTAGATATCATACCTAAATATTTGGTTTCATCTAATTCAACTTTTCTTTTAACAGTGACTTTGCATATTACAAATGGCCTTCAACACGATCCAATATCTTTTCTGTTACTGTCTTCAGTTGCGAACTCATTCTCTTATCTGATCACAGTACTAATCCTTCAATCACGAAACTCTGTCATTCCACACTTGTAAGCTTATTTAAGCCATATGATATGGATTTCAATACAATACTTTATCGATGAGGGGGTGAGGGTCATAAAACCTTAAAGTTATCTCTCATATATACATGCACACCACACATACTATTATGAATGACCAATTCATTACTAATTTCACATTCTCAAAACACCTAACCATCTTTTACTTATGATCACTTTTCTACTCAACACATAATTCATACGCTAAATCAAATCATTAATTCACAATCAAAATATTCATGTAACTATCACATACCAAACATCACAACTCATATACTCATATAATTATAACATTTATCAATAGCAGAATATCATGCATTCTGATTTATACCTTTTTGAGTTTCAACTCATCACCAACACATTTTCACTCAAGCGTTTGAGTATAGCATTCTGCACTATCAGAATTAGCTCAGTTGGAAAGCATATCTGTCTCATCAAAATAATTTTCGTCAGAGTCAGGAGATATCACACTATCATAGGTTAAATGTGGCATGTATAGCTAGACTCACATACGCTATGGTAGTCCTAGAACTAACTAAACCTTAGCTCTGTTACCAATCAAATGTAACACCCCTAACCCGTATCTATTACCGGATTAGGGCTATGAGGCATTATTGTATAAAACACAGTTCAGCACACTCATTCCTCACCTTTCATACACCAAGAATTAATAAACATTTAAAACTTATCAATTTCAAATATCCACAATTCACTTATTATAAACTCGAATACATGGGTCATAATTCCAATTCAGAAATAATCAAACCTTACTGAACATATATCGCAAATAAGCACATTTCAAAAATTCCACTAATTCAGTGCGAACATATATCAAAACCCAATTGATTATGTTCCATAATTACCAAATTCGAACCAAACTTGTATATATCAAAGACATGTTCACATATTTAATACTTACAATTTTTAGTTCCTTATATCCATCATATTAATGTCATTTTCATAATTAAAATCATATTTCATTATATATCATTACACTTCATACTTCAAATATATGCCAATTTCTATCTCATTAATCGTACATCAAACATATCATTTGATAAGTTCTGCATAAGTTCATAATAAAACCAATTGAATCATATTACATGAATTATTATGCAATCACATATGAAACTTAAATACATTATAACATGGCCGAACATACTAATGATGCATATATATACAAGTGCGCAATTCATCCTAAAAATAAAAGCTATACTTAGCAGTTGATCACAAATAACACTCCAGCGTGCATCTAATTCATATCTATATTAATATACCTAAACGTCATATTTTTATCCTATTAACTAACCCAAAACATACTTAATCATTACCATCATTACCTATTTGAACTCATACCAATACAATCAACCAAAACAATCATAAAACATATTCATTACTTACCACTTAGTAACCGAACCTGTTAAGTTAATATACCATCATCCACCACTCTAATTATACCACATTTCATATTTCCAAAATGAGCTAACTATTAAAACGACTACCAAAATCAAACACATTAAACATTTTAATTAAGAACATGTAAAACCAAACTTAAGCATAATAAGCAAGTCATTTTCGCATGGCTTTAAATACATACTCATTCAAAATAATTAAATCCAAGACTAGCCTATAGATGCCACATAACCAAGTCTCAAAATATTATTTACTGAAATGATAACAAGATAGTGTGTTGTCATCTCCATCGACTTCCAACCCGAGCAAATCTCTGAAAATCTATAAACATAAGAAAAAAAAACATAGAGTAATTTAAGCTTAGTAAGCTCGTATCTTAATAAACTTAACATAACAAATACTTTCATTACAATGTCGTAAACATAATATGCTATCTCACACAACCTTTCTAAATTTCATAACATGTTCTCATATCAAATTATCATCATTCAATATTATACTTACTCACTTAACCAACTTTAACTTTCACAAACTTATTCAATTAAATTTTCATACATCAACCCTTTCACACTTTCATATAGCCAAATGAACACATTATGGGAAATAACACATTTAATTATATATCTTTCTCATATGAATCTCATATGATCATTTATAATCAAATTCACTTTTCATTCATATAACATCTGACAAATTTCTCATATGCAACTTTACAAATCACATCTTATTCATTCATTTATGTTTCATTGGCACATAATCATATTTCATTTCCGCATACATCACAATACATTCTTTGCACATATACTTACTTTATTTTCAAATAGGCAATCAATTATCACGTAGCTGATCGTTTTAGCTCGTTTAGCGTATTCAACTACCATATCAGCAATAAATCTTTTAGGCATAAACTTATAATAATTCATCGGCATAAAGCCTGCTAGGCCTAAGCCTGTATCTCACACCAGCACAAGGCCTGCTAGACTCAAAGTCTGATTTTATACACTGGTAATAAACCTACTAGGCATAAGCACTATTTAATTCACCAGCACAACGCTTGCTAGGCTCAAAGCCCGAATATCACCATTATAAAGTCATCTCATAAACAATTCATATAATATAGCATGTATACATGTTCACTTTGCTCGAATTAATCATTCAATCACAATTTATAATTGCCCTTTGAATTATTCGATATTTCGCACACTAAGTTTCATTCTCAATATCTCGCACACTAAGTGCCATTCTCAATATTTCGTACACTGAATGCCATATTTGATTGCCCCGCACACTAAGTGCCACATTTAGTCGATATGTCGTCAGACATTAAAATATTCACGTATATACAATTTATACGATATTAAAGCATTAGAAGCATAAATTTAACAATGCTTATTGCATACGAACTTACCTCGCTAAATTGTAGAGATACCAAAGTTCAGGGGCATTTTGGCCATTTTTCCATTTTCCTCGATTTTCCACTCGATCTTGATCTAAATTAATAATTTCATTCAATATATTAATTTAGACAGTAAAACACTTCATTTCATACAATTTGGTCATATTTTTCATTTTTATAAAATTTTCCCTAAAGTTTTACTTTTATTTATTTTAGTCCATGAGCTCAAAACATGCAAATTAACCATTTTTAACCATAATTAAGCTTATTTGAATGTTCATGGTATCAAAACAGTCCATAATTCACTTTATGAAAAATTACAATTTTGCCCCTAATGTTTCAACTTCTTTACAATTTAGTCCCTATATCATAAAAATGCAAATTCATGAAATTGAGAAAAATTATACTATAGTTGAATATCACTAGTGTCTCTAGCAACCCACACATTTCATTTATTTCACATTTTAACAATAAAGTTTTCACATTTATCAATTTAGCCCTTAATTGTCAAAAAATTCACTTAACAAAAAGTGTATAACTACCAACAAGGACTCATATTCTTCCATTAAACTTCAAAGCCCTATTATAATAATCAATAGAAAATATCAAACTATTCAATGGTTTTGCAAAATAGCCCCTCATTAGATAGATTAAGCAACAATGATCCCGAAAATATAAAAATAATTAAAAACGGGACTACAAATGCCTACCATGCATTAGCCGAAAGTTGGAAGCTTCTCCTATGGCTTCTCAAGTCTTCATATTCAGCCGGTAAAAAGAGAATGAAAAAGATGACACCTTGATTCTTTTATTTTATTCATTTTATTATTATTTTTAACCAATTTACAATATTAACCTTTATGCACTTTATTTATTACACCAAATGCAAAGCCATCATATCCCACTATCTCTTTAATGGGCTAATTACCAAATAAGGACTTCCACTTTAAATTTATATAGCTATTTAATACCTTTAGCTTATAGAACACAACTTTTGCACTTTACGTGATTTAGTCCTTTTTGCTTAATTAACTATCGAAACGATAAAATTTTTCAACGAAACTTTAAAACCATCTTATTTCCACTACGTAAATATTTATAAAAATATTTACGACTTGGTTTATAGAAATAAGGTCCTGATACCTCATTTTCTAAACCCACTTGACCTTAGGGTCATACCACTTAAACTTAATAAATCGTTTATAAAAAAATCACAATATCAAAAACATTTTTAAAATCACAATTAACTCGTAAATATTAAATATAATATTTACAAACCTACTCGTCGGACTTGGTGGCCCCAAAACCACTGTTCTATTAACCCTGAAAACGGGGTGTTACAAAGAGAGCTTTGAGAAGCTTAAGACGGTGATAACTGAGGCCACTGTTTTAATACAGCCAGAGTCTGGAAAAGTGTTCACTATTTACAGTGATGCATCACATGTCAGTTTGGGATGTGTGTTGATGTAAGAGGGTAAGGTGGTAGCGTATGTGTTTCGCCAGCTTAAGACTAATGAGGTGAAATATCCAACGCATGACCTAGAGTTGGCCGCGGTGGTATTCGCATTGAAGATCTAGAGGCATTATCTCTATGGTAAAAAGTGTATTCAAGTATCTCCTCACTCAGAAAGAGTTAAATCTTAGGTAGCATAGGTGGATTGAACTGCTTAAGCACTACAATTGTACGATTGAATACCACCTTGGTAAGGTCAATGTGGTGGTCGATGCACTGAGCTATAGGGCTATGTCTGATCTGAGGGCAATGTTTTCTCGCCTCAGTTTATTTGATGATTGTAGTCTATTGGCTGAACTTCACCTTAAACCAACATGGATTTAGCAGATTAAGGGTAAACAGTTGGAGGATGAGTCACTGGGTCTTCGATTTCGACAGTTTGAGAGTGGTGATACTGTGGATCTTGGTCTGAATAGTGAAGGGGTGCTCTATTTCTGTAAGAGAATTTGTGTTCCAAAGTATGGTGATTTGAGGCAGTCCATACTGCGTAAGGCGTATGGTAGCCCTTATGCTATGCATCCTGGCAGGAATAAGATGTACTACGACCTTCGTGAGTTATACTGGTGGCCAAGTCTTAAACGAGAAGTTACTAAATTTTTGGGTAAGTGTTTGACATGCTAGCAGGTTAAGGCTGAGCTTCAGTTACCGTCGGATTTGTTGCATTCGGTTGAGATTCCACTTTGGAAGTGGGAACGAGTAACTATGGACTTCGTTAGTGGGTTACCCCTCACACCCACTAAGAAGGATTCGGTATGGGTCATCACGGATCAATTGACCAAGTCTGCCCATTTCATACCAGTTCGTACTGACTACTCACTGCAAAAGATGGCTAAGTTGTATGTGTCTGAGATAGTGAGACTGCATGGGGTACCGGCTTCGATTATATCTGATAGGGATCTACATTTCACGTCTCGATTCTGGAAGAAGCTTCATGAGGCTGTGGGCTCAAGATTAGACTTCAGTACTGCTTTCCATCCTCAGACAAATGGTCAGTCGGAGAGGGTGATTCAAATACTAGAAGACATGTTGAGGGGCTGTGTGATTGATTTTCGAGGCAACTGAGAAGACTATCTGCCGTTAGCTGAGTTCACCTATAATAACAGCTACCGGTCTAGTATACAGATGGCACCCTACGAGGCCTTATATGGTCGTAAGTGTCGCACTCCTTTATGCTAGACAAAGTTGGGTGAGCGACGTATTATGGGTCCAGAGTTTGTTTCTGAGACTGAGGATAAGGTCCGTTTGATTCAAGATCGTCTGAAGGTAGCTTTTGACAGACAGAATTCTTATGCCAATTTGAAAAGACGTGAGATCGAGTATTTTGTGGGGGACTTTATGTAACACCCCTAACCCGTATCCGTCGCTGAAACAAGGTTACAGAGTGTTACCAGTACATACAGAATATTTACAGATTAATCGAAACATTACTATTCACTTTCTGAGATCATATATATATATAACGACCATTTGTTTTCCTCCTCCTCCTCTCCATTCCACATCCTTAATGTATATAACATTCTTGTGAGTACAATTTCACAAGTTACTTATTAATGCTCACATCAAGCTGTTCATACGAGTCATAGTCACTCAATTATTTATAATTCGAGATACAGAGCTCCAAATTAAGATCGGTAAATTTTCCCTAAAACTAGACTCACATATCATTCCATCATAAAGTTTTCAGAATTTTTTGTTTAGTCAATTAGTACAGTTTATTCATTTAAATTTCCCTCTTTCACTATCCGATAGTTCTGACCTTTCTTCAGTAAAAATTAATTATATCACAGTACAGAACTCAGACAATGTTCTCGTTAATTTTTATTGAAAATAGACTCATTAAGGATTCTAAGAATATAAATTTTAGCCTCTAATTAATTTTCTCCAATTTTTGGTGATTTTCCAAAGTCAAAACAGGGGAACCCGAATTCATTCTAACATTGTCTCAGAAAATTCATTATATCTCATAATTTACAATTCAATTGCTTACACCGTTTCTTCTATAAGAAACTAGACTCAATAAGCTTTAATTTCATATATTATTCATCCTTTAATTAAATTTTTACAATTTATGGTGATTTTTCAAAGTAAACCTACTGCTGCTGTCCAAAACTGTTTTAGTTCAAGATGTTTATTACCATTTTTCCTCTAAATTTCACAGGTCATACAATTCAGTCCTTACTCAATTAGCCCATCTATTAAGCTAATTTTCTCAATTAACATTTTATTCCATCATTCTAAACTATTACACAACCTTTGAAAATCATAATTTTAACACTAAACCTTAATTCACAACTTTTTCACAATTAGGTCCTAAAATCAATTTCTATTGAAATTACTTAATAAACTCATCAAAAAAACAAAATCAAAGCTTCATATTCATTTTATTTCATCATAAACAGCCAACACTTATCAATGATAGCTTTTAATTTTGTTCATAAAATCAAAAACTAATGAATTAAACACTTGGACCTAATTGTAAAAGTCACAAAACATAAAAATCTCAAAGCAAAAGGAAAGAATTGAACTCACATATGTCAAAGTATGAAAAACCAGCTTTCAGACCTCCCATGGCGTTTTTGCTGAAGAAAAATGATGATATCTCTAGATTTTTCAAATTTGTCTTGTTTTATATGTTTAATTTGCAAAATTTCCCATTTTGCCCTTGTTTCTCCTTGTCTTTTTTTGCTGATTTTCTTGCCCAACCGTCCAGCCCATACAATTTGGGTCCAATTACTTTTAAATCCCTCCTTTTTAATCACTTAAACTATTTAATCACAATTTAATAAATTTTGCACTATTTTCAATTTAGTCCTTTTTAATTAATTGACTAACCAAACGTTAAAATTTTCTAACGAAACTTTAATAATAACTTAATAACACTCCATAAGTATTTATAAAAATATTTATGGCTCGGTTTATGAATCCGAGGTCTCGATACCTAGTTTTCAACCCAATTTACCTGATTAATTCTTTTAAAATCGTAAAATTCACAAATTAAAAATAATTCTTTTAAGTTCGCGCTTGACCTATAATTATTATTTGTTAAAATTTCTAAACTTACTCATCGAATTTAGTGATCTCGAATCACTATTTCCGATACCACTGAAAAATTTGGCTGTTACACTTTATGTTACTAAAGGTATTGCCATGGAAGAAGGTTCTGAGGTTCGGTCGCAAGGGCAAGTTGAGCCCTAGGTTTATCGGGCCATATCAGATTCTGAAACAAGTGATGTTGGAAGCTTATCAGTTAAAGTTACCTCCAGAGCTAGATCAGATTCATAATGTATTCTATGTCTCAATGTTCAGGCGCTACCGCTCTAATCCTACACATATTGTTCCTGTGGAAGAGATCGAGGTTAAGCTAGATCTGACCTTTGAGGAGGAGTCAGTTCGGATATTGGAGCGAGAAGCTAATGTTCTAAGAAGGAAGTCCACCCTACTAGTTAAGGTTCTTTTGCGTAATCATAGCTCTCAGGAGGCTACGTGGAAGCCTAAGGATGCAATGCATCAGCAGTATCCTCATCTGTTCTAAACAGGTAGATTTCGAGGCTGAAATTTTCTTTTAGGGGGTAAAGTTGTAACGTCCCAAAATTTTCGAGTACACAAACATCTGTCAGCTTTAGTGGTTATGTATTCTGGAAGTATTTGGGAGGTACCAAGTTCAAGCCCTATCTTTGGAAAATTTTGGTATTTTTCTGAATAAACCCTTTACCTTGTTCAATAGGCTTATATGTAAGTATTTGTAAAACCATATCAGAATGGGTCTGCTGGTCTGGTGGTTAAGGTGTGTCTTGGAGTGTGGGAGGTTTGGAGTTCGAATCCCTGCACGAGTGTGGAAGAATATTTTACTTGTTTGACCTAGAGAGTTTCGATCAAACAGGAATTCTAAGTAGTGGGTAGTTGCTGGAGGAAAATAAGAAGAGTTGGGATATTGGAATTATCGGTAATTCCTTTGTTTTTTAAATTTTTGTTTTTTCTCTCTCTCTCCCCCAAAGTTTCTGACGTTTCATTTGTCTTTCCCCTTCCATTTTCCCTGCCGAATTCCTCCTCTCTACTTTACTACCATTCTGTTTCTTTTATTTTTATTTTATTTTATTCATTCTTTCTGCAAACAAATGAACAAAGGATCATAGTTATCTCGCTTTTGAGCTTTTTTGGTAAGTTGATTAAGTGTGTTTCGTATTTTTAACGAATATGTTGTTAATAGGGGGCTAATTTTGGTATTGAGGTGGAAGATAAGAGGTGATGGACAGCCAGTCAGGGCTTGAGTGTTGCGAAATTACCATTACTTGCTCGAGGTAAGGATGTTGTTAGATTGAGGGGAAAGTTCCTTATTATGGTAATTTTTTTACAATCATGAATTAGGGGATTAATTGGATGATACTTTGGTTGAATATAGGTTTTGGAGTGTTCGTGGTTTGTTTCAGCATCAAATCGTAAAAGGTGTGTACTCGAAACGTAGAAAACGAGTTCAAAAAAATTCGAAAAAGCTCACTGTAGATGCTACACGGGCGTGTGGTCACGCGTGTGGTAAGTCGTGTGATAGAACATAGGAATGTAGTCGACGACGTCAGGCCGTCTGCACCAGATACAGCCATATGATGGCTAGGTACACGGGCTCGACCGATTTAGGCCGTGTGGGCCACACGGGCGTCTAGGCCCACACGGACAAACCATACGAACGTGTGGGATTCAAGGCCAGGCCGTGTGACCCACACGGCCAGGGCCAATTTGGGCCATGTGGGCCACACGGGCAGATCACATAAACGTTTATGCCCAATCTATTGATTTGTTTCCTAAGGTTGTACAAGTCACCCGAGACAACTGTAAACCTACTGTGGCGTCGATAAGCAATGTTTTGATCCCTAATTGACTGAATGATATATGTATGACTGATTACTAAGCATTATTAGAATACTATACTGATTATATGCATGACACTATGTGATAGCATGCCACGACTAGGGATGGAATGATATATGCGGAGGAAGTGTACTGATGGCTTCGAGCCTAATACTGGCAGCTCAGCTGCAAACTACTATCTAGTGCCGCTTCTGGTACTATTTTGGTGTGTAAGGATGGGTGGGTCGATTATATCCCCGCATGGAGTGTAGGGTTGAACGGAGATGATGTGTAGAGGCTGGCTGGGTAGGATATGTTCACTGCATAATCTGTTACTATACTGATTACTGATACTGTAAAGGGCCATGGCCCAAATGCATCACTGCTTTTGTACTGAGATGGGTTAAAATCTTAACTGATATTGTCACTGATACTAAATAGGGCTTAGGCCCAGACTAAGTTTATTTTGTCCTGTTTGCTTGCTTGCTCGGGGAATTACACACTGAGTTTTCGTAAACTCACCCGACTGTTTGATCTATACAGCTAATCCCCGAACTTGACGGATTGGTGCAGAGGAGGACTTGACGATGGCCACAGGTATTTAAACTATTTTGATTTCAACTTTGGTTATTTAATTCTTAATTATTTTCGGGGTTTTCTGGGACTTTTACTTAATTTGGGTTGTTATTTTTTTATGGATTTATATCTGTTAAAACATTTTAAAACTCGAATTTCAAAAAGGTAAAGTTTTCTCTAAACACGTGATTTATTCAAAATGACTTTTCAAGAGCTTCTGCAACGATATGTATAAAAAGGAATAACCAGATATGTATCGATTTTAGGGTCAACAAGGGATAACAAATGAAAATTATTATTATCAAAATAACTTAGCGTCGAACGCTATCATGTGACATCGTCAGATTCAGCCATAACGTCTAGCCGGGTTTGGGGTGTTATACAATCTATACCCAAAATCAGATCAAACTCCCCAAACAAAAACTCCAAATCAGTAGGGAACACAAACCCCTGAACCTCAAGTGAACACCACCTATATACTTTACTAATTCTAATAGATTGACCCAAAGGGTCAATCACAGAAAGTTCACAACTAGTGTCCTCAGCCAAAATCCCCAAATTACTCACTATACTACTAGATAGGTAAGAATGCGTAAATCCACAATCAATCAATGCAAAATAAGATAAACAATGTATAGTGAACATACCGGCAATCATATTTGTCGTATCTCTACCATCACGACACTTCGCTACATAAACCAAGGTTGACTACCTAGCCTCAGCCTAACTCACACCTCTCTCTAGTGCTTTCTAACCACATCCACCACCATTACCCCCTTTCATCTAACCACGGCCCCTAGCAGGCTACTGACCAACCTTCTAAGGCAAAATCTGACTCTGAACCGGAGCCTGCCCCAGTTCAACCATAAGAGGGCACTCATTAATCTTGTGTCTAGTGGACCCACATCTAAAACAAGCCCCAGTCCTCTTCCAACATTTGCTCGGATGGTGCCTATTACAATACCCACAAATTGGTGTCTACTCAACTCTGATAGCAAGCTCAACTTTAGCAGTTGGCTCTACCTACAAAGGTCTCTCAAACCTAACCTATTTCACTAGACGCTGAAAAGAACTAGAAGGACTCATATCTATGTTGTCCTTATTTTTATTCTTCTCTCTCCCTTTACTCGTGCTCAGAGCGCTTAAACTCTTCCACAATCTTTGCCTTATCAACTAAGAATGCATAAACCCACTCTCTCTAGAGAGCTATCAGAACCCTAAATTCATACCTCAGACCCTCCTCAAAATGAACACTCTTATCGTAATTAGTAGCCACCAACCCTCGAGCATACCTACTCAATCTCAAACTTAGCCTCATACTCAGCCACCGTTCTATCCCCTTGAATCAGCTACATAAACTTGCATCTACAAGCTTCAACATAACTTGCCTCTGCATACTTATTCTGGAAGGCACTCCAAAAGTAATCTCATGTTAGTTGCTCAAGCTGAGTGCCCTCATGCACCGTCAACCACCATTGATATGCTTCATCGCGAAGTAATGATATTGCACCCTTCAATTTTTTCTAAGAGTGCAGTCTAAGACATTCATTATCCTTTTCGTAGCCTCTAACCAATATTCAGCCATAGTTAGGGCGACTCTAGTGACGCTCCTAAATAATTCAGCTCTATTGGACCAGAGTCGTTAGTTGTCGACCCTCGAATCCCAGATCCAGACCTAGTATGGGTTCCAGCGACCTTCTCTAAAACCCTCAAAATTGCCTGGAACAGTGCGTCGTCCCTAGCAATCTGAGCTGCAGACTCAGTCTTAGTAGTCAAAGTTCTGACAGTCTCGCTTGTATCTAATTGGGGCATTCTGCCTATCAAAGAAGGCTCAACCTGAGCCCCCCAATGTTGACCACCACGCCCATAGATACCACGTCCATAAGAACCACGAGTACTCATTATCTTTATCTAAAATTTTCAAAATTTTATGAACCAATTTAAGTTTTAAATCATAATCTTAAAGTTTTATCGAAATATTTATTAATGTTTAGAGAGTGTTTTACTACTCTACAGTTTCTAAAAGACATTTCTTATACTAAAGTATCACATGCAAAGTATCTCTAAAGCAAAACTAAAATTTAGAGTTCTTACTTAGATCAGTGCTGGAGTCTCAGTTTCACTTATCCAAAAATTCAAAAAAATCATTTCAATAAAATTCCAATTCAAAATAAAAAAAATTAGTTCTTAAAATGTTTTGGACCTAAAAATACACGACCAAGTTTTATAATCTGGCTCTGGTACCGCCAAATGTAACACCCTATACCTGGCTTAAACGTTACAATCAGATAGTGGAGGTTACATTGAACAACCCTTTGAAAAATATAGTAATTTTTTTAAAACCCCATTTTAATTGTTGAACTAAAATCAAAACATGTTTACTTGAAAACATATGTTTGCTAAAATATTTTGGAGTATTTTAATTAGTATTATAGTGGAAAACCTTATAAATTTTGTATATAAAACCGCAATTCATTTTTAATTATCATAGATTAAAGGTTCTTAAACGATAATAGCCTTTTGTGTAGTAAATATCAAAATAGTCCCTACGAACTAAACAAAAATTAAAATATCCAAAAAAAATAAAAACCACAGAAAAAGTCCAAAATGTCCATAACAAACAAATAAAAAGTCCATAGAACTTTAACAAAAAATGTGAAATTCGAGCTCCAGAGTCACCGCCCAATCCTAAATCGGAGGATCACTTAAAACAAAGCAAAACATAAACGTGAGCTTTAAGCCCAGTGTGTGATTTGACTCATACTTTCAATACACATAATCATAACCATCAATTTGTCTCATAGCATATCAGATTTCTTATCAAAATGTATCTTATCATAACATAACATATTATAACATATCATATCATATCATGTCCTACCCTCATCCGCTACACATCATCTTTCTCCAGTCAATCACACTAATAGGTGGCGGTGTGCCACTCATATAAATTGCAGCTAAACTTGTCATACATAAACTTGCGGTCTAGCTGCCATAATTGCAGTATTAACTTTCGTATAACACTTCCTCCATTATATCATAACCCACTCCATACACATGCATATTATAATCATAAAACATACTCACATGTATCATATAACACATGGCATGCCTATACACATATTTCATACAGATCATAGCATAATACATAGTTTATTTGTAATTTTTCCAACTTAACATACCTTTTAAGCTTATTTAAATGTATTTACGTACTAAAAATATTATTTTTTAACCCCATACAATGCCTATGGGCTCAATTTTTGAGTCCCTCAAACGGCCCCTAATCGAGCCATAAAATTGGGCAAAAAGGCCCTGTAACAGTCTGTTTTTGGGTCAAATCAGAATAGTGGTTTTGGGACCAAAAATCTAAATTCGAAATATTTATTTTATTGTTATTTTATTTTTTACAGAATGAATATATGATGGTGTGAAATTTTCGTTAAGAAATTTTAGCATTTGAATGCTCAATTAGGTAAAAATGACTAAATCACGTAAAATGCAAAAGTGTTGTTCTATTAGCTAAAGGTATTAAATAGATTAGCACCCTAAAGTAAAGGTTCTTACGTGGTAATTAAACCATTTGAGAGTTAATGGATGATAGTGGAATGGTATTTGGTGTAGTTATTAAATAATTTTAAGGTTAGTTTGGTAAATTGGTTATTAAATGATAATTTAATAAAATAAAAGTCATTTTATTCATTGTCATCTTTATCTAACCGATTTTACAAAGGGAAGAAGCCGTTTTCTTAGCTCCAATATTTGGCCATGCTATCTATGCTCAATTAGGTACGATTTTTGTATCGTTTTTGATGATTTTTACGTTTTTGATATCGTTGCAGCTTAATCTAGCTAGCTCGTATCTTCGATTTCAAAACTGTTAAAGTATTTGAATGTTGCCATTATTGAATGCATGATTATTTTGTTAGTTTATGATGGAAAATAAATCATTTTTGTTAGATGTACAAGTTTTGTAAAGTGAATTTTGGTAAAAATGTCAATTTTGGATTAAATTGTGAAATATGAAAATTTAGTGGTTGAATTTTAAAATATATTAAAGATATGGGTTGATATGAGAATGGGTAAGATTCAGCCAGCATGAATTTGTATTAAATTAAATGAATTGTGATTTTATGTGATAAAGACCCCGGTTGAACCATAACAATAGTTTTGGATACTATTGACATGTCAGTAAGTGATACGTTGAGTTGGCTTCCGGCCATGATAATAGCACTTTGGGTGCGTATTTTACTGAATTGACTTCGGGCCATACATACCGGATAATGTAGATTCGGGCAATGATAATAGATCTTCGGATAAGTTACATTAATTTGGTTACGAGCCATGGTATTGGTACTTATCGTACAAGACTCCTGAGTATCTGATTTTTTACTCCAAATGGTTCAACGGGAAGTGTTGACTAAACGTGGTTACAAGTGATGGTACAACTCAGTCAAGATACTCATGACGAAAATCAACAAGTAAGTGTTAAAAATGAATCTCATATGATGTGTAAGTGGAAAAATATGAGAATTCATATGGTTCAATTGAATATATATAAATGTGATGGCTATTGAATTGAATATAGTTTATTCCTATTTGCTTATGCTTTTGTAAATATGAATGAATTGATAAGAAGTATTCAAATCATATAATGAATTAACCTGTGAAGTTATTGGTTAACTATGTGAACGAATACATGACATAAAGGTGGAAATATACAAGTTATATTATAGTATTTATAATGGCTTAAAATGTGTTTATTTGATGAGATGAGTTATTATCATACGAGCTTACTAAGCTTTATAGCTTACTTTTTTTTCTTTTCAATGTTTATAGTGATACAGGGGCATAAAAATTTGCTTTTAAAATTAATTTAGTTTCATTCATTCAATATGTCCTTAAAAGGGTCTTTGAGACCCTAAAACATGAAATTGAAATGGTTCGGGAACAAACCGGAATCAATAAAAATTTTCCGATCACTTAAACAAATCAAAACAATTTATTTCATCTTTCATAAATAAACTGTCCATCTGCATCATAGTCACTAAATAAATCATAAATCGAGTTACAAAACTCAAAATCCAAACCCGTAAATTTTTTCTGAAACTAGACTCATATATCTTCTTACTAAATTTTTTTCAGAATTTTTGGTCTAGCCAATTAGTACAGTTTATTAGTTAAAGTTTCCATTGTTTTAGTGTTCAGCTACTCTAACCTCTGTTCACTACGAATAAATTTTCTCTCTGTACATAATTAAAAGGGCTATTCCATTTATTTCTATTAAAAATAGACTCAATAAGGAATCTATAAATTAAATTATAACTCCTAATTATTGTTTTACAATTTTTAGTGAATTTCTAAATTCAGAACAGGGGATTCAAAAATTACTCTGACCCTGTCTCACCAAAATTTAAATATCTTGTAAAATACAACTCCTTTATTTACTCTGTTTCTTTCATATGAATATAGACTCAAGAAGATTTAATTCTATATCTCATTCACTATCTAAATCCATTTCTACTATTTTTATTGATTTTCCAAATTCACGTCATTACTGCTGTCCGATACTGTTTTAAAGCTAATTTCACCTTTTTCATGATTTCCATAGAATAACTATCATTTAGGCATACATAACACCAAACATGTCCTTGATTAGACATTCCAACAGCTAATCATTATCAAGCATTTACATACCATTCATCAGCCATATCATAGGATCATACCCACAAAATGGCTACGATGCTATACATGCCATACTCAAAATGAAACGTCTAGCTATACCAAAATAATCCTTGTGATAGTGTGCCTGAACCTCCGATGTACTTTATGATCCCCGAGTTAGCTTGTCAAAACTATAAAAAGAAGGAAAATAAAAGGGTAAGCATTAAGCTTAGTAAGTTTGCATGCAAATAAATAACAACATTTATAAGAATTATCTTACTACTTGGCATGATACTACTTAATGCAACTTCATTAATTGTCATAGACATATTTTAAACTTCTTCACTTACTCTCTTACTTAAATACCTACTTACTTAATCAAATTTATTAATACATTTTTACTTACGTTTTTCCTTATCAAGCATACATGAACATTATATACTTACCTTTGCTCTTCTAGCATGAACTTATCTTACCTTTTTAGTATAACTCATCTTACCTTACCTTACCTTGATATTCTCTTTAAATTTCCCGTTGAACCACTTGGAATACTAAGGATACATGGGTACCTTACCATTGCCATGACTTGTCATGGTCTTACGTGGTATCCTTTTGAAACTTACCATTTCCATGTCTCGACATGGTCTTACATGGTATCCTTGCCTTATGAACTCACCAATGCCATGCCTTGGCATGGTCTTACATGGGACCTTTGCCTTATAGTAACTTATCAATGCCATGTCTTGACAGGGTCTTACATGATTTCCTTGCCTTAAAAACCTTACCAATTTCCATGCCTTGGCATGGTCTTACATGGTATCCTTAAACCCTAATGTCATGACATTTGTATCCTACACATTCCTAAGGTTCAACCGGGACTTTCTGAAATTACTTCTCCGTCAATTCATGCTTGAGTCTTCTTTGAATAATTTCATAAAATAAATAAACACATACTGGAAATTAACAACATTAACATAAAATAATATAATATTGCATTTATTTACCGCAAACTTACCTCGAAACAAAATACGATCAACTATATCAATTTAGTCCACTATCTTTTTCTTTCCCCGGTCTAACTCCAGATTTCATTCTTCTTGATCTATAATAAAAAATTTAGCTTATTTAATACTCACATTTAGTAAAACAATCCTTGACTCAAACTTTGGAAAAATTACATTTTTGCCCCTAAATTTTTACATATTTACACTTTTTCCCCAAGGCTCGGAAATTAAACTTCATCTTATTTTCTTATGTATTATGACATGTTGATCATTTTTTCCTTCTATGGAAACATCAAATTCTCACTCTAACATGTACTTATGAACATTAGGTATTTTTACCGATCATGTCGTTTTACTCGTTTTCATGTAAAATCGCTTAGCAAAAGTTGTTTAACACAATTTCAAGCTTCATATTTTACCATAAAACATCAAAATAAACACATTTCACCTATGGGTATTTTTCCAAATATAAACCCTAGGTTAAATTATTGCTAGAATAAGCTTAATCAAGTTACCGAGACTCCAAAAACGTAAAGAACATTAAAAACGAGGCTAAAACAGACTTACAATCGAGCTTGGAAGCTTGAAAAACCCTATCTATGTCTTCCTCATGTGAAATTCGGCCAAGGGGTTGAAGATGAACAAAAATTGGCTTTTAATTTTATTTTTAATTCATTTTAATAACTAAATGACCAAAATGCCCTTAATTAAAAACTATTGTTTTATCTTCCTTTAGGTATTTTTGTCCAAACTAGTATAATGGTCTAATTACCCAATGACCTCCACTTTAAAAACCCATTAATCACAAGTACTTAGTACCTATGTGAACTAGAACACACATTTTACAACTTTTGCAATTTAGTCCTAAATATCAAATTGGACCCTCTATCGATAAAATTTCTAAACGAAATTTTCACCCAATCATGCAATCATGCCATAGACCTTAAAATGATAATAAAATATTTTTTTCTACCTCGAATTTGTGGTTTCGCAACTATTGTTCCGTTTAGGCCCTATTTCGGGATGTTACACACACTATCCAGCTATGGTTTAGTACTTGTAAGCTTTGTGGTATTGGTTATATGGCATGTATAGGTTTAGTGGTTGTTTTTTTAGTATAAATAATTTTGGTGATTCATGCATATGTGCTTGATATGTATTTAGCTATGGGATTTGGCCTGATAATGATGTAAGGTTTGATAAGTATAGGTTATGGTTACTTTGGTTTGGTTAATGGAAGTGTTTTTGACTATTTGAAATGGCATGATTAAGTTATGTGGTTTAAAGTATATATATTCCCATGTGATATGGGTTATTTTGGTAAGCTTAATGATGGTTTAAGATATTTAAATGGCCATTTGGTATGTGTTGTGTAATAGCTTGAGATGTGTTTGGTTTTGGTTTGGTATTTGAATGCCAAATTGGTTAATAAAGTATGTTGATTTAGTATATGATATATATATATGTGAATTTTGGCTTATGAATCTTGTTGTTTGGTATGTGATTTAGTTAAGTAAATGATTGTGATATAAGCTTTGAATAGATTGGTATTGAAATGGTTTATAATGTGATGATTTGAGATAGATTTGGCTGTTTAATTGTGTATAGAAATGGTATCATTTGCACTTGTATAGGTGTGTTTCCTTTGGGTGAGAAAGATGGCTTGTAACTAGCTTATTTTCGTCTACACAGGCAGAGCACACAGGCGTGTGACTCAATCGTGTGTAACACATGGTCATAGTACACGGTCGTATGTCCCCTAGTGTTGCAATTGGAAGTAAGTCAATATGTTCCACACGGCCCACACATGGGCGTGTGACTTGGCCATGTAGCATAAGCCAGTATACCCTACAAGTTTGATACGGCCTAGCACATGGCCTGGCACACGGGCATCTGTGGCCATCTCGAAGGGCACACGGGCTAGACATACGGGCGTGTGATTGGTTGTGTGACCCAAGTCAGTATGTACCCCCTGTTTTCGAACGAGCGTGTCTAATGACCGTGTGAGACACACGGCCTGCCCACACGAGTGTGTGTCCCCTGTTTGAAGTAAAATTTTCTAAGTTTTCCAAACTTGTTCTGAATTATCGGTTTAGTCCCGAACCATTTCTAAAGCATGTTTAAGGCCTCGTAGGCATTATAAGGGACAAATTGATTGAGATTGAATGAGAATTGTATGAATTGATCGAATGTATGAGAAAAGTATGGTTATAAGTGTTATAAGTCTGGTAATGCTCGGTAACACTATTTCGGCGTTGATTAGGGGTGAGGGTGTTACAGGCCCACAAAGGCTAAAAATCTAGCCCGTGTGGTATACACGGTTTGTAAAGTTTCACACGATTGTGTATCCCACACGGCCATGCCACAAGGGCTGCAAGATTTCACATGGCAGTGTGGCACTGAGTAGTTTTGAAAAGCAGCCCCTGTTTCACAATTTAACGAGTTTATATCGAGTTTTAGGGTTGTTTTCACACACCTGATAGCGAGATTGATCCACTACACAATTGAATACTTAGAATCCTACAAACAGCATCAAAACGAAATGTTTACAACTTTGATTTAGCACAAAGATTTCCACTTAACTTCACTCTTTTTCTCAAGAAAGTAGTCACTAAATGAATAACAAACACTTACCGCAACTTACAGCAACTCCTCCAAGAATTTTGTTGGAGGATCGTCTATCACCACACACTATTCTCCTAAAATGAAAGATTCCATAATAAATAAAATTTCATCACAAAGGGGAATCCAAATCAATCCCTAAAACCTTAAATAACAACGATTTTAAATTACAAAATACCAAATTCAACAAAAAAATAACTAAATCAAAACCCCAAATTGCTCACTACAAGTAAAGAACCCAAAACTCACCAACGTCACCCTACAAGATCAATGTTTGAATGGCCCTTTAGCAATGAACAAGAATTTGCCCACAGAAAAGAACCAACAAAATAGAAAAAGAAAAGAATAAGCGAAAGAAAGAATAATCTTGACAGATGCCGCAAGAACAAGACCAACCCCAAAGCCAATTGAAAAGCAAAGAAAACAAAAGAATGAAAACAAGTAGCAGTGATAGCAAAAATGAAGAATTTGGATGGTAGTGGGAGGGTAAGAAACGTGAGCAAGAGAGTGGTATTAACAAAAAAAAATATTTAAGGAATTATCTTCTATTTATAAAAAAAATAGATTTTAACAACCTATCTATATAGTAATATCACAACCAACCACCAAGTATACAAACTCTATCAAAACTCTACTATTAATGTTGGCACAAAAAAGAATAATAGCAAAAATATTCCCAACTTGCAAACATCGAAATTCAAGCACGAGATTTTAAGCAAACTTACAGAACACTTAACCATAATCAAATCAATTTACTTGATACATTGCACAATTTAAACCTAAGAAGTTTAGGGTGTTACAAGGATGCCATATGGCTATGTGCGATTGGCCAATGCTATCATGTCAGCAAAAAGTCAATGTCATTAGACTCAAGTGCCAATTTAGTTGACGGAAAAAAAATTTAAGGTACCAATTTGGGAGGAATGGACAAATTCGGGTACCAATAATATATTTAACCCTAAAAGATATAGTATTATAAGATTTTATAATGTTCAATCATTGATACATATTTATTTTTTTTAAAAATCATTAATGCATATATATAAACTATTAATATATGATAGGATATAGCATTATATAATATAGTAAGAGGGCTAACTTTCAAATGTACGAGAAGTATAGGGATTTTGTAACGACCTGAATTTTACGATTATCTGAAAAATGTATTTTCGAGTCTCTGTTCCTGAAAAATGGATTTGTAAATATTTATTAAAAATATTTACGAAATTAAGTGGGTGGTTAATTAGAGTTTAATGAAGCGAATTAGCTTAAATTAAGGATAATTAGATAAAAGGATTAAATTGAATAAAGTGTGACAGTTTAATTATAGGATAAAAAATTGAAGGGACTAAATAAGCAAATAAGCCAAAATGAGTAACAAGTGTATGGTAAAAATAAAATACATGTGTAATAAATATTATACATACATTTGTAATACATGTATGTATTTACTTATTATTGAAGTAAATATTATTGTATTAATATTATTTTATATTAATTAAATAAAGTTAATTAATTAATTAAAAGTTGGCAAATGTATGGTGCATATAATGACATATGTAATACTAATATACATACAATTGTGAAATACATGTATGTTTATTTATTATATAAGTATATTATTAAATTATATTATTATAATATATTTATATAAAGTAAATGAAATAAAAGAAAAAGAAAAGAAAAGAAGGAAAGAAACAGAATAGCATAAAACGAAACAGAGAAGGAAGGAAGGAAAGAAAAAAAAGAAAGGAAAAATTGGTGATTTGAAGCTTTAAGCTTTGATAGCTAATAAGGAACCTAAATCATCGACAGAAAGTTGACGAAGAATAATTCGAGAAATTACGGTTTGTATTTCTATAATCCGAATTTAATTATTAATTGTTATATTTAATTTAAATATTTATGGTAAGAAAATTAAGTTAAGTGTAGTATATTTGATATTGAATTGAGTATTTGTGAAATTATAATTTATATGATATTTGAGCATTGGTATTGAATTTAAATTGAGTTGGTAATTAATCTGAATTTTAATTATTAACTGTTATATTGTGGTTTATATGTTATTGTAAGAAATTAAGGTAAGTATTAGTAATTGTTATTGAATTGAATTTATATGGATATATGTGGTTGATATGAAAATTGAATATTGGATGTATGTTATATTTGAAAAATATATTGATTGGGAATGTGATGAAATTAATTATGAATATGTGATTATTGTGAAATTTAAATATTTGTTATTGGAAGGTAAAGTGAATTGTATTGATTTGAGAATATATGTGATTAATTGAAATGGTATTGGTTGAAAAAAAATTGAAAGTGAAATTGAAAACCCTATTAACAGTATTCGGGCTAAGTCGGATATAGTTGGCATGCCATAGGATTGGAAGTGTACAGGGATACTTTGACCATGGGTCGATGAGGCACTAATAGTGTCGTACTATTACTTCGACTTTGTGTCGATGAGGCACTTCGTGTGTCGTACTATTACTGTTACTTCGGTTTAATCCGATGAGGTACTATGTATCGTACTGCTACTGTTTTCTTCGACAACACCGATGAGGCACAATGTGCCGTACTGGTGTGTTTAGTTGGATCCGTGTATCCGTCTAGGTCCGAGTCATGTTAATAGGGGTAAATAAAGGTACTAAATAACTGACTGCTACTGAAAAAATGACTGTTACTGAATAAATGATTGTTACTGAATAACTAATTATTACTGAATAATTGACTGTTACTGAATAAATGACTGTTACTAAATAACTGACTGTTACTAAACAATTGATCGTTACTGAATGATATTCATAAGTGATTAATATTGGAAATACTAACTGTTATTGGAATGAATAAGTACAGAATATTGATTGACAAGGGAATTGTTGAATAATATTTATTGAAATTGAACAGTGAACTAAAATGTGAATAAGGCACATGAATTAAGTATCTCTGAATTGGATATGAATGAAAAATATTATTGTTCTAATGATTTGTGAATTTATTGTGAAAAGCTATTGGGTTAATAGATGACAAGAATTGAATTAGTATAAGGAATTTGTCCACGAATTGAACAATTAAATAATTGTGATTGTTATATGATTTTTAAGTAAATGTTATATTTTCATATTATTAAGTGTTTGAATTATAGAAATACCACTGGGTTCATACTCAGTGTACGGTTTGTTTCCGTGCGCAGGGTAAGTTAAAGCCAGACCGTTGAATCAGCATCCCAGGCCGATCCCGAATTCAATGAGGTAAAGCATGTTAATTATTGGTAATAGCATGTACCTAGGATGTCTTATGTATGTCACTTTGAATTATGAATGCAATAGTGTAATAGTCTATTTGGTATGAATTTGGGTTATTTGATAATATATGTGAAATACTTACTTATCATGTAGTCATATAAAATGTCTAGTTTGACAAGTTGAGAATAGATTTGAATGTGAATTGAAGTGATTGAATGTAGGTTTTTAGATTGTTTGGTGTTATTGTATTGCAGGGTTGGTAAACTTGACATTAAGGCTCATTGTGAGTCCACATGGCTTGGCACACGAGCATGTGGCCAGACCGTGTGAGACATACGGCTTATACACGGGCGTGTAGTTAGGCCGTGTGTCCCCTGCATCTTGAATTTTAGCTTCGAATTGAGTCACACAGTGTGCCCACACGGGCGTGTCATGGAGACACACGGTCGTGTCCCCTAAACCACACGGGTATGTGATACTGTTCAAAAAGGAAAATTTTGAGAATTACACGAAAAATTTTATAAGCTTCCGATTGAGTCCCGATTCATGTTTATCTTCTATCTCGGGTCTCAAGGGTCCATTAAAATAACAATAAGAAATATTTTATGAACTGTGTAATAATTATTTCTGTTTTAATTGTAATTGAACTGTAATGATCGGTAATACTCCGTAATCCTGTTCCGGTGACGGGATAGGGTTAGGGGTGTTACAGATTTAGAGCATATTTAAACTAAAATAAAATAAACACTAAAATATAATAGTAATATGTAATATATAATGTATTTCTATTATATTATAGATTATAATAAAAGATATAGTATTACATGATATTATAATATTTAATCATTAATGCATGTATATAAACTATTAATAAATTATATACTATATGATATGATATAATATAACATTATATAATATAGTAGGATGGCTAACTTTCAAATGAGAGAAAAGTATAGGGACTTAAAGCATATTTCAACCAATATAATAAACAATAATATATGATAATAATTAACATTATGTACTACTCTATTTTTATAGTATGCGATAGACTATTCTATAACGAAATAATATATTTTATAAGTATTAATATATATATAACTGTTATTGTATTATAGATTATAATAAAAGATATAGCATCAATAGTTATGTGTACTTTAGTATATTAAAGTACATGTTTATAATTGTAACTAGTAATACATAAAATATTTTTAATATTTTAATAAAAATATTAATCTTATTGAATTAAATTTTGAATTGGGCTTTAACTTTTACAAATTGTATTTGGGTATTATGTTTAATTTCTTTTTATTTTAGATTTGAGATTTGGACTATAATTAGTTTATTTAAGTTTGAGTAATAATGAGTATACTATTTCAATTTAGACTTGGTATAATATATTTGGATTTTAGAATAAATATTTTAGAATATGAATATTAGGTTTATAAATTTAATAATAAAGATAAAAAGTTATTTAATTGCCAATATGATATCATAAATAAGAAATTTTGGTGGTGATTGGATAGTAAAAAAGTGAGGGAATTTTTTTGGGGTTTTTGACAGAAGAAAGATTTAGTGTAGAATTTGACAGAATAAGGAAAGAAAGAAGAAATTTTGGTGGTGATTGGATGGTGAGAAAATGAGGGAAAATTTGGGAGAGGTGGGGGAGGGTTATAGCTGAAAGATGAATGTAGAAGCATGCTTAGAAAAAGAAAAAAAAGAAATGAAAAAAAAAAGAAAGAAAGAGGAGGGGAAAAAAAGAAAAAAAAAAGAGGTATAAGAGGACACCACATGGCGGCATATGATTGGCCAGCTTTGCCACGTCAACAACAAATTAACGTCGTTAGTCTCATGTACCAATATAGTGGACAGGAAAAAAATTGAGTACCAATTTGGGACAAAAAAAACATAAGTACCAATTTGAGAAAAGTGAACAAGTTTGGGTACCAATGTTATATTTAACCCATTTTTAAATAAAACTATTACTTGAATTGAGCTCTTAGCATAAATGAAAAGAAAAAATTGTGATAATTATAATTATAATTTACAGTTATTAATTTAAAAATTTTGACATAAACAAAAATTGTGTTAATTTTATTTTTAAAAAGATTGTGTTAATTTTATTGATATAAAATAGAGTTATTTCTTAAAAAAAATTAAGCCTCTTAATTACCACTGAATTAATATTAGAGTTAATTATGTTGATTAGTTATTATTTTTAATAATGCTACTTTCCGTTGATTACATAAAGTAAAATTATATTGCATGTGCTCAAAATGTTTTAGTTATTATTTGAGAATTTTCTATTATATTAGAATTGAAAAGTTAATATATTTTAATTACATTCAATAATTCAAATAAAAATATTATTTTACAGTATTTTTAATATTTTAAAAAAATAATTAAATATTAAATTTATAAAATCACATAACACGTATATAATATTTTAATCTTAATAAAATTAAAATTAAAAAAGTAAATAGTTTTTAAAGAAAGAAATGGAAAGAGCGTCCACCACCCAATCTCTACTTAAATATTTATATTAAATTTTAAAGATTAATGATGGGCCTACAATGATGTGAGTATGCTTTATTTTACCAAAAAAAAGAACAAACTTTAACCTATTTAAATAGTAATAAGTCACTCACATTTTTCAAAGAAATCTAAATTGGCATTATCTAATATTATTACGTGACACCTAATACCATCCCTTAGATTGAGTTGGATCTCACCATATCCGACCAAAACGGAATTTTTAAATAAATGCCATTATGATATTTTTAAAATATATATATAAAAATAAATTAACAGGATATTTTTAAAATACATAAAAAATAAAAAAAATTCAATAAAATTAAATTAATAACACAAAATTTATTATTGAAATGTCTCTTATTAAAAGTTTACTTAGTTTACTATTTAACTCTTGGAGTATATTCATTTTTCTATTTTGGTATTTAAATTTTTTATTTCAATTTAGTACTTAAAAGTATTAATTTTCTCTAAAGGGACATTAAAAAATCTAATAAACAATTTGTAAGCGTCATATGACATGTTTTGGCCAATAAAAAAATGTCAAGTGACAAATAAATTTATTTAAAATAAAATTATTAAATTTAAATTAAAAATAGAAAATTGTAATATTAAATATTTAAATTGTAATATTTGACTTTAACCGATCGTTGACCGGCGTTACTAGGCTATTGACTAAGCATTGATCCGTCACATGGCATCATTAGAACATGCCACATGTCTTTTTTTAGTATTATATATATTATATTAATTAAATATGTAAAATATATATAATACATTAATTTTTTATAAAATTTTAAAATATATAATGATAAATACCTTGAAATTTAAATACCTTTGTAGAATTTTATAAAAAAAATATTTTTAAACCTTTTTTAAATTTTTTTAAATTCTTTTAATGATTTTTATATTTTTTACATATTCGTAATAATATGGTTAATTTCAACTAATTTTTTTCAATTATTGTATTTTTTGTAATTTTTATTTTTATAAATTTTTTATAATCTATATTCTTCCTTTTTCTAGATTATATATATTATGAATATTTTATGTTTTTAATGTGTATATACATTTAATAAAACAAAATATTTGTTTTTACACAAGATGTCACGCGCTGCTTTGTGATTGGTTATAAGAATTTTTTTAACGTATGTAAAAGGAATGAATTAAAAAATATAACAAAAACATATTTTAGGTACTAAATTAAAAAATTGAATGTACTTTAAATATCAAATTAACATAAAAAAATTAAATAGAAAATTTTAAGATTCATGAATTAAGCCTTAAAAATCTGACAGCTAGTCTCTAAAAGAAGCAATGATGAGTAAGATGTTAGGAAATGAAATTGGAGTTTTATCTATTTATATATATATATATAGAACTATCAAAGAAAAATTAAGGTTAAAATACAATTTAATTTTTTTTAGATTTCAAAGTTTAAGTTTAATTATTTAGATCGTTAAAATTATTTTATTAAATTTATTGATATAATATTTTGAATAAGAAAATATTATTCATTTAATAATTATGTAATAAAAAGAATGATATTATAATTAATTTAAAATTAATAAAATAATTTTAATTTTATTAACAATTATATTTACATTTTAAAAATAAAAAAATAAAAGAAATAAATTCCTTAAAATAGCAAAGAGAAAAACATAGAAAAAGGGGTATAAAATTGTGGTGGGGGCTCACATTTGCTTTTTTTTAAATGCCAAATTGTTGTTTCCTACGAAGGGGTCTATATGCAAAGAACTCCTCTTATCTCTATTCTCCTCCACATATTCCCCCTTCCCTATCTTCTCCTTAGTTTTTTTAATATTTAATGTGTGGGGATTGATTGATTGATTGGCTCCCCACAAAACCTCCCTTAATTGTGTGCCACATTGGCAACTTCATGTGAAGTTTGCCACATCATCAAAATTAATACAACTACTCAAATAATAATAGAAAAATAATTTATTTACCTGATAGGTGGTGGGGATTGCTCCACTTGCATCCAAGTCCTTGCCCATTCATTTCAATGGCTTATCACATACTCGCATTATTAGTAGGATAATGCAAATATATTTTAGACCATGCCCTTTTTATTATTTCAATTATAGCAATATAAATTTAGGTTTGTTTGATTAAAACACATGCTTTTCTAAAAAATTTTTATTTAAGCAGGTTATATTTAAAAAAAATTAAAAAAAATACCTATTTAATTTCATAAAATAATCTATTCATTTTTAATAAAAAAATACAGCTTAAAGCGAAAATAATAATTAATTAAAGCTTAGTTTGACATCGACGCAACATGATCATTTATCAATAACCACAATCAGAAGATTTCAAATATCTGTAGACTTAAATTTCCTATTACAACATATTTAATCATCTTATAAGCAACTCTAATATCAAACATAAAATTTATTTAATATAATAATAAAGTCGTAGCAAAAGGGCCTGAGTTGCTCTCAATTAAAGGAAAAAACCTCTTTAAAATGCCACACACGCTTAACTTTCATTAAAATAATTGTGCCTTTGAATGTTGAATGCTTAATGCAATGATAAATGTATGCTTTTTTTAGCTAAAAATGGGCATCCCAACAAAATAAATTCAAATAGGCATAATTAGGAGATAAAAGCATGGATAAATGTAAAGGTGGGTCCCCCGATCCAGAAAAAAAGTAAGGTGGGTCCCATTATGCCACATCATCAAAATAATCGATTTCGAGAATCAGGTGGTCACCACGTGGGTCGTGGCCACACTCATGGTCTGGATTCGTCCGCGTGGGATAGATTTGGAGAACCGCCACTTCATTCCAATCTTCAATCATCTAGTTTTTAAAAATATATTTCATCGACCAAAGTCTTCCACGTGGCACCCAATCAACTTCTACCCAGCTCGGTCTCCTCCTCTGTACACATCACCCCAATCTCTCAAATTCCTTATTTTTTGCATAATTTTTTTTTAGGTTAAAATCTGACATAGTTCTATGTATTTTTTATAAATTTAGAATTTAGTTTTTTTATTTTAATTTTTAAGAATTTAATTCTTTTTTTTTATTTTAAATTTAGGTAAATTATTAACACTGTTATTTTTTATTAAATTTATTAGTGTGATATTTTAAAATAAAAAATATTTATTTGGTAACAATATTACTAAAAAATGATATTATAATGAACTTAAATTTAACAAAATAATTTTAATAATGTTAATATTTTGACTTGAATTTTAAAATCTTAAAAGTAGAAAGATTAAATTTTTAAAAATACAAGTATAAAAACTAAATTTTAAATTTACAAAATGAACAAAAAATTACAGACATATTTTAACTTTTTGTTTAAAACTAGAATCAAATTAAATTGAGTTGATAAATGAAAACAAACACCTCTTAAATTATGCTAATTTTCTTTAATTTGATGCATAAACTTTTTTTCTTGTTATAACAGTACCTAAATTATGGTTCGTTACATATTTTATTCCAAAAGTTAACAACCATTTAGAAAAATTCCTCCACTTGCCACGTACCTCATTTGAATTATTTCCTCAAAATATTTTTTAATTTCGAGAACTAGTTGAAAATATGTGAAGAAAATAAAAAAAACAATTAAATTTAATAAAATTAATAGGGTAAATTAATTTGTTCTTACTCCAAAGAAAATTACCCCATTCTTTTCAACGAAACCCGCTGAAAAATGTTCCTTCATCTAAATCATCTTCTTCTCTTGAACGATTTCAGGAAACTCCCAGTTCTGAATTAGCCTTTTTTGTGAGTTCTTCTGATTTCACCAAAACCCATTGTTGATTCAAACCCTAAACCCTAAGTAATCTTATATTGGTTTCTTTATTACTGCATGCCAGATGAATATATGCGGGCCCTGCTTCATCAATACGAGTGCAGTGAACTAATGAGCCACCAACAAAATATACAGGTACAAAAATCGCAAACCCTAAACTATAAATTCTTAATCATAGGGAGACGGAGGGCTAAAACCTATATTGGCTTTTTACTTTGATGGTTATAAAACACCTTGTTTTTTCAATTTTTACAGATACAATATTGTTATTTACTAATTTTTTAAAATATTTTACAGAGAGTACGTGATAAGATATGATTGGTTGATTTTTTTCATTAATGACAGTAAATATATTAAATATCAGTTATGATAAAAACAAAAGTTTTAAGTATCAACTTTAAAAAATTAGTATGACTTTAATATTTAATGGTTTAAGTATTTTACAAATCCAAAATAAAAAGTTGTTATCAATTTTTATTTAACATAAATTTTTTTTATACAATAAAAATATAAATGTGAATTGAGTTAAAAGACAATTATTAAATTACTTATTAGCATTGAAGATTAGTTTAGGTATATTGGATATTAGGTATTTAGGTTACGCCTACAAAACTGAAATTACAAAACTATCCTTTACGCGTTTTAAATAGTAAAAAGGTTGAAAGATGATTCGATGGTTTTGGATTTCGTACTTTGGTTTCATTTTATATTAACTTTTTCAAGGAGAGGAGCTTATCTTCTAAAAGAAGAAGAAGAGAAAAAATGAAGAAATGTGAACTATGCAGAGGGATAGCTCGAATGCACTGCGAATCGGATCAGGCAAACCTATGTTGGGACTGCGACGTCAAGGTTCATGAAGCTAACTTTCTTGTAGCTAAGCACACCCGAACCCTCCTCTGCCATGTTTGTCAAAACCCAACTCCATGGCTCGCCTCTGGTCAACACCTCAGCCCTGCTGTCTCCGTTTGCGAGTCATGTGTAGCCAACAAAAATACTACTTGCCAAATGACGACGGAGCAGGAGGAGTCATCGGAGGGAGAGTATGAGGATGAAGAAGAAGATTATGATGACGATGATGATGAAGGAGAAGGAGGGGAAGAGGAAGATGATGCTGAAAATCAAGTGGTTCCATGGTCAGAGGTTTCTTCTTCTTTCACGATGTCAAAGCCGGCGGCTAGCTCAGATTCTTTAAGTAGCAGTGAAGGCGGCTCGAAGAGGATGAGAGAAAGTCCTAGTTTTTGTTCTGAGGTAAGTTTTTTCAATTATATTTTGCTTTTTTTTTCTTACCATTTGATAATCCGAATAAAATTTTCTATCATTTGTGAAATTTAGAATCTGGGTATTTCAGTGTTTGAGTTAAAATTTAAATTTTCTTTTCTTTCTGTGATGCATTTTCTAAGAAACCAAACAAGGTCTTTTTTCCTTTTTTTTGACCATAGGGAAATTGTTTTATGTAGGATGAGATTGGGTGCTCCTCATCTCATGTAGGATCATCCAATGGAGAAGCATCATCATCAATGAGCTCAACAAGATTATTCAAGCTACCAAGATTGGCTGAAGGTAATCATTCGGCTAGAAATCAAGATCATGATGACTCAGAGTCGGGATCAACGGCTATCATCAGCTCTTTAAAAAGACTGCAAAAACACATGATCACCAATGATGATGATGCATCAACTATAATCAGTGGGATCTGCAGGTTGAGCCGAGATCAGAGCCGTTAGATTTCACTTACCTCTAATTCTCTCATTATATATCCTAACTTGCACAATACAAAAAAATTTTCCCCTTTTTCTTTTGGAAAATGTTTCAATTTTATGACAGAAAATAATTTATTTTCCTTCTTTGGTTTGTGGTGCCTATTTCTTCATTGTTGAAATTTATGGAATTTTAATATAATAATTATTTTATAAACATTAGTTAATTTAATTTTTAATCAATAGTTTGTTTATCTATAAATCTATAGTTGCATGATGTCCAAATGCAAGGCACAACGTCCATTGATGTCAACAAAATACCCAACCAAAAAAAAAAATGGGTAAAGTATATATGGATCCAAAATGGCATTTTATGACTTTTTCTTTAAAAATAAAATGGCAAAATGTCTCCCGTAGTTGCAATCTTTTTGTATTTTGAATAATTAATTACAAATTAGTGAATCATAAATTTTACATTTCAATCATAGATTTAGGGTTGGGTTTGATTTCTAATTTTATATATTTTTAAATGTATTATGTTGTAATTTCTTTTATCAAAAAAGAAAAAGAAAAAAGAGTAAACAACTGGTATTTTAAATTGTGTATGAATTTTTTGAAATGCCAGAAACATCTAATTATATAGTATGAAATATATTTTTATAATGAAAGAAAACATTTGAGTTGAAATTTTGATTGTGGAACTTGTGGCTAATTGTAACATTGAGAAATACCAATTCATGGTGGATATAATTTAAGGATTAAAAAAAAAAAAAAAAAGAGGTACTCGAGTGGCACAACTAGTCAATGTGGATTAACTTCAATCATTACATGTCCTTTTCTTTTTTCCATTTAATGATATAGCAAAGAATCCATTTTCTTAATCGAATTAAACGGTCATTTTTATCGATAATTAAACCAGTTTTTTTCTTAATTTTTTACATAATTTATTTAATTAAACACAACGTGAATTCACTAATAATGCTTAAAGATGAGTATATATTGACCTTTCCTTTATCTCAAAGACCACTTGAGCAAATACTTGTATTAGTTATTAAAAGCTAATCAATAGATTACTTATAATAATATAAATACTAAAATATAATAATTTATATTTTCATATCATACCAAAAACAATTACAAAAACCCAAACCCTTGAATTTAAGCGGAAGGTCATGGAATATAATTCATATTTTCTCTGCTCTATGGCACTCAAAGCAAACACATACAGCTCATAAAAACTAAAACCAAATGTTGACCGTATCTGTTTATCTCATAGTATATCAAATTACAGTAAAAACACAACATCCTTAAAGAGTTGAGTCACATAAAAATGTAATCAAGAAACCTCATTAACCATACAACATCATCATCGTTAAGAGTTTATATAAAGAGCAGATGGAAGGAGGGAAAAAAAAAAAAAAACCCTTGGTTCAATTCCAGTTTAACCATGAACTGCTAGACATTTTCACGACTTCTTTTCATTCCGGCTAGTTCCTAGCATTGCTACAATAAGTTAGAAACGATAAACGGGTAAAAGAATGACAAATATAACTTAAGCATGAAGATACAAACCTGGTACTCTGATAAGATTAAGCTGAAATTACCCTAAGCATCTGCCATGAAAGAATGCATCAAACACTAATGTCAATTTCAAAGAATTGGGGTAAGTTAATAATTCAGCAGCTCGCACAAATTTCATATGTGAAGCAAAATGTCCACGAAAGAAGCTCGGCAAAGCTTTGCTACTTAAACATGCTATTGGATGCTACAACAGGCAATCTCATGTTTCCACCAGGAAACCATACAGAGCGCAGAGATGTTTTTCTTTGCATGTCTTCTTATTCCATAAGTTGCAGAGTTTCACAAGCAATAGCCTAACCAAACAAATGAAGACAGAGAGAAGAAATGTGTATCAATTGATATGTATACGAATATAATAGCTAGGGGTATCCTTTTAGCATCAAAAGTTTAACTTTTCCGCCACAATTTACTTCCCAAATCATATTAATCCAAACATTTCAACTACATTCCAACTGAAATAGATGTAACATCCAAAAAAATATGTTGTAAAGCAACATGTATTAAAACAAAAGTATGTTCTGGCAAACACTTAAAGTCCCTGAATATCAAGGGGGAAGCATGCTTTAACAAAAAAGTCCACATTACAAAGTACACCAACTCGATTTATCTCCCTATATTTTTCCAAATAACTATGTTTCCTAATTGCCATAAAAAAAGCTTCCTTTTAAGCTCCAATCAAATCATACAATCCTCAAGCACTAGAAGTGCATGCATCAACTTGCTTCATCTTATGAGGGCAAACAACTGCTCAGAAATATCTTTCTAATATAATTTGACCATTTCCCATGATAAAAATGTCATTCATTCAAACCTCTAAGAGCAGGATAACTTGCCAGTTCATGTATTAATGAGGTTAAGAGATAGTAGAATATGCTCTCCACGTGTCTTGATCACATTTAGACAATGGTCTCTAGTCTACTATCAATCTAGCAGCAACCTCTATTATAGGTTCCAACATCAAGCACACAACACTACCCTGTGTTGTCCTCCTTATCAAAACATCATTTGCACTGCCTATCACCGGTCCCCATTTCAACTAGCTTCCAAAATTTAACAACATGCCATCCGGGACAGAGCTCAAAGCAAGGGAAGAGAAACTATTCCTATAAAGTGTTTACACATATTTAATTACCCTGGAACAATTGCTATCACATATCTTTACTATATATGAATTATGCCCAGCTACTCTTTATATTAACATATATTATCAGATTATTGCCACGCACACCTCGTGCCACTTGATGTTCTTATTAAATCATTATTTCTGTTGTCCATTAACCACATCCTTATCTATGAACTCGCAATCTGAAACAATATTCGAAGGGATATAATATCCTATCCGCTCAACAATATATAAGCTACATGGACAGCTTCAAACTAATACATCTCTAACAAGCTGGATTAGCTATATGGATCGAGAAGAAAATGCTAAAATCATATGAATTAAACATCTAGACACAACCAGGAAGCCAAATTTCAGTTATTCAAAACCAAAACAAACCAGCTATGTAGGACTGGCAGTATGGATCATTTGATGAGACTTTGCTACTATATTCTATTAATCAGTTCAGAGTATCATACTATAAAAACACATGAGCAATAGATTGTAACCCATCCAAATTAAGCATTGAAACAAGTAGAAAGATTCCAAACTTCCAACCAAAAAAGAGAAACCCAAAAAAGGATTAACCTTTGCCACCTTCCTCCTCCACCTCAGCCTCCTTAACAGTCACGACGGGATGGGCATTGCCGACATCTTTATCGTCAGGATACCTAACAACAACAACAGGACAAACACAGTGATGCACACAATAATCACTGACACTTCCCAACTTGCCATCACTCCCTCTTTTCTCAGCTCCAAATCCTCTACTTCCCATTATAACAGCACTCAACCCTAGCCTCTCCACCTCAAGACACAATCTTTCCCTCATATCATGATCTTTCACTATATGGATCTTAAAAGGAATCCCAGCTTCCTTCAAGGGTTTGGCCAAATCCGCCGCCTTTGACGCCGTGAAGGCATCGAAATCGTCTTCCAGTTTCTGCTGGGAATGTGGCGTTCCTGGGCTTTGTAGGATGTGGGGGAGAGGGCCCCAATCGGCTCCAAATAGTACGGAGGTTGGAGACACGTGGAGGAGGACGACAGCATCATCGGCTCGGATGTAGTTTTGGACGGCCCAACGGACGGCAAAAGCAGATTCATCAGAGAGATCAACGGCTACACCGATTTTACGGCGGGCACCGGCGGTGGGAGTAGCGGTGGAGGTGGGATGGTGAGGGGATGATGGGTGGTGGATCTTGATCGTTGGAAGCTGAGGGTGGTCACTGTTATCTGAGGGATTCATTTTCTTGGGGTTCCCTTGTTCTGGGTTTACCTTATAACAAAAAGGGAAATGAATTGAATGGGGTTTGAGTTGACAAGGGTTCCAGAGGTTGCTTAAGAAATGGGATTTGATGATGATGGTGATGATTTACAATGTAAAGTTTGGACTTTTACGTTTACTTCGACTTATCCCTTCAATTTCTAAACTTTTCTTCTCTCATTTTTAAATAGAATTAATTAGTTGGAAATATAAATGCTTTTATAAAGCTAAATAATATTCTTTCCTACTTATGATTATGATAGTGTCACGAGTTAAGCTGTAAATTTCGTGAGTATTGCATAAAATGCGTTTCATACATATTTATTGATTAGATGGAATAACTTGATCCATAAAAGTTAGTCAGATTTGAAAAATAAGTGATGAAGTTTGTTTACTTGAAATTTTGATGGTCTAGTGAGATAATTATGTAAAATCAGGCAATACTTATCGCACATTGTTATTTTAACTATTTTGTTTTTTTAAGTATTTTTTTTGGCTTGAGTTGTTTCCATTAAATAAATTACTGTCTTAAAGTAATTCTATGAAAATAAATACTTTGTGAGAGTTAAGCTGATTTAAACATATTTAAAACGAAGAAATCATCTAAAATCGTACGAATTATAAGACTAAAATCTAGCCACATGACACTAAATTATATCACAAACTATGGGCTTCTCTTTGGGTCCTAAAATTTTCATAACCTTTTGAATTTATTCACCATTTAACTTTCAAATTATATTTATTTTTTACATTGCTATTTAATTTCTTTTTATCTCATATTCATATTTAAAGATTATTTTCATTATACATTTTTATCTAAACTCAAATGATATTAAATAAAAGAATTGAGATCCAATAGAATTTCAACACCATACAATATCCTTCATGTCATAATAATTTGAGAGAATATAAATTTAAATATCAATTAAGTAAAAAACCAGCTAAATATAAATCGACCAACAAAATATAAATTAACCCATTTTATAATTTGATAATTATATTTTATTTTATTTTATTAACAATTAAAATTTATTAATTTATTGGAAAGTGAAAAAAAAAAGAAAAGAAAAAGTTAATGATTGAGAAGCAGGAACATTTATCACATTGAAATTTGGGATGCAGGTATTAGAATGTTGGGATTTGATTTTAGTTAAAAGAGTCTTCTATGCTCTTTCAACGATTACCATGTATCATTATATATTATTTTTAATTAAATATTTCATAACATTTACTAATAATTATTCATATAATCCTTCCCGCCTTAAAATGAAAAAGTAAAAGGAAATAAATAATGTGAGTGCAACGCGAGTTGAAACCAAGATCAATGTAATGTAGTTAAGGATAAGTAAAATCTGATTTAATTTAAAAAATTCGATAAAAAATTTAAATTTTAAATTAAATGTTCGAGTTATTTTAGTTAATCAAGTTATTTGGATTAAATCGAATAAAAAATTAAATTTTTTGGTTTAACTCAAACTCGAATTACACAATTCGAGTTATCCGAAAATTCAAATAATCAAAGGCAAAACTACGTCGTTTTGATAAATGTTTACCTTTTCTAAAGTTAAAAGTCAAAACTATTAAGTTTAAAGACAAAAATACATTGTTTTGATAAATATTTACTCATTAAGTTAAAATGTAAAATAATTATATTGTTTATGTAGTTAAATAATCTTATATATACTTCGTCTACTAGTTAAATAATCGGTCCATGTAAACGAAACATTGAGTATAAATAATATGATTCAAGTTAACTCAAAATTTTTTCACTCAATTCGATTCGATTCGAAAAAAATTCAAATTGAGTTCGGTTGCTAAAATGTGATTCGTCAACTCGACTAACTCGAATTTTTTTTACTCAATTCAACTCGACTCGATCGAATACTCACCCCTAGATGCAAGTTGATTTTATTAAATTTAAGAGTAAACTATCAAAGTAGTTAATTTTGTTTTTTGTTAAGTTACATTTTAGTCACTTATGTTTGAAATGTTACGTCTTAGTCATTTCTGTTAACATGTTGTAACATTTTAGTCACTGAGCCGTTAATTGCTGTTAACGATGTAACAGTAAACTGACGTGGCAGGTTAAATCATCATTTCAAACAAAAATTTTAGGTTAAATTATACAATTGGTACCCATATTTTTTCTTTTTAAGTCATTTAATTTTTTTTCTTTTATGTTCTTTTAACTTTTCTTTCTTTATTTTTCATTATTTTTTGCTTCTTCCTCTGTTTTCCTCCATTCTCCATCTCTTTTAACATAGTTTTTCTATGTTTTCCATTTGTTAAAACTAAAGGGAGAAAAGAAAAAGAAAATAAAGAAAAAAATTAAATTGTTCAAAAAAATAAAAGTACAGAGGCTAGTTTTAGCAAATGGAAAACATAGAAAATTTACGTTAAAAGAGAAGGAAAAGGAAGGCAAACAAAGGGAGAAACATAAGATAATAGAAAAAAAAAAGAAAGTTAAAAGAATATAAAAGAAAGAAATTAAATTGCTCAAAACGAAAAAAAATATGGGTACCAATTGTATAATTTAACCTAAAGTTTTTGTTTGAAATGATGATTTAACATGCCATGTCAGCTTACTATTACACCTTAACGACAATTAACGGCTCAATGACAAATGTTACAACACGTTAACATAAATGACTAAAATGTAACATTTCAAACATAAATGACTAAAATATAATATGAGGTAAACAAAAGAGGCTATTTTGATAGTTTACCCTAAATTTACATTAATAAATAATATCTATATTTTGGGAATCAAAGAAATCTCTTAGTTATCATGTAACAACCCGATAGTCACGGGTAATCAGAAAGTGTATTTTTGGGTCACCATTTTCGTAAAACGGATAATAAATATTTACGAAGTTAGTTGTGTGGTGAATTGGGTTTTGGCTAGGTGAATTAGCTTGAATTAAGGGTAATTAGGTGTAAGGATTAAATTGAATAAAGGGTAAAATTTAATTATTGATTAAAGAAAAGTGAAGGACTAAATAAGCAATTAATCCTTATATAGCAAGTGTGTGGCAAAAATAATTCCATTTGCGTAAATAATATACATATATTTAATAATAAATTAAACTTACTTATTATTTAAGTAAATAGATTAATATTATTATATTATATTATTATAATTAAACAAAACAAAGAAATAAGAGAATAGAAAAAGAAATAAGAAGAATGAAAAGAGAAGAAAAGGAAGAAAGAAAAATAAGGTGAAAATTAGGGTTTTAAGGTTTAAAGCTCAACTGATAAGTTAATTTAGTCAATTTTCTTGTAATTTTTATGTTTTTAAAATCCTAATATTAAATACTGCTTAACTTATGTTGAAATTTTAGAAATTATTGAATTTTTAGATGTTCTTCATGTTGAATAATTTAAGTATTTGGGATTGAATTAATAGAATTTTAAGTTAGAAATGAAAAAAGGATTGAATTGTAAAATAAATTATAAGTTTTGAGTAATAGGGACTAAATTGAGAAAGTTTCAAAATTTTGGGATTTAAGTAAAATTAGAGAGTTGAATTTAGTCTAAAGTGCAAATTGAATGAAATATGGAATTAGTTTGGAAGAAATAAAGTTAGTCTCGATTTAGGGACTAAATTGAAATTTAGGCAAAAGTTGAATACAAATTGAAATATTCAATGTGAAATTGTATTGTATTGATGAATCCCAATTGTTTCAATTCTGTAGCTAACGTTGTACTGGAAACCTCGGCTAAGAAAGGAAAAGATAAAGTCGACGAGGAGTAGCTTGAAAATTCTAGTTTGTATTTCTATAATCCGAATCTAGTAATTATTAATTATTGAATTTTGATTTAAATGTTTATGGTAAGTAAATAAGGTAAGTGTTAGCATTTTTTATATTGAATTGAATGAATGTGAAATTGTGATTTATGTGATAATTGAGTATTGGATAATTGTGGCATTTGAAAAGTGAATTGAAACCCTATTAACTGTATCAGGTTAGTAGGATATAAATGGAAGGCCATAGGATTGGAAGAGTTTAGGGATACTTCGACTTCGAGCCGATGAGACACTAGGTGTCAAATTATTACTTCGGATAAATTCGATGAGGTACTGGGTACCAATTTACTCCGATTAAGCCAATGAGACACTAGGTGTCAACTTATTACTTCGGATAAATTCGATGAGGTACTGGGTACCAATTTACTCCGGTTAAGCTAATGAGACACTAGGTGTCAACTTATTACTTCGAATTATTCGATGATGCACTGGGTGCCAAATTAGTATGTTTTGGTTGGATCCGTGTATTCGTCCAAGTTCGAGTCATGTTAATAGGGGTAATTAAATGAAATGATATTATGATCGGAAAATGGAAAGTATTGAATGTGAAATGCAAATAAGATATGAATTTGTGGATTGTATCATTGTAAGAGGCCTATTTTGCCCGGCCTATTAGAAACCAAAAAAAACATAACACTAAAAAAATAAAAGTCCAATATTAACAGTTCAAATATTACAACCCCAACAGCCCAAACAAAAAAAATAACCCTAACAAGCCCACAGCCCGAAATTATTACCCAAATTCTAAACCCAAAATTCCTACTGGCCCAATAGGCCCAAAACTAAACCAACTCAGAAACCCTAGGGTTTCTGAGCCTCCCTCGCTCCGCAACTACCACCCACGTGCCTCAGCGCGCACTCCGCTCGAGGGTCAACTCCCTTGGCACGCTAGCACCAAAATGGCCACCTGCCTCCATTGACGTCCTCCCAAATCTGGAAACACGCAACAAAGACAACAGAGCAGAGAAGTAGGACAAAGAAATAGCGAATATATTGTAATATATTAGGCTACAAAAGCCTCGAAAAATCAGTGTATGGGGGGATTTTTGGAATATGAAAAAACCATTGTGTTAAACACGATTAAAAATAGAAATAAAAAAGAAGCGATTTTGCTAAAGGTGATTTTCATATCGTTTTTTTTCTCTTCGACTTTTCTAGGGTTTATTTTATTGATTTTTTCTTATATATACATATATATATATATCGAAATATAGATTAAAAAAAAGGGAGGAAGGATATACCTTTCTCGAGTTGCCTGAAAAGAGGGATAATTTTGGGATCCACGGTGGTCGGTAACGGCGGAGCCCACAGCAGCGGCTAGCCAAACCTTGGTCGGTTCCTGGAGAGTGAGAGAGATTTGAGAGATTTTTTTTTATTTTTTTTGAAATAATGTAAAGAAATGAAAAAAATCTGCTTTTTTTAGCCTAAATAGTGGTACCAAAACGGTATTATTTTGGCCCTAAGTCCCCAGATGCAAAACGGCGTCGTTTTGGGGTGAAGCGGGCCGACCCGACCCGCCTAGCCAGGGTCCGCGTGTTTTGTAGCGGAAGGGCTAATTGCACTTTCAGCCCTTCCGCTTTTTTATCAGTTTGCAATCAAGCTTCATTTTATTTTTAATTCGTGCCTTATATTTTATTTAAGTTTTCAATTTAATCTCGCATAGAGTGCAGCGTTTTGGAGGGCGGAGATATTTTCCCTTTGGTCCTTCCATTTCATTCGCACATTGCAATAAAGTCCCCTATTTTATGTTATTTCAATTTTTGCCCTAAATTTTTGTTTTAAATTCAATTCAGTCCCTTGTTTAGTTATTTAGCTACTTTATTATTAAATTAGTTAATTTTATTATTTTCTTTTACTATTATTTATTATATTTTTACTATTATTGTTATTTTTATTTTTATTACTACTTTATTATTATTGTATTATTGTTATTATTTTCCTTATCATTACCATTAAAATTACATTTCCTTTTCTATACTTATTTATTTGTTATTATTATATTTTGTATTATTATCATTATTACTATTATTTATTTATTATTATTATTGTTTTTACTTCTATTATTACTATTATCTTTATTAACCCATTTTTATTTTTTATTATTTGTTATTATTAATATATATTATTATAATTCTTATTAATACATTATTATGTACTATTTTTGATTTTTGGTATTATCATTATGTTTCTATTTTTATCTACTTAAACTTTGAAATATATTTTATTATATATACTCACATTATTAATTTACCTATATCATTTTATGATTTTGAACTTTTAATTATTTGCTATTTTATTAATGTTATCGTTGTTATTCACTTATTTACTTCTTTTATTTATTTATTTATCTTTATTTTATTATCGATCTTATTATCTAATCGATTTACGTACCATTCATTCACGTACCTATTTACCGCAATTTTAGCTTTTTTAATTTTATTTGTAATCCGTCTATTTATGCCATTTGTTCTTGCCCTTTTTGTTATCGTCATTGCATTTATATTATTTTGCACATATCAACACCGTGATTCATCTTCCATTTTACTACAAAATCGCGTTACTCTACTGTTCGTATTTCAAGATTCGAAAAGTCGTACCCTAACTTACGGGTTTTTTATTTTCTTGATTAATTCGAATAACAAACGTTTTTCTAAACATTTTTTAATATTCTCGGGTATTAAGAAAAGATCGTATTCTAACTCAAGGAATATGATTTCTTCCTAAAATCGAGATAATCAAATGTCTTTCAAGAATAAATAATTTTCGGTGTTTATCCTCGTTTCGGGGATTTAAGATATTGTGTCCTAACTTACGGGACATAATTCTTTTCCTCAATTAACGTGAAATACGCCATTTTCTAAAAAAAATTTAATTAAATAATATTTTAACAAAGGATCGTACTTTTAAAATCTTCAAAGTTCTCAAATTTTTGACACCAAGACATTAATTAATCAACTAGGAACCAATTTTGGGTGTATCGAGGGTGCTAACCCTTTCTCGTGCGTAACCGACTCTTGAACCCGTTTTCTGGATTTTGTTGACCAAAAACAATCATCGTTTTAATAAATTTAAATTTTTGTTAAAGCGACTGAATTACCAGGTGATCCGACCACACCTAAATAAAAAAGATTGGTGGCGACTCCTGTTTTTTCGTTTTCATTTTCAAAATAAAGTCGACCTCATTTGTCAAAAAAAATAGTTTCGACAATTGTGAAAAGCTATCTATGAAAGCAAATGATAAAAAATTGAATGTGTTATAAATGCATATCTATGAATTGATTAATTGCATAAATTATGGTTATTATATGACTTAATGTGGATGTTATATTAATTTACCTTTAAGCATTCAGATTATAGAAATACCACTGAGTTCATACTCAGTGTACGGTTTGTTTTCCGTGTACAGGTTAGGTATTTAAAAGTTGATCGTCGATTTAGTATCCGCAATGATCCCGAACTCAAAACATGATAATGTATATTTCTTTTTGTGTCGGCATGTACCTAGGATGTCTAAGTGTTTATTATTTTGTGAATGATTGTAAATGATTTTATAAGTTGATATTGGTTGAGTATGTATAAGAACATATATGTTATGATGAAGTTATGATATAATATGTTAAGTTAGGGTATAAGTGAATATAGTATAAGCAAATTAGATATAAAATTTGGTATAATTTTGAAATGACTTGAATGGTGCCTTATTGGAATGTTTTGATAATATGAATGTAGAATCTATGAGGGAATACTGGATAAGTATCTCAGTTGATAGTGTTGACATGTTTTAGATGAATTTGATTGTGTTTGGATTGGTTGAATAAATGGTTTTTGAGTTGCTTGTTGTTCAAGTCTGTAGGGTATGATAAACTTGATGTTTGAGGTTCATTTGGAGTTCACACGGCCAGACACATGAGAGTGTGACTAGACCGTATAAGAAACATGGCTAACACACGGGCGTGTGATTTGGCCGTGTGTCCCTTGCAACTTAAAATTTTCAAAACAGAGTGCTTAATTAGGTATTTTTACATGGGCAGAAACATGGGCATGTGTCTTAGTCGTGTGTGATACACGGCCTAACACACAAGCGTGTGGCTGGCTGTGTGATCCAAGTCAGAGAGTTACACGGGGTCAGACACGGCTTGAGGCACGGGTGTGTCCCATGGCCACACGGGCATGTGTCCCCTGCACTTAGGAATTTTTTTTGAAATTTTACGAAAAATTCCCGGAGTATACGATTTAGTACCGATTTGTTTTTAATACGTATTTTGAGTCTCGATGACTCAAAAGAGAGACAATATAATTAAATTATGATGTGTATGCTAAATGGTTATGTAATGTTTGTTATGCTAAATGTTTGCATATGATTCTGAAAAGTTCGGTAATGCTCTGTAACACTGTTTCGGCAACGAATAAGGGCTAAAGGTGCTACATATCATATGAAATATCATTCATTAAAAAAATGGATATATCTCAAAATTAAATATGATTTTTGGTTTAATATGTAATGTTATACATGAATTTTGATTTTGTATAATTTTATACAATGACATTTTTGTTTGATTCAATTTTCATAAACTACTAGCATCATCATTGATACAATATCATTTTGTGTTTACATATTACATGCTCAAATATTTATACTTATATAAAATGAAAATAAATTAATGTGCTCATTTCTATAAATGTGTACAATTGAATCAAAATCTAAGTTTTATATGTACAATTGAACCAAAATCAAAGTTTAATGTGTATAACTACACAAAATCAATGCTTGTATATCAAATTACACATTGGATCAAAGTTGATGTATAATTTTCATATTTATCCCTTAAAAAAAGTGACCTTCGTTTCCTAAGGAAAACATAGGTTGAAATTTGCTTTTAGTCCTTTTATTTTGTGAAAGTTGTGGATTTAGTCCATGTACTTTAATTTGGTCATTTTTAGTCCCTATACATTTTTAATTTTAAAATTCCAATTCTCACCAATCGATAACTGTTAAATTCATTAAATTAAATTATGCTATTTTCAAAATTTGATGCGACAAAACATATCATATGTTTAAGGCCATATTAGCTTGTTATTTCCACATATAACTCACTAAAATTTTAGTTAATGGATTGACGACTATCATTTGTGTCAATATTAAAATTTCAAAATTTGAAAAGTATATGGACTTAAAATGATCTAGTTGGAGACTATGGGTTAAATCTACAAATGTATGCATGGAACATGGTTAACAATTGAATTTAACCAAACAGATTTAATTGCTACTATTTTGGGTCATGATTGAAATTTTATAATTTGAAAAGTACAATGAGTAAATTTGACCAATTTGAAAAGTAGAGGACTAAAATTGATCTAATTAAAGTAAGGACTAATAGCAGAATTTAACCAAAAATATAACACTATAAAAATGATTTTAAGAGATACATTCTACTCAAAGCACATTAAACTTGTAGACGTGCCGGAGTGGTTATCGGGCATGACTAGAAATCATGTGGGCTTTGCCCGCGCAGGTTCGAATCCTGCCGTCCACGTTTTAACTTTCTTACTTTTTGGTGGCAATTTTCTTCAATTTTCTTTTCCTTCAAAATTTTCCTACAAAACAAACACAAATTTTCTCAACCATAAAGAATTAATGATATTGTTGTTTTCTTAAACCAAAACAAAAGCGAAAACCCATCAAAAAGTAAGTTATTATTAGTTCCCCCAACACCAAAAAAAAAAGCTTCCAATACTCAGCTTTGCTACTATCAGAGACTACCAGTCCCACGTCCTGCATCTTCATATTAAAAAATGAAATTAATTTACCATCTTCCTTTTTTAACTTAAAAAAACATTATTTTTGTTCAAGTTCATATTGTAACTGAAAAAGTTACAGGCTTACAGCAGTAGGTAGCAGCCAGTTTCTGATGATCCTCCAGTTAATGTTTTTGCTTTAATTTTGCTGGAAACAGTGACAGTTTATATATATATATATTATACTCTTTGCTTACACCTTTTTCAAAGCAACCCCTAAAAAAGGTGTACTTAATTAGCTCACTCCCATAAACAGAAAGCTAGAGATGCCCTCCTTGTGTTTCACCACATTAAATTTTTTAAAAAATGAAGTAAAATTCTAAAAGAGAGATAGAGACAGTTGCTAGGGTTTTGAGCCAATTCTTTCCACCCTATATTTATATATCCCAGACCTTGGTGTGTATATATATATAATCTGAAGACAAGTAAAACTCAGTTTTTTTTTTCGAAGTTAAAAGTACAATATATCTAGGATTGTGAAATGACAGCCAGGGTTAATGGTTTTTATCACTGATGAACCATATTTGGGTGCTTCCATATGCAATACACAATACCAGTCTCTACAATCTACATATCTTCTTCTATATGTATTTGGCAATGGCAATGTGAATTTAGAATAGACAGAAACTTTGAACTTGGTTAATTACTTCACTATTTTGCTGTGATATCTGTCAAGATTGTACACCTTTTTTAATCATAAGAAATATGTGGGATATCTACAACATTTCAAATAAAAAGTGGTGACCATATAGATTTTTAATTAAGTGTAACAACAAAAGAGGAACTTTAAAAGCTGTATTTTGGAATTTGGTTTAAAAAAAAAGCATTAATTACACCTCCAAAATCAATGTAACAGTAAGACCAAGATTTTCCTGTATGCTTCTAATATGAAAGCTTGAGTGACAGATCAACACAATTAGGAGCATTATTAGCATAAGAAGCTTCACCACCTACTGTAATTGCTGATGAAGAAGCTTCTTCAGGAAATTCCCATTCCTTGGAAGCTGTGTTTCTGCCATTTTTCCCTGGGAAAAATTCATACTCCATCACATAACTTCCAGTGCCAAATGAATTTCCTTTCCTGTGAATCGCCACAACATCCACTGTCTACAACAACACAAAGAACCCCATAAGAAGAACGGTATTTTATTAAAAAAAGAAAAAAACCAATTTGATTGGTCATCATCATCACCTCATTGATGTTCATTTGGCCTGCTGCTGCATATGCATAAGCACTCCTTGCAGCTCTAGCACGGAATCCCTTCATCATCTCTTCATTTGTGTTTTGATTGTTTTCCAGGTTCCATCCGTGAAAGTCAGTTCCTTTGTTTGGAAAAGTTTGTCCTAATTGGTTGAATAAACCTCCATTAAACTTCCCATTCTCCATATTGCAACGCTTCTTCTGCAACATGTATTCAAGTGATCAATAAGATGGCAAAGAAGTCATATATAAAAGAAAGAACTTGAGACAGATACTGACTAGCTTTTGGGTTCATTTTGAGTGATTTTTAGATACAATCCCAAGAAACATAAGACTAATGATCTCCTAACTGTAGATCTCTTTTTTTTTTTTCTGTGTTGCTATATTTTTCTAGCAAGCCAAACAGGAGGAATCAAGAAATCCTTTCCAACTTATAACTCCTTTTCCCCCCATTTTTTTCTCAGGAATCAAACATAACCATTTAGAAATAAATATCAGAATCAACAATATTACGACCTGTTCAACTATGTCATCTTTTTCCTTCACATTTCCTACATTTTATTAGAAACAAAAACAAAACATCACCAAAAACCAAAAGCACAATACTTCAAACAAGCAAACAAAACCCAAAGCACAAAACTTTGCAAATTAAGAAGCTTTGAAAAAAAAAAAAAAAGGGGTAAAAGCTAGACCTTAAAGCAAAGATCACAATGCTCAGGCTTGCAATGCTGGAACTTTGGCATTGAAGAGAGCTCTTTAGAAGCCTCCACAACACTAGCAGCAGCACAACTAACCTGAACATTACCAGGATTTCCAACCAAAACCTGACTATTAAACCCACCGAACCCTCCATTACCAACAACTCTTTGCATCATCAAACCATCTGTGTCAGCCCCCCAACCCCATAACCCTCCACTTCCACCATTGATCATCATGGAGGGAACACCGTAGTTTGCTACACCATGCAGCACAGGCACATTACTAGCTCCCATAGCTTCACAACCGAACTGGTTTATTGTCGTTGGGGTCCTTGTTTCACTCATTTTCCTCAAACGTTCAAGTTGGGCCACTCCCATGCCTCTTTGAGGCTGTTTCTTTTGGTATGGACCTTTCCCACTTGGTTTCCTTCCTTTGTTGCTCTTCACAAACTCCATGGCAGGTTTAGCTTCATCTTCCATGGGTTTTGTTGTTGGGTTATCAGTGTTTGGAGTCAAGAGTGTAAGTGAAGTAGCCATTAAAAAAGAAGGGCTTTGATATGTTTTTAGCTTAAATCAAAAAGAGAGAGAAAGGAGAGTTTTTTTTTTTTCTTTTCTTTCCCTGTCTTTGGCTTTTGCTGGACGATCAAAAGAACGGGGATTTTATAGACAGACGGTTCTGAAAGATTTGGATTTTCCTTAGACATCAATTTATTGTAATTAAAAATAAAGTTTTCATTACAAAAACAGATAACAAGGTACATGTTATTGTATTTTTTTTCCCCCAGATTTTTATTTTGTTTTTATCAATTCTAAAATCTTCACCACATAATATATTAAAAAATAATTTAGAATATAATAAATACATAAAATTTGAAAAGAAAATCATTGATTTTTCATAAATTTCTTTGTTGATCCAATAACCTTTTTATTAAAAAAAGGACAAAAAGAATTCATCCCTGGAATCAGTAAAACCAGCCTGAGGAATAGCAAATTCCAGCCAAAGAACACCAATCCCTATGCAAAACCCAAATCCAAAAGCCAATCCATCTAAACGCGCGTGTACTACAAAAGCGTGTTCCGTAATGGAATATTGCAACACGCGCATAAGAGAGAGTGAGCATGGAGTTCAATAATATAGTACCTAGAGACACGTGTCATGCACTGAGGGCAACTGATTATACCGGGGACATGATCTGAAACACAAAGGACATTACAACTCCGTTTAAGTAGTTGGGGAGTGTCAGTTTAGACAAAAGTAGCAAACAAACATTAGGGCTTTTCATTTTCATGCAAAAAATATATTTAATTTCTTTCCCCTTTTCCCTCCAATTTTCTTCTAAATAATTTATGATTTTTTTAAATATAATATAATCTGAAATTTAAATGCTATAAAAACAAAATCATTTAAAAATTTTCTTGATCTAAAATGATATGAAAATGATTTAATGGTCAGGATATTGGAAAAAAAAAAGAGGAAAATTTTGAAGTGTCAAAAGCCATTAGGGTTCTCAAACAACATTGTGGGGGGTACAATGGTTTTACATTACAAATTGATCTATGAATGGGCATGATATTGTGATAGCAGGGAAAGATTTGGGTAGACTCAAACAAGGATTTGTGAAATTATTTTGTATTTATATATTTTTTATGTCATCATTATTTTTAAAGTATTTAATATTTATTAGATTATGACATATTCATAAAAAAATTATGTAAAGTTTAAATAAAATATTAGTTAAAATGGTAAATTTAAATGTTTTGCATTCAAATCTCATTATGTGTTCTAACAATATTTATTCTTTTTGACATAAAGTTTAAAATTATCCATAGTCCCCTTCTAATTCATAAATAGAAGGATAATACGTTTTAACACACTCGAACCTACATCTTCTTGCATTGATAAAAATAATCATACCAATCAAGTTAAAACTCAATTGACATTTGTATATTATTTTCTTGATTCAAATATCAAACTTTTGTGGATACTCAAAAATAATAATTCTAAATGTCTCGAGATACAAAACAATCTCAGGAACAAATTGAATGGGATCATGTAATATTAATCAAGGATGGTAAGTAAAAGGTGTAAGGGCAATCGTAGAGTAAGATTTGGTCATGACAATGTGAATCTGCCTAGCTATGTTGTAGGGTTGCAATGATAGCCTAATTCTAATTCTATCATATTTGGAAAGTTTATTCCATGTGATAGTTTATGGTTGCCCAATTTGTTGTTTGAACACAATAATAAAAATATTTGTACTAGGATATGCCATTAATGTTTCAATTATTTCTCTCCTTAGTTTTTATTAATTTTATTGCTCTACATCATGTATGGTTTATTAATTATTAATTGGATCCAATTTCCAAATATCTAATTAAATTGAGAATCTTTTCCTTGTTGGATACTAAAAATATCTTTATATTAACCTATGATTCATCTATGTGTTCATTTCATAGATTCAATTAAAAATAAACAGTCCACCTATAATTAATTTTTATTACAATTTTTAGTTATCCCATCACAATAAAAAAGCAACAATGTAAATATCAACAATTTGTTAGTAGGGTTTCTTATAATATTTTGATGGATTTCAATTAGATTCTCGTATTTTATGAAAATTAAAAAATTGATCTAATTAGATAACATTGTTAAACCTTACTATTACATCTTTGACATGAAAATTAATAGCAAAATAAGCAATTCAACAATTTGTATGCAACTAGTTAGCAAAAACTAATAGTTCAAGTTCACATGTTCATTAATGAACTTATCAGTTTTCATAAAATAAAGGATATATTTCTCAATTAGTTTCATTCAATTCTTGGATCATAAAGAAACTAGTGAAGAATAAGATCCCATGGTTAAATACTAACTACAAATACATGATATATATATTAGACTCATAAATTCTATATTTAGTGATGAACTAAAGGATGAACCCCCTTTCTTATCCCCAGAGCAATTCCTTCTTTTTCCATGCAAAAATAACTAACTTCCACCTACCATTTCACGTATTCTCTTTGGTTTCCCATGTGTTGCATTCATCTCTTCAAAACTACTCTATCCAAAAGCTCCAACATAATCCAATCATATATATTATTCCATGTATGTGTTAGACTTTCTCTTTCACTCACACTTCAAATTGTGTCAATAAATTTATCTATTGAGTTGTTACAAACCAATAATAATCAAAACTAATGAGACATCTTCATACCATAACTAAGTTGATACTAGAATGTTTCATATTATAATTAAGTTGATACTGTAACCACCTCTAATAGTAGTAGTGATTAACCCCTTCACCATAGGTGTATCTAAAGAGGTAAACAACTAATCATGAGATGTGATTCAATCCCATGAGCAAAAATTAAATCCCTGATCACATTATTAGAAAATAAAATAAGCTGCCACCATGCGACACTTGTGGTTTATTACAGTAAAAACTCTATCTATGCATTAACCATTTTTTAAAAATTTCTTTTGATAAAATCCCTAAACCCTTTTATAATAATTATTTTTTTCATGTGCACCAAAATATTGTGTTAGAGCTCTTAAAACGAGTGAAGAGAAGGGATAAAAAAGAATAAAGCAATCAAAACCGCGTGACTAACCAAAGATGTAATTTTCAGATATGATTCTGGTTGAAGATCTTTGATAATTATCATCCCATCCCATCCCATCCCATGCATCCCCATCCCATCCCTTTCACAAATTGCATGCAATGCAATGCGATTCAATGCAACCCAAGAAACCGCAAAAGCTGAACATTTTGTAAGGACGGTCCTCAAGGGAATTGACCAATAAGGAGCTGCCATGTAAGTAAAAATGGTCTTAATCTATATTTTCCTTTTTGTAAGTCTTGATCTAGTACTCTAGATCTTAGGCATGCATATGTATGGTGTGATGAAGTTTATATTATTTATAAATATATAGGTAAGTAAAGAAGAATCTTCTAAAAGGGCATTGGTGGGTGGTCCCATCAACGGCCACCTTGGGTGCTGGGATATAGGCGGCTACAATTGTGAGATTTGGCACGTATCAGACCTGGTGGGTTACAACTTGCATGTGTAAATTCAAACCAAGGTAATCAATTCCTCTACTGGTGCAAAATGTTTTAAAATTCGGTTAAACCCATCTGTTTTTTTTTTCAAATTTTTACGGATTTCGAATAATTTTTTGAAAGTTTAGTTAAATTAATTTATTTAAATTAACATATCAATTATTCTTTTATGCAACCAATAGTTTCGTTTCCAACAACATTGTTAGCTAATAAATTGACTTGTTTTCTCCAATTTTGATTATATTGAATGGAACAATATTTATCAACCGGTGTATGAATAAAGTCGACAAAAATTGTAAAGTTACATAAATAGGAAAATCTTCTTGTTTAATGTATGGGATAGTTTCTTTTCCTTGTTTAGTTTGGATTTGTTGAATGATAGGTTTTTTTTTTATATTTTATGAATGAATATTTTATATTTAAAATTTATTTAATTATAAATATTTTTATATGTATATATTTAATATACAATTTTTAAAAATATTGATAAAAACAAAATAATAAATCAAAATAAATCGATACAAATAGATACCAATTTCGATAAAAAATATAGCGTTTACTGGTGTAATATTGACTGTTTTTTTTATTGTATATATTTTTTTAAAATTATGGATAAGTTTTGAGGTTTAGACATAGAGGAAAGGGATTTCTGGGTTTGGCCAGACATGGAAGAATTCTTGGGGTTTGGGAAGCAGATTGTGCCCTGCTTGGACTCTACATTTGGGGGATTTTAGGGATTTATATGTAAAGGTGTCCTACTAATTGGCAGCTTTACTTACAGATTTACATATACAAGGCTATGACCCTAACCATGTAACCCCCTCTTTTGCATGACTATGGGGGACCATATTCATATATACCCCCATACTTAAATTTCTACCATAAATAACAACTGAAAAAACAAAGAAAACGACATCAAACTAACACAATTTTTTTCATCAAGTAATTAGCCTTATAATAAAGTTTAGAGTAAGAGATGGTTGAAAGTTTTAACTTTAAAATAAATTACGAAGAATTAAATATAAAATTTTTATCGTTCCACCTATAATTCAATCAATAATAATATTATTCGATTTCAATACCTTATCTAAAAGCACTGATTAAAAAGGTTGGGATTGTGAAGAAGAAGGGTCAAACAAGATGTTTGAATATCACAAATATCATTTCTCATCCATTTATAATGATGGTGTTTGGTAAAAAAGTAAGAACTCATCTTTGGGTTCTTTTCTGTCTTTTGCCTGCCTTAATTTCTTGGCACCTTCTTTTCAACATCACATCTACATGATCCCATTGCCAAAACACTTAGACAAAATATGATTTTGATCTTTTTACCATTTAAGGGTCCATTCAAATTCTTGATCCCAGATATATAGCATTCAAAGGTTTCCATCACCAATCATGAGGTTAAATTCTCCACTCAGTCCCTCTATTCTTTACACTTTTAAAATTTAATCTTTCTATTTTTATCTCTAGAATATAGTTTTATTTACTTTAAGTTCAATTAATAGAGCCCTCAAAGAATTCCATTAAACTGAATTATTCGGTGTTTCTTTTTTTAAAAAAATTGGCCTAGTGATCAAAATTACATTTGTAAAAGATCAAATAAACAAATAAAAATGTTAAATATAGGATTGTAAGATTTTTTATTCTGAATATAGAGTTATAAAATTCTTGGACATTGTTTAAATGAAATAGAGTGAAAGTTGATATATATATATTTTTTTTGCTTACATGGTTTCCTTGTATTATTAAATTGGTCACACTAGCACATTCTTTATTTTGAAAACGTTACGTAATCCAATTTATCGAAAGCTTTGAAAATCTTATCAATTGAACTTCAATTATTAAATGAAAAGAATATATATATTAAAATCTTAGAATTAATAGTAGAGAGATTAGATTTCAACTACGCGAAGAGTATAAAGACTAAAAGTATAATTAAACTCAATTATAATCGAGTATTTTCATGCATTGTGCTAATTGATATATTGGCGATGAAGTTTTTTAGCTCTACAAACAAAGTTAAAAAATCACAATGTGTCTTTAATGGATATTAAAAAATAAATAAAAATTAAATAAACGAGATACGTGACAGATTATTAATCTCACTTGTGGAGTAAAAAAGACTAAGTAATTCCATTAATGGAATTAAAATATAGTATATATTTTTAATTAAAAGATAACACTATTAATATAACTCTTAATTAAAATGACGGAATGTATTTACTTATGAAAGAGTTGGGGGAAGCATTTGGTTTCAACCCCCAAAGGGTTTCTTAAAGGTTGCTATAAGGAACCAAAGCTTAGAGTAAGTGTGGGTTGTAGCTTTATGCAACTTGTGAAAGGCCTTTACTCTTTAAGGTAAAAAAAGGAACCCTTACCAAAGCTCTAAAGATCCCCTCCTCCTCACCCATTTCAATTCCCTTTCCATAAACCAAAAAATGCCTCCTACATTATTTATGGACCACAGCCATATAAACATATACATATAAAAAAAACAATAATAATTACTCGGATCTCATCAATCTGAACTGAGATTTTGTTGCTCTTTGTTGTTATCTTTCTCTCTACATTACTCCTTTCCAAGTTTTTATTACCAGTTTGCCCAACATAGTTAAAGAAAAAAAACATTTTGTCTTTGGTTCTTTAAGATTTTATGGAGGGGCAGGATCTCTCAGCAGGGTTGTTTCAGATGGTTGGGTTGCTTTAATCTGAGCCATCCAAAAGAGGGAACCCCCCCCCCCCCAAAAAAATAAAAAAAACAAAAGAAAAAAGAGACCTTGGGGATGAAACATTTGGGTGCCTACCATTTACATACAGAGGGCATGTCTCAGCTGCTGTTGGTATTTTTATAGTGCTGCATATATGAAAAAAACAAATAAACAGGACTAAAGCACTGTAATTTATTAGATGTGTCTGTAAGATGTTTGTATCACTGAACACAGTTTTCCTTTGGGGGTTTTTTAGCCTCTTTAACATTATATATTTACCTATGAGTGAAAATAACTATAATTGCCACACGAAAGAACCAAGGCATTTATAAATACAAAACTTGATCTGAAATTCACAGTTTTACAAATTGATCTATTTATACATTTAAAGTACATTCTGCAAAGGCTACACTCTTAGGAAGGATAAATGATGCACACAACATATATTTTCCGGGTGCAACGAGGCGTACCCTACGCATATCCACATTAACTGCAACCTCTTGCAGGGCAATTCGTATCCGCTGCATTAGTAAGGAACATGAAGATCAAAATGGAATGTAACAGAATAAAATGGCAACAGAACTAGTAGCGGCTAAATGGAGAAATATTATAAGATTTTGACACTAGACCTCATCAAAGTCAAACTCGGGATCTCGAGCTTTAGAAAATCCATAAACATGAATCATTGGGAAGTTGAATTCTTTATCTCTAGGTTGATTTCTGTATACTCCCCTGAATGCATCTGTTCGTAAAGGCCAAAACAAATAGAAAGCGATTAAATTTTTGCATGATTGTGAAACCAATAGCCACCATGAACACTCTTATCTAATACCATTCTAGACTTGGCTTCTAGTTAAGTCCGTGATATTTCTGAAGTATATGGTAATTTCTATGACATAACGGATGCGATCTTATCTGTAATTCCTTGAACAACAACGATCATCAACTAGTTGATCCTTAACATGCAACCCAAAGAATGTTAACAACAGCTTATGGCAAACGATGAGAAATAACTAAATATTGTAAGCAGTTCAAAGACTATGAAGCACGCTAAAGACAGTCTAAACACTCAAGAAAGTAGATACAAGTGAAAGAAAACTTCCAGCCATTGGAAGGTGATAACTTACCTAGAAATTCTGCTGCATCATTTGGCAAATTCATAACTACATGTGTGATGGAATGAGCTTTCTCGCTAGAAAACATAGCATTGATGAACCTTCTTCCATCCATGTTAAAGACCTAGAGAGCAACATAAAATATCCTTAGTGTGAGGAATATAATTCCATTAAATCGCAAAATGGTATGTATATTACCAAGATCAAGGCTGCAACAAAGCCAAGTTTAAAGAATTGCATGCAGGGCATTGATATTCCTTCAGTTGACTAAATCAACTAGCGTAATGTTACCTTAATTTTCTTTTCAAGTTTGTTGAGGACACTGTTTCTTTCAAGATATTCAACCGCAAAAGGGTTCAAATCATTAGCATAAACACGTTTTACTATCTTAGCAGCAGATACAGCAATCGGACCAACCCCAGAGAATACATCACCTGTAAATTATAATAAGAGTTCAGACTTGTAAGCATCTTGATATGAATATTTATAAAATTATTTGTAAATACATAATCCAAAACAATGTGAAGATGGAAACGTACAGATGACATCATTGCGATTGAAGCCACATAGAAGCCTCAGTCTCTAAGTTGCAAGCCTTGAATTCCAATACCTGCGTAGAAGAGGAAAAGAGGAACATGAATACCCTTTTCATTTAAGTGTGCTCTGCAATATGGCTCCTACATCTTTCATATGATTTGATATTACTCCTCGTTTGGAGAACAAACATTAAAAAGTCCAAGTTAAATAAATTATTGCTTGAATGAAAGCAGCGGCACATACACTTTTGCTAAATCAACACGAAATCGCAGTCCATTCTCAACTACTGTAGTCACCAAGGAGTGATTCCCAGCTAAAACCTCAAGTTGCATTGTTCGATAGTCATTTTGAATGACGTCAATCTTATTCACAACTGTTTGTATTTTTGGCTTGTTTTTGTCCAGAACCACCTGATAAAGTGGAAAATAACCTTATCCTGTCAGAAGACAAATAAAGAGTTCACTTTCGAAGTTGTAGATTTGTATCTTCAATATGTCAAATATACTAATTTTTCTATAATAAGCACCTTTGCTATAACATTCTTGTATGTTAGATGTTCATCTTTCAGGTTTAAGTGTGCAATGTGGCCAACTGTCTCAAAGGCTGAAGGGATAATCATGCCCTCTGGGAGCATGGTCTCCAAGATCTGCAATCAATGCATAAGATTTAGAGTCTCCATTGATGTTGCAGACATTTATATCTTACTTGGATTAGTTGTTATAATTAGAGGCAGGATCAAAAGAACAGGCCGCAACTTAGTCTCCATGTTCCCCAACTTAGTCTCCATGTTCCCCTAAATTCTCTGTCCTCTAGCCAGTTTGTTCTCATTTGCAAGTGAAGGAAGCTACACTTTTGAGGCCCTAGTTTAATAGAATACTATATACGGAATTTTCATGTCACAATTTCTAACTGAGTATAAACATATCGCATTCGTGATTGATTCCAAAATCTTGTTTTTTCCATTCATTTGCCAATTAAAAGTTCTTCCATATCATTGCCTATTGTGCTGCCAACCCCAGCTTCTAACTTTTTCTAGACAATGACATTAGACGCTAAGTGAACAGGATTCCTATAAATTTGTGTTGATCAGTCTGCCAGAGAGGTTAGTCGAAAACTATGTCTCTCATAAGTTCAAATATGTGGAGATACAACCGAAAAAATATCAGAGGATGGAGTGAAGAAAAATGGAACATGTTTTCCATGCAAGACAGCCTAACTTCAAGAATCACTAAAAAGGAATCTTAGACGCCTAGGACATCTCTATTAAAGAAATAATAGAAGCTTGAAAGGCATCTTTGTTGTCATAAACAATACTATTAAGTATAGAATCAACAATTATAATGATTTTGTGTAATATACCTCATTCATCTGCCAATAATCATAGAACAAAGTCAGCTTACATCTCACAAGCTCTATAGTCGATGATCTATTCTCTATGGTTTCTTAAACAAACACAGCCTGAAAAAGAGATGGCATTTTAGATGTGCACAAACAGGAACATCTGTCATAAATTCATAATAGAAATCCTACCATAGATAAAGTATCAAAATTTCAAAATTATATACATTAGAAAAGAGGGAAACAACTAGAGCACTAAGCCACTAACTCTATCAACAAAACTTAAGGGGGAAAAAGTGTATTGACCATCCACATACACATCAATGAATTCAAAATTATCCAATTTAAATCACTAGAGCATCAAAGCATTTTAGAACTAATGCTGAAACTAAAACAAAATCTTTCTAATCTTTTAGAACACATGAAAAAAACACTAGTTTATGCAAATCATCATAACAAAAAAAGAGAAGAAAACAAAAATGAACATCCAAAGTACTACCTTAATTGCTTGAGGCAACTCTTCAAATCGTTTATCCCCATACCTTTCATCCAAAAGCAACAATCTTGTAGAACCCTTCCATTTCCTCCCTCCTTTAAACTCCTCTCCTAACAACCCTTTCATTTCATCCTCTTCTTCCTCCTCCAAAACTTCCACAAGACAACACTCTTTCCTCTCATTTCCTTTCATTTCTCCATCTCCTTTCTTTTCCTTCTTTTTCCTCTTCCCAGGCCTCGAAATCTTAGCCAAATTCTTAAACTTTACAAACCCCCTATAATTGAACTCCTTCGCCAATTTCTCCCTATATAAAACCAGTGACTCAAACTCCTCATTCTCCTCTTCATTGTTCTCTTCACCATCTTTCCTTTTATCAAAAAGGGTCATCATTTCTTCTTCGATTTCATCCCCGGGAACTCTGGCAATGTTCTTAACCCTCGGCCAATTCAAGAGGTGACCCCTGAGACGGTTCTCAAGGGCAAAACAATCATTTGCAGGGACACGGAGAGCAGCAAGATGAAAAACTCTAGTGAATTTCTGTTCATCGAAGAGGGAATTATTATCTTCGCCTACTTCTGGTTGATGGGTTATCGGATTTTGGGTTTGAAAAGGGGTTTCGGGTGCTATTTTGCCTTTGTGAAGTGAAGGGCCATAAGAGAAAGTTTGGGTGTTGGTTTGGGTTTGGGTGGAACAGAAGAGAGAAAGAATGGAGGGTTTTGGAAGAAAGGAAGAGGAGCGTTTGATAGAGAAGATAGTGAAAGGAAGAAGAGAGTTTGGCTTGAGATGGAGAAGCTTTATTGCCACCATTTTTAAGTGGAGTAAAGCTTTCCAGCTTTTGTTATTCACCAGTCACCCGATAAGAAGATTAGTATGGGTTTAAGCGTTAAGGCCCTCTAGTTTCTTTTTCCCCATTTATTTCGTCATAGATCCCACCTAAAATTAAAAATAGTCATTAATATTGAATAAAAATATATAAAATATTATTTAAGAATATATTTATACTATTTTTTGAAAGAAAATGGCAACCATTTCATTTAACAGATAAGCCAAAGAGAGTCTCGGTAATAACATGCAAACAGCTGGACAAAACAATAGTTAGGTGATTTACCATAATTTGATATATCAAATTAGACTTTTTTTTAACACTTGATGAGTTTATTTATAAGTAATTTATGAGTATTTTCAATGCTTTTTGTTGATTTTTATTTTCTAGTGTTAATGATAAATTTTCTTACATTTAATCCTTTTGGGACTCAAATTGGCAAAATTATGTCATTAGGAATTTAATGGTTTATTTGAGTGTGTGTAGGGAAATGACTATGGCCAAACATTGAGGAAAACATCAATTGTTTTGGGTGTCGCGACACTAATACATGTATGTCGTGACACAGACCCTCCATCACTTTAAGAGAGTAAAACTTCAACGAAAAACCAACCTAGAGCAGTCTGCCAAGGATGTCGAGACACTAGATATGCTGTGTTGTGACATTGAGCCCTAATGTCTTGACTCTAAGCCATCGAGGTTGCGACTCCAAGCTGATGGTTGAAGTGAAAGAGCCCAAGGTCACTATCAAGGATGTCACGACACCAGCTAGACTATGTCGGGACATCCAGAACCCCCTAAGACAAGATTGTGCCTACTGTCGGGGATATTGTGATGCCAAAGCTTAGGTGTTGAGACACTAAAGTCTAACAGGGGCAAAAAACACTAGAAGGGCAATTTTGTGCCCAACACCAACTCAAGTCAACTCATGCACTCTAAGGGCATTTTTATCAAATGTTAGCGTTGTAATTTTGGTTTTATTAAAGGCATACTTGATTTCAAACATAAAAGAGCCTCATTTATCACCTTTTTAATTCTCTCTTTTATTTTCCTTTCACTAGTTTTAGGTTTTCCATTTTTCCTTTCTTAGCTTAGTTAATTAGTAGCTGGTAGTTTCTTCATTTTTACTGTAGTTTTAACTTTCTTTCAATTAGGTACAAAACTTTCTTTTGTTATTTTGGTTTCTCTTTAAAGTATCCAATAAATTTTCTCTTTGTGAAATTTCAAAAGTGTAAAAGTCTCAACTTTGGTTGTGCTTTCATCACCATTAGTGTCGTTATCATCTTTAACAAAGATTCCCTAGAACACTCCTTTACTCGACTTGATAATCGGGTCTGAGTTACAAGGTGTCACATTCATTGTCTGAGCAACTACGATCAAACATAGCGAATTCATATCGTCAAATGTTCAGTTTTCAACTCAATTAAGCATACAATACAATACACGACAACTTTCAGGTCTTATACAAGCTTACGGAAGCTTTAAAGTTAACCCGAGACCGAAAAGGATCAATTTGTAACAATTTCAAAACATCGAGCTAGCGTCGTGACATTAGAGGATTCCTCGTCGTGGCACAACATACTGTCTAGCCTTATCGCAACGACCAAATTTTGGTGTCACACTATGCCATGGTATTCAGATCTTGTCGCAACGATATTCGGACGACATTGCAATGTCACATACTACTTCTAATAGTTTTAATACACATCAACTTACAATATTCTTCCAATCAGTCTCTAAACACAATGAATTCATATTTATCTAACATATGTAACCCTCTAGCTTGAACTCATGTACTTTAATGCCTTACTTAACAAAATGCAAATCCTATACCACCTATAAGCTTAATACCTATTGAAATACATTCAATTTATATACATTCATTCCCATTTCACCAAGGCCATTAATATTTCATCATATCATACCATTTCAAACTAAACTTAAATATTTTTACAAGCCATAATCAACTAACCAAATTCATACATAAACTTTTTGAACCAAAGTGCACGTAACATAGTTATACCAAAAATGACTCAACCTAGATACATGCCAAACTTAGAACAAAATAGAATTTGTATGAACTTTGTTGAGTCGAGGATCGATTATTGGATGCTGGATCAACTGCTCAAACTATTGAAATCTACTTTACTTGCGCATGGAGAAAAATAAACAGTATGCTGAGTAAGCCCAGTGGTAAATCTATGATTCAAGACAATATAATAAATGTAAACCCCCCAAACCCGGCCTAAACATTAGGCCCAAATTCAAGAGATTACATCGGCCACCAAAATGGCCTAGTAGCTATCGAGATTTATAAAACAGTCAATTTAAAACATTTGATTATCCTAGGAGAAAACTTAGTTAATTTCCTATTTGTTTGTTATTCAAAAGTTTTTTTATAATCTACAACAGAAAAGTGATATTTATTTAGTTTTGATAAAATCTATATCTCATGAATAATTAATTAAAGTTTGTATTTCAACATTTTAAAATTGGATTTAAAATAAACAACCTAAATGTCATGCATTCTATGTCATGTATGCTACATAAAACTGAAACCTAAAGTCCCTTGCCACAGTTTAAAAATAAAACCATATAGTCTCTGAATAATAAATTATCAAATAATAAATCTAAAATGTTTTTATAAAAAAAAAACCGATTCGAGCTGAGCCCTTCGTATGCCAAGTCCGCATCCTAACCTGGTAGGTTATTTGTAAAGTTGAAAATAAAAAAAAAGGAGTGAGCTTATGAAGCTCAATGTGAGTTCAATCACAATAAAATCAATGCAACCAGTAGACAAATCATACATAATATCAACTCTTAAAATAAATCACAATTGAATAGTAATATTAAATATCAATAAATCAGATCAATTCATCAACATAATATCTCAATGTTCATAACCATGTTAAAGCTTATGAATGCAATGCTATTTCAATTTATTAGCAAATGTCCTATCCCATTACTACACATCGCTATGGGAGTTCCCCAGAACTCCTCTACCTTTACACCATGTTATGGATGAACCACTGATCATTGCAGATAAACTGCTAATGATAAAATATATTAGTGGATGAATCATCCGTCTGTACAGATAAAAGCTGCCAATACATTATGGATGAACCAATGGTTGAGCATATGAACTGCCGACAAAAATATTGGTGGACGAACCATCCATTTGTGCAGATAAAAGCTACTAATACGTTGTGGATGAACCACTAGTCGAGCAGATGACTGCTGGCTAAAATATGTTGTGGATAAACCACTGATTGAGCAGATGACTACTGACTGAAATATGTTGTGGATAAACCACTGGTCGAGCAGATAAACTGCGGACTACTTCCTCCATTCAAGTCGTCCCACCCCATGTAATGCATCATGACATGCTTATAATAGATTAATATGGTAGCAATAACATACTTATAACTAGTCGAAACAGTAGCAATTATCATGCTTAATAGATCATTACAGTAGGAATAAACTTTGCTTAACACGTGTTCAATTTAACAATAATAGTGGCATATATCTCATGCAATTAGCATTATCGTGGCTTGATTAACAATATTAGTTCATCAAAAATATAGTGACAGTAAACATGTAACAATTACATATCATGCATACACAATAACAATTCAGTCAATCATATCATGGATTCCAACATTATTCATACTACTAGGGACTTAATTGGATGAAATAAGTCACTAAAAACAATTCTGGGACTAAATTGAACAATTCACAAAATTTTGGGCAGAACTATAAAATTTGTAAAGAAGGGGGCACACAGTTGTGTGAAAGGGTTACATGGTCGTGTAACAGACTGTGGTCATGTGGAAATTGCAAAATTAAACTATAGGGCAGACACGACCGTATAGTAGGCTGCGTGGAAGGATCTAGGCCATGTGGTTCATGAGCTACACTAAGATTTCCAGGGCACATGGCCTTGTGTAGACCGTGTGGCTATAACACCCCTCACCCGTATTCAATGTCGAAATAGGGTTACAGAGTATTACCGGACTTACAACATAAACAACCATCCAATTTGAATAAAAAATCATCAATCAAATGTAATTCCAATCAAATACAATCACGTTGTCCCTATTACGAGCCTATGAGGCCTTAAACATACTTTGGGAGTGGTTCAGGACTAAATCAATAACTTAAGAATTTTTTTTACAAAACTTAGAAAATTTTCTTGAAAACAGGGGACACACGCCCGTGTGGCCCAGTCGTGTGTCTTATAAGGCCAAAGACAGGTCTGTGCAATAAGCCGCGTGGACATTCGAAATGGGATCACATGGTCGTGTCCTAGTCCGTGTTCGACCCCGTGTAACTCTTTGACTTGGGTCACATAGCCAACACACACGCCCGTGTGGCTAGGCCGTGTGCATTAAAAATGGCAATACACGCCCGTGTGTCAGGCCGTGTGTTAGGTTGTGCCAAACTTGTAGGGTATACTGACTTATGCCACACGGTCATGTCACACGCCCGTGTGTGAGGTCGTGTGGAGTATATTGGCTTGATTTTTAATTCAACACCAAGGGCACACGGCCGTGTAACCTGACCGTGTATTGCACACGACTAAGACACAAACCCGTGTTTCTGCCCCTTTTGGACAAAAATAGCTATTTACCAAGCCAATTTTCCACCCAAATTTGCATGTACCTACACAACCTAAATGGTACAAATTCATAGCATAAATAAACATCTAACTTAACCACAATCAAGGCTAAATCATATCATTTTCAATACTAGCAACCAACATGCTTATAAACTCATGTTTTACTCATTCAAAACATACCAAATACACATATACGAATCAACTAACTAAACCTTTCCCAAACATACATCATTTTGCACCAATTCACAAGTACAATTCATATCTAATATCAACCATTTAACAACCATATTACCTATCACAAGCAATTATGAACTCATCAATAAAGAGCATTAACATATATATATACATCACCATCTTAGACAAAATAAGCCAACACAAATGGCCAAAATACATATACCAAAAAGACCAAATCCCTATACATGCCATATACTTAAAATACCAAAGTTCATAGGTACCAAGTGATAGGTGGATAGTGTGAAGCGATCTCTGACGATCCCCGAATTCGAGCTAGCTTGATAACACTATAAAATACGAATAAATAAATAAAGTAAGCTATAAAGCTTACTAAGTTCGTATAAAATAAACTCAATTCAATCTCAAGATTATAATTCAACAATTTGAATATATCAACATTTAGCATATATTAGCTAACAAACTTTTCATATACACAATTATGATATTTATCACATTCTTCACAAGTTTCTTTGAACCAAAACGTATACGTGTCACGTACATACTTGTACCATCTCATATCATTCTCATACTCAATCACATTTTTTGTTTACCGGTTGAACCATTCAGAATAGAAGTTGAATACTCAAGAGTCTCGCACACTAAGTACTTATACCATGGCTCGAAGCCAAATCAAGGTAGCTTATGTTCAAAATACTGATATCATGGCTCGAAGCCAAATCAGCCGATATTCATGGCTCGAAGCCAAATCAGTATAACTAGCACCCGAAGTGCTAATATCATGAACCGAAGCCAACTCAATGTATCCCTTAATGACATGTCACTAGTATCCTAAACTATTCCTAAGGTTCAATATTGATCATATCCATAGTCTCGTATTCATAATTTATGTAATATCAAAGCTTATGAAATACATTTGTATTAAAACTTATAATATATGAACTTACCTCAGATGTAAAAACGATGACACAATTCAATTAGTCAATAACTTTGTTTTTCCCCCGATCTAACTCTGAGTTTCGCTTTTCTTGATCTATATAATATCAAATTTAGCTTATTTAATAATCCCTCTATTCAATTTAGTCCAAAACACACTTTAAAGCACTTTTACACATTTTTCCCTATTATTTCACCACTTTTACAATTTACTCCTTATTTCATAAAAACACAAATAATGCAATTTAGAACTAACCCATGCTAGCCAAATTACTATTATACCCCTAGCAGCCTATATTTTTTATTTATTTTAATTTTAACCACAAATTTTCCACATTTCACAATTTAATCCCCAATTTGCATTTTCACTAAAAATCACTTTATAAAACTTGTATAATTCACAAAAAACATTCAAAATCTTTAACAATTTTTCAAAATAGTCACTGGGCTAGCTAGACTTAGTTGCAACGATCTCAAAAACATAGAAATCATTAAAAACCGGGTAAAAATCACTCACCAATTTAAGCTTGAAGTTGCCCAACCCTAATGGCTTCCATAAACATTTTCTTTTCTCAAATTTTAGTTGAAAGAACAATAAAAGATGATCACTTTTGTCGAAATCATTTTTTGAAAAACGGGAATCGACTTTATTTGAAAGTGAAAAATAGAACGGGAGTCGCCACCGATCTTTATTAGGTGTGATCGGATCACCCTTGTTTTAATAAAACATTTTAGTTCATTAAAATGATATTTTTTTTGGTTTACGAAACTTGAGAGAATGGGTTTGGGAGTCGGTTACGTGTGAGGAAGGATTAGTACCCTCGACACGCCCAAAAACTGGTACCAAATTGATTAGTTAGTGTCTTAATGTCAAAAGTTGAAAATCAGGAATGGATTTAAAATACGATCCCTCTTTACTAACGTTGATTTAAAAAAAAAACACTTGAATTAGCTCAAAATGATTTAAAGGTTTCATTATCTCAAGATATCGGAGTATCACATCCCGTAAGTTAGGATACAATACTATGAATCCCTGAGCGCAAGGTCGTCTTTAACTTTAATTGGAATCCTGTGTATTTTAAAATTCAAGAGGATATTTAGCTATTTAGAATCAATCGCGAGAACCAAAAACTCGTAAGTTAGGGCACAATTCTTCGATGTTCCAAAACACGAAACATTGCCTTATTGAAATATTATTATTTTTTGAATAATAATAAGTATAGCATTTGATGATGCGCGTTCATTTTGTTTTGAATAAAACACATAGGTCTATATTGTACAAATACATTGGATTTTGGTACACAACATGATTCGGGCTAAGGAAAACCGAAAGTGCAAAATAGAGCATGGAATAATGAAACACGAATTGGATACAATATTAATGAACGTTGTAATATGGAGATGTTAATGAATAATTTCTAGTACGTAATGGCAATACTCACAATCTATATTACTTTTTAACACCAATCGATAATCAAACACAAACAACATAAAATAACATGCGAAAAACGATTCAAAGTAAATAGGGTAAGAGTTTAAAAATTGATAACAAATGAAATAATTAAGATTTAAAAATCATAATACTAAAGAATGATTCAAAATAAACGAGGTATGAAAAAGATCTAACATGAATAAAATGTAAAACAATTTGAAATGAAATAATATATAAAACAAATTTTAAATATACAATATGCTAAACAAATCACGATGAATAATACACAAAATAAAAAGACCTTATAAAAGAGCTTAAAATAAATAATATGTAAAAGAGAAATTTAAAATAAATATTGTACAAGAATAATTTAAATAAAAAATATGTATAAAAAATCCAAAATAATATAAATAAAAGCTTGAAATAGGTAACATATAAAGTTTTAAAATTAATAATAATAAAAGGTTCACGACAAATAATAAAAAGAATTTAAAATAGTTTTCATATAAAATAGTATAATTGAATAACATATAAAAATAGATAATATATAAGATGGTTTAACTCAAATGACGTATAAAATATTTAGAATGAATAATGTGAAAAGAGAAATTTGAGGTAAGATAATGCATAGAAAAATGTTTAAAATAAATAAATATATACATATATATATATATATGCGGATATATGTAATAATCTAAAATTACGAAGATACATATAAAAATTTCAAAATAAACATTACGTATGATGATTTAAAAAAAATATATATAGAAAATATTTAAAATTGGTAATAATATAAAATACGTGATATGTTCAAAAATACATACAATAATAATAGTAATAATAATGTAAATGAATATAAAATATATATATATATATATATAATATGACAGAATCAATATAAACTAATTAAATAATATGATAATACTATTAGCAATAATATAATAATAATAAAGCAGAAAAGATAATAATGATGGTGATAATAATATGGACTTTGAAACATGCGGGATATATGTATATAAAAATAAATAAACAAGCACTATATACATAAAGTAATTTAAGGTAAATAGCATGAACAATTTTATGTAGTAAGACAGTTTGCAATAAATTATATAAACATAACTTAAAACACATGAAATAAATTAAAATGAATAGGCAGTTTATAAATGAACAATATACAAAAAGATGAAACTAAAAGATTAAGGATAGAAATGCAAATTGGAATAGAATTTGGGTATGGATTGAAAGGTAAAAACTAACAAAACATCAATCTAGGTTTAAATGAACACGTGAAAAAATAATGGGGACTGATTCAGAAATTAACCCTTAGATTCTTTGCGCACTGTTTCACACAGGACTAAAATGAATCAGACACAAAACCTTGGGGCAAAATCTAAAACAAAATCAAAAGGAAGAAAAGGATTAGGTCGACAATCTCATAGAAATGGAAGGATCAAAGTGGAAAATAGCCCAATGATCTGAAACACCGTTTTTTACTTCGTCATTTAAACCAGTTTTAAGTTTTTTTTCAATTATTCTTCTTCCTTTTCTAAAAAAAAAGTCAGAAACACTCCCTCTTTTCCCCTTTTGTGCGAGCCCTAAGTAGACCAAACCCTAGCCGCCATGTAGCCACCGCAAACGGTGGTCGACGGAGGGTGGTTTCTCGTTCTTTAACCCCATTTAGATCCATATTCAAGGATCTGACACTTCCCATCATGAAGAATCAAAAAGAAAGTTCCCACCTTTGTTGGATTCGGTTTTAACGGAGAAGAACTCCGACGATACACCAATGATTCAAGGCTCGGGTAAGTATTTTCTTTCATCATTTCTCCCTTATTTGTTTTAAAACTGATTTAAATAATAAAAAAATCAAAGATATAAAGAAACAGAAATGAGAGAATGGAGTTCAACCTTTTTCCCCTTTTTTGATTGCTTCGATTTTTTGATTGTTTAATATTCTCTGTTTTCTCTTTTTTCTCTTCTACAATCTGCTTTTGGTTTTTTTTTATTAATCCCCCTCCCTCTTACATCTGTTTGAAAATGGCTTCTTATAGCCAAGAATGTTACAAAATCACCATCTATTTTGCTAGTCCTTTTGCTTTTCGTGTTCCTGCCTTCTGTCTTGGTTTCTTTTTTTTGCTTTCGTTTTGCAGGTGTGGTAGAAGAGTTGGCGAGCCTTGAGCGGTGTGCACACTGGAGCTGGAGTACGGCGCACATGGAGGAGCGGCGCATAAGGACCTAGGGTTTCCTAGTTTACTGAAAACTTAGTTTAGGTTTTAGGCCAACGGGCCTATTTTGTATTTGGGTTAGGGTTTATTGATAAATTTGATAATTTGGGTTTTGTTTATTTTGGTTTATTAACATATTTACCTAATTAACCCTTAGTATAAAACCATTAATATTATCTATTTAATGTCCAAAATTGTCCACTAAGTAAGTTAATGGATTATTCATCACATAAGGACCTTTACTTTATAATCCATAGCTAATAGATACCTTTAACTATTAGAACAACACTTTTGCACTTTATGCGATTTAGTCCTTTTTATCGAATTGAGCATTCAAACAATAAAATTTCTAAACGAAACTTTCATACAATTATATATTCATGCTGTAGACCTTAAAATAATAATAAAATAAATATTTTAACCTCAGATTTGTGGTCCCGTAACTACTGTTCCAATTTGACTAAAAACGGGCTGTTATAGTGGCCGTAATCCTAGGCACGGTTTGCCCCGATTTGCTTGAAAAAGAATACATACTTTTTGTTGGGGGTTCAATCGATGTTCCTCATGCTTGGTTCCGGTCCGATTCACCTAAGTCAGGTCCTTTAAATGACATATACACAAGAATTAATGGTTGATTTCAAGATTCGACAAGATTAACAAGAGGTTTGACAAGAATCGTAAAAGATTGTTTTATCGAACGAAAGATTTTTGTGGAATTAAAATATTATGGAAATACATGATCTAATCGAGGGAAACGAAATGTACATACCGTTTCTTTGCAAAGCTAGGGGTATTATTGATGTTAATGACAAGCCGAAAGAAAAAGGTTAAAACGTTAATTCACTTAATCATAAATTCATTTCATAATTCCATGAACAATATGATTTATAAACAAAACTTATACTCATTCGAGCTTACAAAGTCTCTTAAGTTAACCTGAGCATGAAAAAGGACCATATTAAAAACTTTCCAAAAATTTGACAATATGTATCAATATCCACCTTAGGTATCGATACCATTTTCAGCTTCGATATTTCAAAAATCAGAGTAAAATTCACAAGTATTGATACTTGGAATAAAATATCGATACCCCTATTAAAAAGTATCGATACCAAATTTAGTATCAACACCTTTTTGGCATTCTGCCATTTTTCAAAATTTGAATACGAGTCAATTTGTATCGATACCTTTATAAAGTATTGATCCTTGAGGATAAGTTGCGATACGTGATAATGGTATCAATACCAAATTGGCATTTTGTTGTTTTTAAATCATAATAATTTGGTAAAGTACCGGTACTTTTTCATAAGGTATCAATACTTTTTGCTAGAAGGTAAAAAATGTCACATTTTTTGAACCTTTTCATGCTTAAATCAAAGGCATCTCAATTAGAGCCTTAGGTGCACATCTCACCTACATATTTTCAACTTAAAACATACCAAAATACCTCAACTAAATCATATTCAAACAACTATATTAACATGCCTCAAATAGCACTCAAATGTACAATTCTCATCTATACAATTCATACCAATTAAATTATACATCATTTTAATTCATACTCATTCATCTATCAACCAATCTTGCATCTAACCATTATGTACCTTACCTAACCATGTCATCTTATGCAACTTCAATTACTCACACATCAACATTAACTTTTACATTCAAGTGCTTCATCTATAACCTAACACATTACAAACATTTACACTTAAGTACATAACATTTACCATTCAAAATACAAGCCACATTCAAGATCCAAAATACCAACGTTCAAGGTACACACATATACATAACATTACCTATATGCATGACACATAACCAAATTTAGAATGTTTTGGAGTCTATCGAGTCAGAAACTGGAGTGTGAACTTCGAGTTAATCCAATTGATGCGTTCCACAAAATGACCACTACAGAAACGGAAAATAAACAGAGTAAACATTTCAAATGCTTGGTAAGTTCATAAATACAAAACATTAACTTACCTAATATTACACTTATATACAACAATTTAATCAACTTGACAATTTGACCTAATCATAGCAATACAATTTCACAAGGTGAGTTCTCATTTAGCATACCATATGATAAGTTCACTTATAACATATATATATCCATCATTATACAACATTTGAACATCATTCACTTAGTCAATCCAAGACTTAACCATATACTTATCAAGCTTATACCATGTCAATATCACTACTCCATTTGTTTAACCATTTAGCCTGATGAACCTTAGTAAAGAAATTTAGATACACAGGTACTGCACCGCACCAGAAAGAACCATAGTGCTGTACAGAGACATCAAAGTGCAAACCCATAAAAGCGCTCAACTAACCCTACTGGCATGCCAACTGTATCATATTCTTTACTATTTGCTCAACTAACCCTACTGGCATGCCAACTGTATCATATTCTTTACTATGTTCACATGGGCATTACTTTAAGCAGATATCAACATATCTTTTTAGTTCAGTCCAAATCTCACATTTTGTACCGTTTTGTAAACAATTCAAAATATATTAATCATACACCCATTCACATTACAAGTATGTAACAATTAAATATACACATATATCATATGAACTTACCAAAAAAAAATCAACAATTAACAAGATGTCAAGGACTAATCTGCTAATTTGCCTTTTCCGTGATTATTTACTATTTGGTTTAAATCTCGATCTATACAATTATTTAATTCAATTCAATTTATTAATTCCAATAATCTTATAACAGTTTATTGACTGCATGTAACAGATCAAATTCAATTTTCAAATGCTCCCTAAATTTTTACATTTTATTCAATTTAATCCCTAAAAATTGCTATAACTTTAAAATTTGAGCTTAGATTTTGAAATCGATCTCAATTCCATTATTCTATAGCCTTATCTTAACAATAATTTCATCACTTTCATATTAATTTAGAAACATTCACATTTTAGTCCTTCTGTTCAAAACTAACAAATTTCATTTTACAAATTAGTCAATTTTCATATCTAAGCTTAAAATCTAACAATTTAGTATCAAAAGCTTCAAGATTCAATAATGAAAACTTTGGAAAACATTAACAGTTTCACAAATTAATCCCTAGGCTAGCTAAATTAAGCTCTGGAGATCTAAAAAAAAAATTACAAGAAATAGGCTTGAAATCACTTACCAATTGAGGGACTAAAGCTTGAAAATCCCTAAACCCTATTTTTCTCTTGTAAAAACGATGGAGGAAGCCAAGAAAGGAAAAATGGAAAAAAATTTCTTTATTTTATCTTTTATACTACAATTAAATTAATAAATCTTAATTAGTTTAGCTTAAACCTTAATTAACTTAACTTAATTATCATTAAGCAAAAATAAGTGGAAGATGGCATCATCATCCACTATTCAATAATAAAAATGGGCCCAATGTCTCCATTTGTCCCTAAATTAAATAAAAATTCACAGTGATTAAAATTTTACCACTTCTACGATTTAATCCTCATACTTTAATTAACTATTGATTCAATAGAGTTATTAGGCCGAAATTCAATATAACACAAACATACACTAATAAATATTAGTTTATAATATTTATAGACTCAATCATTGAAAAATGAGATTCTGAAACCATCGTTTTTAATACCACTGAAAACTAGTTGTTACACTAACATTATGACATGCCAACTATATCCGACTCAACCCGAATAGCTAATAGGGTAACCAAATTACCGATTCATTATATAAAGTTAAAATCATATCCAAATAAATCATGAATTTATTAAATCATCATATAAACAACATATTTCAACTCAATTTCATACAAATTATCGCAGATTAATCAATTCATATAACTTTCTATTCTATTCAATTTAGTTCCTTTCTCGATATTCAATCTAAATCATAGCAATTAAATTCAATAATCTAATAAAAACTCATCTCAACACCATATAATGTAAAATGACATGCACATGCAAAAAATAAGTGGTTTCTGAATCATAGGAATATAAATCGAATTTTCCAAACTATTCGTTGTCGACTTTTGATTTTCATTCCCCTCTCGACGGTTTTCTGTCAATGTTAGCCAAATAAAATCATAAAACATTTAGTATTATCGAATTCCATTCAAATTAGAACCAATCACAATATCAAGCATATTTTACAATTTATTTAATTTAGTCCCTAAATTCGGGACAAACATAACTTTCGATTTAGGCCTTAAGATTAAAATTTGATTTCACATATATTCATTAGGGACATTCTACATTATATTCATACCGAAATTTCATAATATTTTTTAATTTTATTCAGTTTGGTCATTAATGTACAAAACTTGCAATTAAGCTTTACAATTTAGTCTTTTTCTAAAACTAAGCTTAATTTCTATCAATTTAACACCTAAATCATTCAATTCTCAACAATGCAATCTCATCAAAACTTCACCGATTGAGCAAAATGATCCTTGGGTTAGCTTAATCAAGTTTCCAAGATAAAAAAATCTATAAATATTAATGAAAAATGGCTAGGGACTTACTTGAATTAAGGACCTAAAGCTTTAAAACCCTAACAATGGCTTTAAGTAGTTCTTCTTTTCTTATAATTGATTGGAAAATATGAGTTTATCTCTCCTTCCACCGAAATTCCACTTATATATTAATATTAATTTGCTAATTAACTTAATTAATCGTATTTTAATTAAACAAACCTTAATTTTCTTAAATTTATGGCCATATAATCATACCGTCCACTAACACTAACTTTAACATGGTCTAATTGTTGTTTTGAACCTTTGGTTAATTGCAATTTAAGTCTCCAAACTATTTCCTAATTAAAAATCTACAATAATTAGACTTTACAGTTTAGTCCTTAGGCCCTAATTAATCACAATTTCAACTAAATTGACTATCCAAGTTTTAATTCATCTATATAATAATTTTATAAATATCTTTATTTAATATTTATGGACTTGAGTTACGGAAAAAAGGTCTTAAAACTGTAATTTCTGATACCACTAGAAACCAGATTGTTACAAAATAGGACATTGATGTAACACAACACAAGATTAGATCAATCCAATGTGAATTCAAACCAAACCTCCTAATCATGTCATCAAGAAAATGCCACTCAAGCCTTTCATAAGCCTTGCTCATATCCAAATTTAGAGTAAATAATCAATTATTATTTGTATTACGTCTTTTAAAATTGTGAAGGACCTTATATGCGACAAGAATGTTATTTGAAATAAGTCAACCTGACACAAAAGCACTCTGGACTTCATCGATAAAAATGTCTAACACTAACCAAAAGCAATTAACAATAACTTTGGAAAGAATGTTATATAGATGGATAGGTCAAAAGTCAATCCTACTGGTAAGATCACATTTTTTGGGAATAAGCACAATATTTATTTTATTTATATCATCCAAAACTATATCTCCATTCAAAGAGGCCAAACAGTAGTTACCAACATTCGTACCATTAATGTGGAAAAATTCTAATAAAATATAGTAGGAAAATCATCATTACTTGAAGCTTTTGTGGGGCTTATACTTTTATCAGTGGCAAGAATCTTTTTTTTTTTTGTAAAAAGTGCATAAAGCAATTAATTCATCTCATTAGTAATCAAATATCGTACTCCTAATAATAAATGAGTTGGGTCTTGTCGACTTTGGCTAGTGAATAAATCTAGGAAATAATTCTTTGCAATACATAGCATAATATCACCATTCTCTTGATGAACACTAAATTTATATTCTAGCCTACGAATTTGATTGATGCGCTTATTTTGGGACGCAAAATTATGAAAAAATATTGTGTTCCTATCGCCTTTAGTCAATAAATTTATCTGCACCCTTTGTTCCCAATAACTTTCTTCTTTCAATTTCTAAACTCATGGCAATCCTTAAGTCAGTGAGTTCATTCAAGACATCAATATTCGGATCCATATCATTTAAATTTAAAAGTCGTTACTACATATGTGTCAAATGACGCGATCTACTTCCCACCATATTTCTACTCCATCTATTTAGTTTTGCTTCTAAAATTGAAAGTTTGATCGACACATCCCCTTTATTGTTGTCCTACACACGTCTAATCTCTTCCTCTATAAATGCTTCCAAAGTCCAACTCGCCTCAAATCTAAACCTGTTTTGCACCAACTTTGAGCCTCTTTTCCCAGAGTTAAAACCAATATCAATTAATAGCTAGTAATGCTATGAGAAAGAGTGACATAAGTGCCGAACACAAGTGTCTAGGGAAATATCTCTCCAGTTAAGGGTAATCACACATCGATCTAAGCATTCTCTAATATTCGAATTCGGTATTCGGCCCCTTTCCTAAGTAAACCACTGTCCCATAAAACCAATATTAGACAACCCAAAATCTTTCAATGCATTCCTGAACACCTCCATTTGCTTTTCTTCACATGGTCGTCCCCCTTTCTTTTCAAAAAAAAGAAAAAACAATTTTATTAAAAATCAAATGCATAAAAAATACTTATATATTTATATTAAATAATAATACATTATTAATATTATGTTTTCTTAAATTTATAGTATTGTTTAAAGTATAGTTGTTTACTTTCGTTAACTTATATTAATTATATAACTATAATAAATATGATTTTGTTAATTTATCTTATCAAAAAAATTATATATGCATTTTAAGATTTTGAATTATTAAATAATTTTTTATTGAAATAAAGTAATAGAAAAAAAAAACAAATTTTAGTGCTACAAGAAATATAAATAATTTTGTCTGACAATATTTCCTTTCAAAAATAAAAATGATAAAGAAAAATGAAAGTGCATTGTAGGAAAAGAAAGGCTAGTGAAAAAAATAAAGGGACTAAATGACCAGAAAAAGCCCATTTGGAAAAAAAATTACGAAAATGGGTTGTTTTGTTAAAATATTACTGGAAAGGCTCGATTTCCCTAAAATGCACTGAGCTGGCGTCGTTTTTAGGGGAAACGCAGAAAAATGCATCCAACTCAATGTTTTTTTCCTTGATGACCAATAAAACGTGCCCACGCCTGCGCTCTTTAGTAAAACGCTTCCAAGTAGACACGTTTTTGCCTGTGTTTTCCCAATGCCAATTAGGGTTTTTTAATTTTTAAATGTTTAGGTTTAGGGTTAGGGTTTATGGATTATAAAACTAAGGTTAGGGTTTAAATTTTTTTAAAAATTTTAAGTGTTTAGATTTAGGGTTTTATTTAGTTTTTAGGGTTTAGACATTTTAAAAAAAATAATTTGTATAAGATGGGTTCTAAAAAACTAATTTTTGGGGGATGCGTTTTGAAGAAATAATTTTGACGAGATGGGTTGAGTTTTGTAGAGAAAAAGGCTCTAAGTAGGATGCACAGTTAGCAAAAGTTTTGAAAACATTTCCACTTGGACGCCCTTTTCAGTATTGCTTCTGATAGTGTGTTCTACTTGGAGCATTTTTCTCTACAAATTTCAACCCCCACTATCTGGGGCATTTACAGAAAGGAGTGAGATGCTATTCCTTAGGCTATAAATGACCTATATTTTAGCCTCTGATGGCTTAATTTGGAGCAATAGAAATTAAAAAAGTTCAGAAGAATAGAAGTTGGGGTTGAAGGTATAAGTTGATTTTTCATGTTAATATTTATATGAAACATTATATTTATTGCATAATGTTTTCATTTTTCGTGTTAATTTTTTCGTGTTTCGAATTTCTCTCAGCAGATAAATTGCTTGAAAATGAGTGGATGAATTAGAGCTATTATTTATTATGATAGTGAGGTTCGTGACACCGAAAACGACATGATTTTTTATCAGAGAACACAACGCGACTAGCTTTTAACCAGAATATAGAGTTGATAGAACTTCGTAAAACAATTAGGCAAAAAATCTTCGAATCTATGGCAATAAAAGTTTCGTCTATTAAGTATCAATTTTGTGTTTCGGTCGATCCCATGAGATATGACTCATTTGACATCAAAGGTGCTTAAGACTTGGAGGCGATGGTGTAGACGCACCTCGAAAACAGATCACCGTTTCTTGAGTTATATGTGGAATTTTCAAGACCAGATAAAGGACTTGCGACTTCAACATCTCTTCGACTTACGACTTCAACATCTCTTCCTGTTCTAAAGGAGAGAACAGTAAAAAATGTCGATAGTACAACCACTTTGTTAGAAAATTTCTATTATAATATCCCGGAATCATCAATGGGAAGACACTCATCCATCTCAGCCTTAGATTTCAATGTCGAAGGCAGAATACAGAACCATCAGGTTTTGGTGGTAGAATGGAATACACGAATTCTATATGACACTCAATTAGTGGATGAGACATGCATATCGGTGGGTTGATGTTCAACGCTGGAAATATTCACTAGGAATGGCTTTATCTTCCAATGGTTGTCAACCAACATGTGATTTAACGTTCCAAATGTACACGGGAAGGGATGATGTACTCCTTAAGATGTCCACTAGTGAGGGGACCTCCAACAAGGCAGATGATGGTGGGTTAGAAAACAAAGATGGCAATGAATTTGATGCAGATCCACCCTGGGAGCCTGGTGTCGATAGTTAAAAAGTTATATTATTTTCTGAACCGGAGTCTATTCCAACTAAACCTGAAGATGGTGAAGGGTGAAAATGAAGAAGAAGAAGAAGATCCATGATTCACGGTATACTCACCGCCAGCCCACATGCATAGTGTCGATCTTTCGATAGAGGATGCGTTGGAGTTTGCAGAACTACCATACATGAGGCCTGACCATGGAAGTGCATTGTTGGATTAGGGTGATTTGGAAGTGGCTAGGGAGTTTTTCAGTAAAGATAATTTTCTTGCAGTGATACAACATCAAGAACGGGGTTAACTTCCACGTGGTTAAATCCAAATCTAAGAAGTTAGAGGAGAAGTGTGCAATGTGAGACAATAGCTGCTTATGGAAAATCATGAATTCTGTTAAGAAGATAGGGTTATAGACATTAAAAAAGTTCACCGATCCATATACATATGTTGTCTCTGGTACAATATCATTGGGTTATTAGGGTTTTATTTACGTTTAGGGTTATTTCTAATTAATTTAACGTACTCGTGGGGTTACATATGTTTCACGAGATCATCCGAAGCTGGATCCAAATATGATGGCGGGATTAATACTATCAATGTGAAAGTGGATCTGAAGACTGTTGTGCCGATTTTAATTGTCAATATTCGTAGCTAATTGAACTGCACACCTTCGTACTGCAAGGCGTGAATAGCTAAGCAAAAGGCTTTAGAGAAGATGCACAGTGGGTGGGACGCATCATACAACAAGGTATTGTAGTGGTGTCAGGTGCTGGAGAGGTACGTACCAAGTTAAGTAATAGATCTTGAAACGGGTCTCACGTACTACAATGATCACTTGCTTCATGGGTGCCGAGTGTTCAAGCTTCTGTTTTGGACCTTAAAGCAATGCTAAGATGTATTCCAGTATTGCAAGCCATTGGTACAAATAGATGACTCTTTCATGTATGGTGATATATCCATTGGCTATTGTTGGCTGTGGCATAGGATGGTAATTGGAGGATCCTTCCAATTGCATTTGCAATAACAACGAGGGAGAAAGCAGACGACTAAAATTTCTTTCTGTCTCGGTTGAGATGGATGACCAACAGTCCAACCTGACAAAATATTAGGAGCAAAAAATGTGGTGCAACACTTTGTACTTGTGTGAAAATAAAAGGGTTAGGATACGGACCATAATAAGACGGTACATACTGAATGGGGTATGGTGAGGACGACGGTGCTGAGGCTGTTGAGGCTGATTCTTGCATGGGCGCTGATGAAGGGCCCACCTTACCACCCCTTAGATTTAGAGGGGCCCATTGTGGCCTAATCATTTAGGGACGTTGATACCTTGCCTCTTCCCTTAAAAAATATGGCTTGCCATGGATCCTAAACCATGGCATGTAATCCAAATCACATGCTAACTCCGGAATGAGAATTGCGTCGCGATTAGGTAAAAAATCATACCAATTATTTCACATGTTGATGTATTGCGAGTGAAATACTGACCAATTCGTATCCAGTTGCCATAAGTCGATACGATGTAGACCATCAAACTCATAAGATGCCACGAGAATCGATTTCTAGAATTTGAACTACTGCAACACTCTATCTGCCTAGTGCATCTTGACAGTAGCGTATACTACCAATGAGAACTTAACGTGCCAGGCGTTGTTATTTACAAAGAATTCATCAGGAATTACTGCCTGGTCCTCGTAGGGTGTCCATTACAACTATATGAATGTGATCAAAACATTAATTATATATATACTACTGAATAGTAAATACGAAATCGACTATGTTATTTGTATATAGTTCAAAATTAAATAAATACATGCATCCGTTTTTTATTGTTGGTTTAATAGAAGCTGAAAATCTTCAAGCTCGGTAGGTAATCCCACGTGACTTGAGGCACGGTTCTACCTATTTAAATAACTTATTAGCATAATAATTTTATTTTAAATCAATTTAATGATGGTAATATCTACTGAATTTTACCTTGTTACAATTGGTAATGTATATGGGTAGTCCACTCGAGGACATAATAATAGAAAACAATATTGAGCTCATGATTGTAGTAGTAAAATGAAACCACAAATTTTGATTTTTTCTGGTTTTGTCACCAGACACATCTCCCGGTACAATGTCGCCAACACGACGGACCCCCAATTGAGTTCACCAACTCCTCTAAAATCGATGAGTTTTAGCAGCCACCTTAGATGTACAAGGTTTTGTAACTTATTCGGTATTAGAATACACCCGATAATCTGAAGGATGTACGCCTGAGCGTATCGTTCTCTTCTCTCTTCAGTAGAATCCTCTGCTAGCTCTGCGAAATTATTTCGTAACTAGGCCATTTCAATCCGACCTCCGTAAATCGTATTTGAAACCACACTCAAAAAATTGTAACATACGGCTCCCCAATCAATAGATTGAACAGACTGGTTACTACCGACCCGTCCATGGATAACCCTAACTATAATTGCACGTCCTCTAGGGTGATAGTACACTCATCGCATGGAAGATGGAATGTGTGCGTCTCAAGTCTTCACCTCTCCACTAATGTGCTTATGAGTTTCAGGTTCAACTTACACCCCTGACCTACAAAAGCTACGTGTAAAAAATCAGCTTCCCTCAAGTATGTTTCAATCAACGTTCATGGAGGACTGGGTAGATTACAAATATGACATTGCAAAATTTGATCTTCCGCTTATTTACATAAAAGTTATAAAAATATTAAGTTTAATTATAACAATGAAATAAAAAAAATATTACAATTTATTCTTACCATTTGCAATTGGTTGACGGAGATGTGCTTGTTATCTATACTGATTAGAGACCAAGCCATTGCTAAATATATAATTGAACATGAACAAATATTTAATAAAAATATTATTTCTTGAAATTAATAATAAAAAATAATAAAAAGAATAATTTAGATAAAAATAGAATTTAGGAAAATAATTTAAGAGATTATTTGAGAGATTTGGAAGAGAATTGTGAGAAATGTGTAGGGGGTTATACTTTTTTTTTTACCATTGGGGTCTAACGGCTAGCTCAAATAGCCGCTAGAGTTGACCGTTGAAGCACGGGCAAAAGCGCGCCTACGTGGAAGCACTTTACTAAAGCACGCTGATGTAGGCGTATTTTACTGGTCATTAGGGAAAAAAGCGCTGAGCTAGATGCGCTTTTCTGCGCTTCCCTTGAAATGACGTCAGCTCAGCACATTTTAGTAAAATCAATCCTTTCCAATCATTTTTGAATAAAATGGCTCATTTCCGTAAATTTTTTTTAAGAAATGAATATTTTCTTATTATTTAGTCAAATAAAGTAGCAAGTAATAACTAAACTAATAAACAACTTTCTTTTTTTTAAATTTAGAAATGTATTAGGCATTGACTTTTTTCCAAGTTTTTAACTCAAATTTTTGTACTTGTATTTATTAAAAAGTATTAAATATAAATACTTCATAAAAAATAATTTAAATGGATATAGCAATTAAGATTAGTAGGGCAAATTACATTAGTAATTTAATTATTGATAATTTTCTTATTTGGTCATTTTATTATGAAAAATTATAAAAATGGTCACTTAACTGTTTGATTTTGTCTTTTTTGTTTACCTTATTAAATGGCTAATGGAAAAATGAATCGGTAGCTTTTAAAGTTGGCATAATAGCAACTTTAACTCTTAATATTTATACATTATGTCAATTTAATCTTAATTCTAAAAAAAATTAACCTTCAACATTTAAATTGTGTAATTAGGTCTTTTTTACACTTTTACTTTTTTTGTGACATTTTCACCAAAAAAGTTAAAAAAAATTATTAACTAAATTTTGATTGAAAATATACTAAAAACTAAAACACCTAAAATCCAATATAATAATTAAAGGGCAATTATTATACCACCCTTAACATATCTTCTCCTTGTCGAACCACTTGATGCCTACGCCTGAAGGTGTAACTCGACGAAGCTCAACCTCATAGCCTCGTTGGAAGATATCTAGGAAAGATCTCCTATCAATACCCATCAATTCATCACCTCCTTAATGGTATTGATGTTTTGACTAGTCACGTATTGACTTCAACAATGTTCCTAGCAAACAACCCGCCACTCCATCACCTATACTTATAAAGTAAAGCACTCTCTTCTGAGATCAAAGGGGTACACAAGATCTATGATATCACCTTCACTCTGCTCAAATATCACCCCTATACCTCCATCCCTAATGGCTTTCTGCTCAAATATCACCCCTATACCTCCATCCCTAATGGCTTTCCACATCAATTACGGATTATTTATTTCAAACACGTTGCATAAGTTAATTGTTATAACAAATTATATAAAATTTCAAACACCGATATATTTCATAGAATGTCCATATTCTTTAGTATTTTGTTGCTTACTTTTTAGTGTCAGCATCTACTCTTATTAATCCCAAATCCCAATTCCTCTCAAGTAAAATAAACAAACCAAGACAAAATTGCATGCCAGAATTTGGTAGTTAAATAATGCACGCTATCAATTACGTATCAAGCTGTTCCCATTTTATAGCACTATGCACATATTTGTACAATTGGCATTTCCAATGAGACTGTAAAACCTGATATTACAAATTGAAATAACATGGACAAAATTGCAAAAGTAAATACATATCAATATAAATTTCGAATATGGTTCCTTTCTAGCAACCCTTCCATGATAATCTTCTGCTTGTACTGTTCCGAACCAATCTCGGGTATACGATGATCAACCGCAATGTTATCCGATGGACCTTGTTTAATAGAAGTGATCAACCGGTTCGCAAAGACGAGCACGGCGGAGGTGCAGAAAATGGCACAAACTTTACCCCATATGACCAAAACCAATAGGCTAACGAGAAGCAAACAACATACACCAACATTGAAACCATGACGCCCCTTTCCATTGCCCTTTCCAAGCTTTCCTTGCACACCATTGTTTCCCACAGTTTTGGACATCAATGGCTTCGAATCATAGGGCAGTGATGCTGAAGATAAACGGCCTGACGATGTCCTTAATGATGATGATGATGAAGATGATGATAATGTTGTTGATGATGAATTGGTACTCAAACTTGATTTTGATAAACAAGATGAAAACTTGGAAGACATGCTTCTTGTCGAGTGATCAACGTCCTCAATTGTCACATTATTGTTGTGCATTGAATTCAACCATTCAGATTTGAATTTGGATTTAAATTTGTATTTTTTACTCCGCATTTTCTTCATCTATATGTAAATTCCCAAAATTAAAACTCCATTCAAACATTCAACAAGTCTAAAATTTTAAGTATACAATTTTTTTTCAATTTATAATTTCAAGTTTATATATATATATAAACAAAATCAACCAATATTGACTTACAAATAAGTCAAAAAAAAAAAGGTAAAAACTTGACTGTAATTTTTGAATCAGTGAAGCACATGCAGGTTGAATTTTCAAGGAGTGGAAGTTTCCTTATCAAGAGCACACAATTGAATTATTTTTTTCAAATTATTATTAAAAACGGAAACAAAATAATTAACAAATTAAATAACTACACTTTATTAAAAAAGTAAAACTTTTTTTCTCAAAAAATATAAATTTATAAATTTAGACGTAATCCTTCTAAACAAAGTAATTGTTGGATTAAGTTTAAATTATTAAAATAAATTTAAATGGCATGGTCTTGACTTAAGTAAGTTTCTATTTTTAGTTTCAATTATCAAAAAGAACTAGAAGAGACAAAATCTATATACTAAAATTAAACAACAATGACATGAAATGATGCAAAAGGCAAAACAGAACTGACCAGGGAAGTTCCAAAGAAGACGGCTTTGACATAACGAGATAGACTCTGACGACCGGATTTGTTTTTCCGACCAAAAGAACCCACACCATCTTTGTCTTTTTCGCCGGAATCCACCACGTTCGCCGCCGGAGAATGAAGCGTTTTAACTTCCGACAACGAAAACGATGATGACTTCTTCGATCCTTTACCAATCATCAAACCGTTATCCGAAACAACCGGAACGAAACACATGCAAAAACTACTAGCCGTTTTTTTCATTTTATTTTTACATAATAAAGTAGTTTAAGTTCATGCGATGCGATTTAAAAAACAAAAAAGAAAAAGAAAAGGGAGGGGGATTTGTTTATAAAGGAGAAAAGGTGTCAAAATTGATGGGTTTGAGAATATAGCGAAGATATACGGCAGAAAGTGCTCGTTTGGAGAGAGAAAGTCTCGCAAAACCCGAGAAAACGAAGGAAAAAAGTTAGTTTTTTTTTTCTTTTCTTCTTTATAATGGAAGGAGTGGCGATTTTGCTTCTTTATAGGCTCCATTATGAAGGGGGAAGTAGGAAACACTAGTCATTGTTAATTAATGTGCTATTCATACACTTAAATGAAAAGCATTTTTTAATGTGTAATAAATACTAATTAATAATATAAAGGCTAAATTCTACTATTAGTTATTATACTTCTATAAAATTTGAAAATTAGTTTCTTATACTTATAAAATTTAAAAATTCTACTCCAATTATTATCGTTATCGATAGTTTTTATAAAAATTTACTAACTTAACATGCTTATTTTTCGTCAAGCATATAACATATCATATGAAGACAGCTTAATCAACATGTCAAATTGACAAATTTTGATAGAAAATACTTATAATTTTAATGATTGGATTGTAATTTTTAAATCTAAATAATTGAAATACTTAAATTTTAACTTTTTCAGTATAATGGTTGAATATTAATTTTTATCGGAATATAAGGACTGAGAGAATATTTTAACCTAATATAAAACCTTTTCGTTTTGTATTATACTAGAATTTCCCGAAATTTCCACCCACATGTGACGTTAGTGAATATATATTTCTCAAAACGGAAAATAATTAAACTTTTGAGTATTCGGTAAATTAATAATATATATTTTATTGCATAAATAATTTTAAAAAATTGAGATTGTGATTTTTTTTTGTTTTTAAATATCTCATTTTTAATATTTTATTATATTGTTATAAGATATTTGTCAACATCTAATTTTATTTGTGTATCGAATATTTTTTCATATTTAAAAATATTAAACTTAAATTAAAGGTGTAATTTATTTAGTGATAGGTTTTTTTAGTATATTTCAAAATTTTTTATGTAAATCTAATTTTTTATAAAAATACATAATTATCTTTTTTTTATAGTTTTGTTTTATTTTGTTGTATTTTGGTTATTTAATTTAATATCTGATATCAAATTAAATCAATGATTTTAATAATAGTGTAGAAATAATCATTAAATTGAGCTGAAACTTATAATTTATTAATTATATTTATGATTTCTCTATATGTAAGAATGTCTTTATTTTTTAGGAGAAATTATTTTTTATTTATAAAAATTCGAACCTTCCTCTATAAACAGGGAGTCATGCACTAATCACGCTCGAATGCAATTTTATATTTTTTTATCATAATTTTTATCACATGCATTATGGAAAATTTACTCTCTAATCCTAATTTCTTATCATTTCTACTTTTAATTTTTAAAATTTAATAAATCACTTTTTTATATGAAAAAGTTAGTTGAATTATTAAAAATTGATAGCGATGATATGATCACTCATGTGACAATTTATAGTTAGAAAATTTTCAAAAAATAATAAAATTATTTAAAAATTCAGAAAAGACCAATGTGTTAGGAATAAAAAGCACATGGACTACAACGAGGGTTACTACGCTAATACTATTAAAATTTAATCAGTTTAAGTCAATTTTTCAGTTGGAAAGAAAATAATTTAATTAAAATTTAAAAGTTGAGGACTAAGGTGATAAAAAAATTTAAAATTAAAATGAGAAAATAGGTGAACGTTCAAGATTAAATTTGTGTTTATGCCAATCAGTTATTATATTAAGAAAAGTTCAAATGTCAGAAAGCGTTGATCCTACTGTAGACGCGTTATTCCTTATTATCCATCCAATGAGGGAACAAGAAAATTGTTTTAAAATAAATAGTAGTCATAAGAAAGCAGATGTTCCCAACCCATTTATTATATTTATTTGACTTAATTGACTGACTTTGACTTGGACAAGCTAGTAATATTGACCCAAAAAGGAATTTGATTTGTATATTTTTTTTCGCATTCTCTACGCCCATTAAAAAAAAAGAAAAGAAAAAAAACTCCCAAGGAAGCGAAACGTTGGATTTGGTGGACAAAAATTAACAAGCACAAGAATATTAAAATAAGCTTCGGCTTTGGCCTTGGCCTTGGCATCTATGGCTATGACTCCAAATGTGAAGATTTTTCCACTTCTCTCAAAACAGAATTTGAAGACAAGGAAAGTGAATATTTAGCATCCTATTTTGGTTTTAAGGGTCAATCAACTGCGCATAATAAACATTGATGTGGAAATGGTCTGAGTATAAGACTTGGTCTAAGTTGCACACATTTTTATTGGGAAAATAGAATCATTTAAAAGTGGTCAATTAAAAATTTTAACATATCTTTTAACACTTTATTCATAGTTCGATTAATATGTTTAAAATTTTTGGGTATAGAGTGATTTACATCTCCATCGTACACCCTAAAGAGAGTAACACTCAAGGTAACCTTAGTCATGATAAATATCTAAAGATAAATGTCACAAATGAATAAATTCATAAACAAACATATGATTCAACTTGGATTTTGCCAGATGTATTGTTACTCCAAACAAGCTATTTCCTCAATTGGATTTATATGTGACATGATGGTCCTAACATAAGTAATTTGCTCAATCTAATTCTATGGACTATGAACAATTTAGATTGACTAGTAATATAAGTTGTCTTCTTGCATCACAATTCGATAATATAATACAACTTAATATTAATTAAACTTTAGATAATCAGTGAACTAATATATACTTATTCATCTTGCTTTGCTTGCAAGAAACTATTGAGAACAAACATATAAATAATTACATGATATTATTTATTTATTTAACCAATTCGAAAAAAATATCAAATAAACTATGACGAAATCATTGCACTAAGTGCACAATTCTTTACATCAACCAATATCTAGCTTGGGAAATTTAATAAGTAGAACTAAGTTTTTTTTCCCTATTTTTTGCAATGTTTTAAAGAGATATTAATTAGTTCACGAAATATATATAAGATTACTTCTAGTAATAAGATTATCAGAATTTAAGATTATTTAAGACATTGTTGAATGTAATATTTTCTTGTTTGGTTTACATAGAGTAAGATTACCTAAAAAAATATTTTATTAAATTATCTTTGTTACAGAATTTGTTATCTTTTTAACTTGTATAAATAAAGAAGTTGAAACAATTTTAAATATTACTAGTACAAATTATTATTATTATTAATGAAAATTTTAAAATTTACAATAAATTAGCAAACTAGCATATTTCTCATAATAAATTTAAAAAATATATTTATAAAAAATTAATTGTACTTATGAAATTAAAATAAGTATATATAATGTTAAATAAAATGTCAAACTATAACTATTAAAAGGTGAAGCCTTGGATTGTGTAATTGAAGTCCAGGGAAAGGATTGTATGAAACAGTGACGCCACGTCATCTGTATCCCTTTCCAATAGTTTTATGCCACATCAGTATTCTTATCCTGAATTTCAGGATTTTATCCTGAAAAAAATAAAATCCAAATTAAAATACTGAAATTCAGGATAAGAATACTGATGTGGCATAAAACTATTAGAAAGTGATACAGATGACGTGGCGTCACTGTTTCATACAATCCTTTCTCTTGAAGTCCACCAAATCTAAATATATAAATATTACTTCTTTTTTTTTTTCAATTTAATTAAGCAAACTCCTTAATTTCATTTAGTTTATGCATGGTTTAATTGTCACATGATAGAAAAGAAAGCAGAAAAAAAGCTAGAGAATGACTTGCAATGGACCAAAATTATAAAACAAAAGGGTAAAATTGTAATAAAATCAACATTACCTTGCAATCTTACATTACTTGAGGAGATGGTAATGAAATTAAACTTCATATTACCAAAACTTAGCACTATTCGAAATGTAAGGTAATTTATATAATTTCACAATCTTACATTTCCACCAAGATTATAATATTTTGTGAACAAAATTCCCCTTAATAGTTAACAACAAACAACTCATTACCTAGCTAGTTTAGCATTGATAAGGTGCACAAACAATTAATTTCTTTTTAAAAAAGTAGAATTATTCTTTCTTTAAGAAAAAAGAGAGAGTATAAAATAGGGTATGTGATCGCTCCTCAGTGTGTACATCGAGGCAGATAAACTTTACTAATAAATATGGAATTGTGGTATGTTACAAGTATACAGGTCAAACTGTAATATAATTTTTATTACAACTAAATACAAAAGTATTCTGAGCATAGTACCCAAAAGCGTATGAACTGAAATTGAATTAAATAGAAGGGAAAACATCCAATATGAAGTCTAACCAGCTACTTTCCTTTTAACTATAGTACGTCAGATCATAAATAAAATTTGAATATCAACTAAGTAAAAAGGATCTAATTGTAATAAAATCAAAAGTTGCAAATGAATCAAATAAGACAAACAAGTGGGAATTGATTAATCTCGATAGTCAGAATTAGAGCTGATCATCAGCTACGCCAATGCAAAATCTTAGGCTTGAGCTCGATTTGGCCTGCCCATATTAAATTTTTTAATAATATTTTTATATAAAAATAAATTTTTAAAAAATATAATACATCAAATACACTAAAACATTAAATAAATGTTTCCCAACAAATTAAAAATACATTAAAAAATCTTTATACTTAAATTTCACTAAGATAGTTGCAACATAACAAAGAAATACATCTAAAATAGTAGCAAAATTAATAATAACACAAGAGTTATACAATAACAACCAAATAGTAGCAATATAGTAGCAGAATGAAAGCAAAACATCAGCAAAATGGCAACAAAACAACACCAAACAGTAGCAAAAAAAAATTAGCCAAATTTGAGCCGAGTCCGGGTCCAAAAATCTTACCTGAGGCTCAACTCATTTAGAAAACGAGTCTTATTTTTTGTCTAAATCCATTTTCCAAGCTTATATTTTTGCCCAAATCCTCTTACTTTTGAGGTGAACCTTCGAGCTTGGGTGGGTGGCCCTACTCATGATCAGGCCTAGTCACAATTAATCTTAACTCAAGGAATTTAAAAGATAATCTATTAATTAGACTAATTAATACCTTTCAGCTTCTAGTTTTGCCTATTGACAATTTAGTCCAATTTATCTTTCAATTTAATTGAAACTAAACGGGACGACTGAAATTTATTCTAATAAGGTCTTCTCTTGGTCTCTTTTATCTAATTTTTTACTTAAATTGGTCAATTCTAGGTTTTTTGTTTTTATTCAATTTAGTCCTATTATTCAACTTAAACCCTAAAGCTAGATTAATTGCTTCCATGTCAATTAACAAATTTCTCAATGGATTTAGTTATAACCTATCACAATTCTACGATACCCACTCAATTCATAAGTTATTCAAATAATTTAACAACTAAAACTATAAGGACCACCCGCTGGCCACCAAAATGGCGCTATTGTCGTCGTCTTCATCGATACCATCGTGTTTGGTGGTGTCATCACAGGTGGGACACCCTCACGGCACCCCAAGCTGGTTCGACTATTTTTGATTCGATCCAGGCCAGTGAAGGCCCGACCGGTCCGGTCCTGCCACTATTGGACCTTGGACCCGATTTTACATACCAGGCCCATTTTGACTAGTTTTTGGGTTTCAATCTTGATTTTGGGTTCTCAGGCCCAATTTTCAATCTTATGTCCAATTTTCAACTTTAATTACCCATTAAGTCAATTGTCTAACTTGAAAATTAATTTCCAAAAATATCATATTAATTTAAATTAATTTGATTGATTTAATTTAACTTGATCAAAATTAATTTTTCCAAATATCACTTAGATTTTCTAAATTAATTTTTCAGGAAAATTATTTGATCAAATTCTCTAGTTGAACAATTCTCATGGCCGCTTAATTTAATTCCACATCGAATAAATCGACTCAATTAAATAATTTCCAAACTCGTAAATTTTTTTTCTAATTCAAATGCAATCCGATCGAGCTTTTCTTGAGCTAGCGGAGGGACCAATCAGACATATATGATTAGGCTCAAGTAATTGCAATTACGTACAGAAGCATTGTTAATTAGATTGAACTTGATCTAGTTGAATTGTTTGGTTTTTATGTCAAATTGTGGATTGTTGGAATGAATGTTTAGATTTGGATAAATGGCATGTATTCGGCATGTGATTGAACATAATTTTATGCAGGCTAAATGTGCACAAATGCACAAATTGTATGAAATGATTTGATTGATTGAAATAGGTATTAAAAGGCTTGGTTTGTGCCAAAAACAAAGTCCACATCGTGACGAGACCTAGATTTTAGGCCACAGCATAACAAGGAACCCCGTCATCACAACGAGGCAAAACAGACAGTCACATCGCGATGAGAAACTCCTCACGTCATGATAACATTTTGAAATTTTAAAAATGTTACAATTTTATCCTTGTTCAATTTCGGGTTAATTTAGAGCATACGTAAGCTCATATAAGACTCGAGAAAAAGTCATGTAAAGTGAATATGAATTGAATTTGTTATGTTCGTGTGATTTAAGTTTTAATTGAATGTTATTCATCCTTTGATGCTCTAGCACGCCTGTAGCATTTTGTTGTTTGAAATCGACGATCAGGTTGGACAAGGGGTGTTATAAAGTTCATATCCTATAATTTCATTTTAACTATTTCACTCGATGAATCTTAGTAAACAGATTTGGATACACAGGTGTCTTCGCTACACTAGTTGCTCGTCCAAGCTAAGTATATTCATGTTAGATTACCAATCTAGGATAAAAGTTTATACGACACATCCGATTGCTTTTCCAAGCTGAATATATACATGTCAAGTTACTCGTATGGGCTAAACCTTTAAAACGACATTAGGTTACCAGTCTAGGCTAAACCTGTGTCACATGTATCTTCGAGTCCGCAACAAATGCTAAATATTAGTAACATCCGTAACCAATCCTGTACCAGCATGCACATAACCCTATTGACTTGTCAATCGTTTCTTAACCCTTACTAAGTTCAAATGGGCATCTATTACACATATAATTATCACTTTTCAATTTAGTCCATTTCTCACATTTTGTACCAATTTACAATCAAATATACGCACATATATGATTCAAATGCATACAATATAAGTTATAAATACCATATGAACTTGCCTGACGAAAACAACAAACAAGTTGAACCTTTAGGAACTTATCGACAATTTTTGCTTTTCCTTGATTATCTTCTATTTGATTCAATTCTTAGTCTAAACAATTATTTTACACAATTCATCAATACCAAACATTTTAATATCATTCCATGATATGCATGAACCTATTTAATTCCATTTTTCAAATTCCCCTCAAGTTTTTCATTTTATTCAATTTAGTCTCTGAAGCCAAAATAATAACATCTTTCAATTTTGAGTTTCAGTTTCAAAACCAGTCTCAATAACATACCTTAGGGACCATCTAATATCTATTATTACAAAAAAAATTCACATAAATTTTGTATTTTATACACTTTAATCCTTATGAACAAAACTAACAATTAAACTTTACAATCTAGTTCTTTTCATATCTAAGCTCAAAACCTATCAATTTAACACCAATTTATTTAATTAATCAACAATAAAAAATTTAAAAAGCTTTAACATTTTTATAAATTGGTATGTGGGCTAGCTAAATCAAGCTCTAATGACATTAAAAACATAAAAATTATAAGAAAAATGACTAAGTTTTACCTTGGAAATTAAAGTCAAATGTCTTAGAATCTTTCTTAGGTTTTTCTTCACTTGGATGGTGAAAGAACAAGATTGAAGATGATGATTATAATTTTTTTTCTCATTAACTTAACTTATATAGGTAGATTTGGATTTAATTAACTTAAATATTACTTAATTAACTTAATCTACCATTAAGAAAATTAGTGGATCTTCCATCACAATCCACTAAGTCATAATATAAAATGGTTTATTTATCATTTTAGACCTTTGACTAATTGCAATTTAAGCCCTTAAGTTTTTGGTAAATTAAAAACTTATAACGATCAAACTTTTACAATTTAGTCAATGTAACTTAATTAAATAATTAATATAAAAAATTAAAGGATTAAACTTTAATAAAATTTTATACCAACCTCGTAAACATTCATATTTAATATTTACGGGACCGATTTACGGAAATGGGTTTTGAAACCATTTTTTTCAACACCACTAAAAATTGAATTGTTACACTAGGTGAATATTCTACATAGCTCAACAAAACTGCCATATTCTCCATGTATAGCTACATTAGAAGAAAAGATGTTTGATAAACCATAATATATACATATTTTTACTGTTTGATCAACCATAATATATACATATTTTTATCCCATGCTTGGCATATTTTTGGAAGAATTATCATTAGATTTAATGAATTTGATGCTCCTAATCCTTTAATTTCATGTTTTATACTCAGGAGAGCTTAGGATAGCAAAAGGAGCAAGAAACGGGCCAAAAATGGACAAATTGTGCCTAATTCAGTGTTTCACATGGCCTAGGCACTTTCACACGGGTAATCTACACGCCTATGTCTGACACACGGGTAGGCCACATACCAGTGTGTCATGGCCGTGTCGATAGTAAACCAAGTCAGAATTGCACACGGCCTGAGGACCTTCACACGGGCGTGGCACACGGCTGTGTCCTTGTCGAGCCCAAGTTTAATTCTACTCGGAAAAGGCTAATTTTGAGGGTTTTGAAGCATTCCAATATCTATATAAACACCTTAGAAGAAGATCAAAGGGGGACGCGCAGAGTAGAAGGCATAAAATACTCAAGGATAGCCATCAGAATCAGCTCGGAAGTAGGATCTACTTCAAGACTGAAAATCTCCATGCAATTTCCTTAGAAGTTCATTGGGTTCTTTATGTTTTGTTGTTTTCCCAATCTTGAGATGTTTTCCATTATTATGAACTAAACTCCCTAAATACCTAAGGGAGATGAAACCTAAGACGGATCTTATTACTATTTGAATTATATGATAAATACTTGTTCTTATTCTTAATTGTGAGTTTTAATTCTTGCTTTAATATTCCAGGATATTAATTTAGGTTTTTATGTGCTTATTAAGTGGAGCAAAAGTCCCTGTTTAAGAGTAGATCGTCCATAATTAAGCGGAGTTGCATGCAATCCTAGAGATAGGATGACATAAATCTGTCGGATTAGAGTCAAATTTAATAAGGGAATCTATAGATCGAGTTAATGTGACAATAGGGGTTTTAATTAGAAAGAGATTTCAATTAATCAACCTAGAGTCAGTTGTTTTTAGTCTCGAGAGAGATATTAACATAAATTAGAGATTTCTACGGATTAAGTCAAGTGAATAAATCGTTTAATTCAGAAGTGATAAGTGAAGTCTAGGTGGATTCTTCCTTGGGTATTGTCTTCTCTATCGGTTTTCCAAAAGTATTTTCCAACTTTATTCTCTGTCGCATTCTTAGTCAATTACATAGTTAATTTTATTTTAAAAATATCTCTTAAATTTTTAGGCTAGATAATAAAAAAGATAGTAATTAATAGTACTTTTAGTCCTTGTGGATATGATATTTTTGATCTCACCATAACTATACTACTGTTCGATAGGTGCGCTTGCCTTAGTCGAATTTTTAGTTAGTTTAGCGACCATCAAGTTTTTGGCACCGTTGTCAGGGACTAAGATATTAGGAACGCTTAATTTTTTATTACTTTAGCCATTTTTATTTTTATTGCAATTCAATTTTGTTTTGTTTTTATTTTAATTACTAATTTTTCTTTTACCTTCTCCTGGCAGGTTTTTGACAGTTTATGACTAGAAGAAACCCTTTAGGACCTTTACTTTTTTATAGTAAAATCGAGAGCACAGCTCGGAGAAACAGAGGAGAAATAAGGTGAAGCCTACAATATATAGAGGAAGAGCACGAGGATGATACCAATAACACCGAGGAGATGGCTGAAAATCAAAATAACCCGCTTGCTTTTGTGGTTGCCGCAAATCCAGTGAATCAGAATCCTACTCTACGTACTATGTACGACTATGCTAACCCAATTTAACAGGAACTGAATCGAGTATAATTAGACCTGTTGTTGCTGTAAATAATTTTGAACTGAAACCTAACACAATTCAAACGATACAACAGTTTGTTCAGTTTGATGGTTTGCAGAATGAGGATCCAAACACTCATTTAGTAAATTTTCTAGAATTCTGTGACACTTTTAAGATTAATGACGTTTCTGACGATGCCATTCGCCTTCAGTTGTTTCTCTTTTCATTAAGGAATAAGGCTAAACAGTGGTTGAACTCGTTACCACAAGGGTCAATCACTACTTGAAAACAAATGACCGAAAAATTTTTACTCAAATATTTATCGCCGGCTAAAACAACTAAATTAAGGAATGATATCTCTTCTTCTATGCAGATGGATTTAGAAACATTATATGATGTATGGGAGAGATACAAGGATTTATTGAGAAGGTGCCCTCACCATGGATTACCTTTATGGCTACAGGTTCAAACTTTCCACAATGGTTTGAACCCATCAACGAGACAGATAGTCGATGCAGCGGCTGGTGGAACCTTAAATAATAAAACACCTGAGGAGGTTTATGAGTTCATTGAAGAATGTCACTGAATAATTATCAGTGGCAAGTCATGAGGATAAAGCCTAATAAAGCAGTCAGTGTTTTCAACCTCGACGTGGTCACCATGTTATCAAACCAGGTAGAGATTTTTAAATAAAAAGATTGATGGCTTATGTGTCTCTACACAGGTGCATTCGGTGATGCAGTATGATACAAATAGAGGAGGGAGTAATAATCCAGAATGCCTAACGTACAACCATAGTACTACGAATGAACAAGTCAACTATATGAGTAACAATCCTCGACCTTAAAATAATCCTTATAGTAACACTTACAATGCAGGTTGAAAGAACCACCCAAATTTCACATGGGGAGGCCAAGGGAATCAAAGACCACCACCCCCTCTAGGCTTCCAACAACAACCTCACCAGTAAGAGAAAAAGCCGAACCTTGAGGAAATGATGACAAAGTTTATTTCAATAGCGGAAACCCATTTTCAGAACACTAAAACTGAGCTTAAAAATCAGCAAGCATCAATTCAAGGACTCGAGAATCAAATAGGACAGCTGGCTAAGTTGATCTCTAAAAGACCACAAGACAACTTGCCCAGTAACACAGAAGGGTTAGTTGAATCTAAATCTGAAACAAGGCATGAAGCTGTGGTAACTAATGGTAAGGATGAGATGAATCATGGTACACAGAAGTCGGTAAGCAAATAGTATAAACCTTGTGTACCATATCCCAATGCAAAAAGGAAAGACCACACCGACGATTAATTCGGTAAATTTCTTAAACTACTTAAAAAGTTACATATTAACTTACCATTTATTGAAGCTCTTTCGGAGATGCCCAACTTGGTTAAATTTTTAAAGGAGCTTTTATTAAACAAACAGAAGTTAGATGATTCATCGTATGTGGAATTAAATGCAGTCTACTCAGCAATTCTACAAAATAAACTACTCAACAAGTTAAAGGATCCAGGGAGTTTTACTATTCCTTGTTTAATCGGTAGTTTAAATGTTAATAATGCTTTAGCTAATTTAGGGGCAAGTATAAATGTTATGCCTTATAAAATGTTTAAACAATTAGGTATTGGGAAACATAAACAAACTAGGATGAGTATACAACTGGCAGATAAAACTATTAGATTTCTTAAGGGTATTGTTGAGGACGTACTCGTTAAGATTGATAAATTCATTTTCCCAGTAGACTTTATTTTTTTAGACATGAAAGAGGACGATGACGTTCTTTTAATTCTGGGTAGACCATTTCTAGCAACTGCTAGAACTATTATTGATGTTGGTACAGGAGAACTAACGCTTCGTGTAGGCGATGACACGATTAAACTTCAAGCTCATGATTCCGTCAAATTATTTAATGATCGAGATGATATTACGAATTTTTTCATAAGAATAATATCTTGGCTCAAATTTCTGTGCAGGAAATCCCTAGGGATAAAGTGATGGAGCCACGAACAGCTTTTGAGGAATGAAGATTACAAATCGAGAAACTAGATGAATTGCGAACAAAAGTTAAGAAGAAACTGAGAATACACGATAAACCAAAGTAGTGTCATGATAAACATAAAGGTGAATCGAATCAACTGAAGGTCGGAGACAAAGTACTGTTAGATGAAGCAGACCCTCGTGTTGGCACTTTTGAACCTAATGGAGCAATCCCTTTTGCGAGACTCAACGTTTTCCCATATGGTACAGTCGAGGTAACTCATTCCAAATTTGGCACTTTTAAGGTAAATAGTAGTCGTCTAAAATCTTATTTTTGATTAGATTGATAGCAAGAATGAGGAGTTGCAACTCCTCGAACCACCATGACCGTACAAATATGATGTGAGTAGAGCTTAGACTATAAATAAGCGCTTCTCGAGAGGCAACCCGAGCACTAACATCACTAACCTGTCTATTTTTATGTATTTTTCGTGTTTTTTTATGCAGGTACATTGACCCACACGGCCTGGACACACTGGCGCGTCTTTGGCCGTGTGGAAATAGGGTTAAAAGTTCTCAAGTATTGACATACACACGGCCATAAACTCGAGCCACACGGCACAACATTTCATATAGTTGTGCGATACGGCCGTGTGGTATGGCCTGGACACATGGTCGTGTCCTAGGCCGTGTGACGAATAGTCAATAAATTTTCGCGACACACACGGGCAATACTCGAGCACACGGGCCTCACACGACTGTGTCCCATTTAACCCCCCTAAAACCCTAAAATTTTATTTCTTGTCTTCTTCTCCAAATTCCCCCAACAAGCCACCGCCGTAGCCCTTATTCTGGCCACCTTTCCCTCATCGTTCCACCGACCCCCCACTCCTCCTCTCTTCTTCTTTCTTTTCTTTTGTTTCCACCCTTTTTTTCCCTCTTCTTCCCTTTATTCTAAAGAAGATTGAAGCCATACTTCAGTGGAAAGTTTTTAAAAATGTGTCAGAAGTACGTAGTCTCCTTGGTTTGGCAGGATATTATCGAAGGTTTGTGAATGAATTTTCAAAGATAGCTTTAACGATGACAAAAGTACTGTAAAAGAATGTTTCGTTTGTTTGGAGTGAGCAATGTCAGAAAAGTTTTGAAATGTTGAAGCAAATATTGATAGAGGCACCAGTATTGACTTTGCCAGAGTCAAGAAAAGATTTTGTTGTATACAGTGATGCTTCTTTAAATGGTCTCGAGTGTGTATTGATGCAAAACGAAAAGGTAATTGCTTATACTTCACGACAATTGAAACTGCATGAACGCAATTATTCGGCACATGATCTAGAATTAGCAGCAGTGATATTTGCCTTGAAGATTTGGAGACATTACCTATACGGCGAAAAGTGTTATATCTATACTGACCATAAAAGTCTCAAGTATCTTCTATCACAGAAAGAGTTGAATTTGAGACAGCGTCGGTAGATAGAACTTTTAAAAGATTATAATTGTGTTATTGACTATCATCCGGGTAAAGCTAATATGGTAGCTGACGTATTGAGTAGAAAAGCTGCAACTGAATTGAGAGCAATGTTTGCACGACTTAGCATTATTGATGATGGAAGTCTTTTAGTTGAATTAAGAGTAAAAACGGTAATGTTTGATCAAATCAGAATAGCATAGTTAGAAGATGACAAATTAAAAAAGAAAAGAGAGATGATACAAAACGGTATATCAGGAAAGTTGAGTATTGACGAAAATGATTGTTTAAGATTTCAGAATCGACTTTGTATTCCAACTACTTCAGAGTTGAAAGAGTTAATACTTCGAGAAGCACATGACAATTCTTTTACATTACATCCCGGAGGAACGAAGATGTACCGTGATTTACGAGAACTGTATTGGTGGCCAAGTATGAAAAGAGATATAGTGGAATATATGGCTAAATGTTTAACATGTCAGCGAGTTAAAGCTGAACACCAGGTTCCGACTGGATTACTTTAGCCTATTAATATTCCTGAATGGAAATGGGACTGCATCAAAATGGACTTTGTAACCGGGTTACCACTGTCAGCAAGTAAGAAAAATGTTATTTGGGTGATTGTTGATCGACTCACAAAGTCAGCTCATTTTATAGCAGTCAGAACGGATTGGTCACTTCAAAAGTTGGTAGAAATTTACATTCGGGAAATAGTGAGACTACATGGTATCCTGTATCAATAATTTCTGACCGGGATCCACGGTTTACATCAAGGTTCTGGAAACAGTTGCATGAGTCTCTCGATACTTGACTTCATTTTGGTGCAGCTTTTCATCCATAGACTCATAGATAGTCCGAATAAGTTATTCAGATTTTTGAAGACATGCTCTGAGTTATTATCATTGATTTTGAATCAGGTTGGGAACGTTATTTACCGTTAGCTGAGTTTGTATATAACAATAGTTTCCAATCAAGTATTCAAATGGCACCGTATGAAGCTTTGTATGGTCGAAGATGTCGATCACCAGTGTGTTGGACGGAACTGAATGAAAGAAAAGTGGTTAGTCCAGAGTTAATTCAAGAAAGGAAAAACACTGTTAGAAAGATTCGAGAACGATTGAAAACAGCTTTTGATAGGCAGAAATCATATGCAGATCTGAAACGACGGAACATTGAGTACTCAGTTGGAGACAAAGTATTTCTTAAAGTTTCTCCTTGGAAGAAAATTTTGAGATTCAGTCAAAAGGGTAAATTGAGTCCACGATACATTGGACCGTATGAGATTATAGAAAGAATTGGACCAGTGGCATATCGTTTAGCTCTGCCTCCTGAATTATAGAAGATTCATGATGTTTTCCATGTTTCTATGTTAAGAAGATACCAATCAGATCCATCTCATGTGATTTCAACTAAAGATATAGTGATTCGACCTGATTTATCATATGAAGAAGAACCGATTAAGATACTGACTCGTGAGGTAAAGGAATTACGCAATAAACAAGTTCTCTTGGTAAAAATGTTATGGAGAAGTCATAATATTGAAGAAGCAACATGGGAATCGGAAGATACAATGAGATCATAGTACCCTCATCTCTTTTCAGGTAAATTTCAAGGACGAAATTTATTAAGGGGGAAGAAATGTAGCGACCCAAATTTTAAGGTCATCGAAAAATAAAAGTTTCGGGTTATAATTTTCGCAAAATGAATTCGTAAATATTTATTAGAAATATTTACGAAACTAGTAGTGTAGTTAATTAGACTTTGGTTAAGTGAATTAGCTTGAATTAAGGCTAATTTAGTGAAAGGACTAAATTGAATAAAGTGTAAAGGTTTAATTAAAAACTATAGAAAATTTAAGGGATTAAATTAGCAAATAAGCCTTATATGACAAGTGTGTGGTAAGTATAAATACATGTGTAGTATTTTAATTAGTACAAATGTATGAATATATATGTATTTACTTAATATTTAAGAAATAATAATTATAATTTAAAATATAATAATAATAATAGTGATATAATATAATAGTTATAATGAATAAAAGATATAAAAACATAAAAAGAAAAAGAAAGAAAGAAGGCACGATTAGCAGGGAAAGAAAGAAGGAAAAAGGGAAAGAAAAAGAAAAGGGAAAATTAGGGTTTTAAGATTTCAAGCTTGATTGGTAAGTCAATTTAATCATTTTTCTTGTAATTTTGGTGTCTATGGAATCCTAAGAAGAAATACTACTTGAGTTATGTTGAAATTTAGAAAGTTAATGAATTTTTACATGTTGATTAAGTTGTATGAATTGATGAATTATTGGTTTAATTGATAGAAATTCAAGTTAAAAGTGGGAAAATGATTGATTTGTAAAGATAGATATAAGTTTTGTTATAGTAGGGACTAAGTTGTTTAAATTGTAGAATTGATGTTTTATATTGAATATTAAGAGTTGAAACTTGTTAAAAGTAGGCATAAAATGAAATTTATAAGGTTATTTGAAGAAAAAGAATGATTATGGTGGTAATACCTAATTGGAAATATAGTAAAAGTTACATGGAAATTAAAGAGTGTGTTATTAAATAACATATATTGATAATTTTAAATGTTAAATTTTATGTAGCTAACGTATCACCGGAAACGTCATCGAAAAAGGGAAAGGAGAAAGTGAATGAGGACATCGAGTAAACTCGAGAATTTCGGTTTGTATTTCTATAAACTATGCTTAATGTTTTAATACAATGTAATTGATATTTTTAATAGTTAGAATGTATAATGAATGATATGATGAAAACTATTACTGTTTCTGTATTATAATGATATGATTTGAATACCATATTAACAGTATCGGGCTAGTCGGATATAATTGGCATGCCATAAGATTGGAAGTGTTCGGGGATATTCCGACTGTGTGTCGATGAGACACTATATGTGTCGACTACTGTGACTGTTCCGGATTCGTTCCGAAGAGGTACTCCGTACCTAACTATGACTGTTATTGTTACTGTTACCCTTACGGTGTATTCCGGCTTCGACCAAAGAAACACTGTACATTATCCCCGATGTGTGGGTTGGATCTGTGTATCCGTTCAGGTCCGAGTCATGTTAATACGGGCAAATAAAAGTACTGAAGACTGATTGTTATCGTTTATGTGACTGAAACTGATATACGATGTTGAAAGACATTGAATGATATGAAAAATGATACAAATTGATTGTAAGAGATGAAACTATTAAGATTATGAAGTAAAAAGTTTAAGTTACAATGTATATACATAGTTTATTAGTTGTTTAAGTATTAGTTTATAGAAATACCACTGAGTGTATACTCAGCGTACGGTATGTTTTCGTGTGCAGGACTAGGTACGAAAGAAAGCTAAGGACTCAGCATCCAAGCCAATCCCGAACTTAAAGTGGTGAATACTTTTTTTTTGGTAAAATGGCATGTATCTAGGTTGTTAAGGTCTTATTTTGTACATGATAGTGAATAAACATGAAAGTTGTTGAAGCATGGTAAGAAATATGCATATTTTGGAAGTTAAACTTACATGAGTTTGATTAGTATTATAATGTAGTATAATTTTGATGAATTGTGATATATAATCCTTAAGAGGTGTTGAAGTGAATGAATGAATATTTGCTAAGTTTGAATGGCATAACGAATGATATTTGATTTAAAAACTATTAGTAAATGTTTGGGTATGAATTAGATATTTTTAGCATGTAAAAATAGCTTAAAAATGGTCAAAAATCATGTTTTCACATGGCCAAGTCACATGGGCGTGTGCTCAGCCATGTGGCTCTCTATTTATGTCACATGAGCTGTTCCCACAGTCGTGTGTGCAAGTTAGATTTGCCCACAGCTTGGCCCCACGGCCATGGGAACCCCACGGGCTGACCAGACGGCCATGTCCCAAGCCACATGGGCATGTGCCCTTATCTTCAAGGAAAAAATTCCAAAGTTTCCAGTTTAGTCCCGAACCACTTCTAAAACATGTATTAGCCTCGTAGGCCCATATTAGGGATTTTATGATGAAATTTGATAAGAATTGATCTGGAATGTAAATTTTATGACTCGGTTTTGTATAAATGTTAGTGTATAAGTCTGGTAATGCCTCGTAGCCCTATTCCAGTGACGGCTTGGGGTTAAAGGGTGTTACAGCCACCGTGGATTTGACCCTCATCAGTAAAGACTCGTTCACTCTGATGACCAGAATGAGCCAGAGGAAATTACTGATGATATCCCTCCCCCTCACGAGGACCCATACCTACCGCCACCACTGAGTTACCGACCTCTTGCAGCCACTTTTACTGATATATCCGAGTGACTCACTAGCTTCGAGCAACAGTGTTTTGTGAGGTTCGACAGCATCGAGGCAAATTTGCAGTAGATCTGCCAGCACTTCAACATCTCGCCTCCTCCACCACCACCACAAGATCCATCTACCGATAAGGACTTTTGAGTCCATTTATTTTATCTTTTATTTTTCGCTTTATTTTTGTTTTTATTTTAGTTTTAAAAGACTTGTCGTTTATACTTTTAAACTATGTTTCTCTTTATGGCTATTATCGAGTAACCCTTTAATTCTCTTCACAGTTGTGTTTATTTTCTTAATAGTACCTCCAACTCATGCACATCATTGGCCATATATACAATTTTCACTTTCATTATTCCAAGTATGCTATCCCAAAAAAATCAGGGCAATTTCGCTTCTCTCCCTCTCTTATGATATTATGCGTCTACTGTTATCTATCTTTGTACATTGAGGACAATGTACATCTTAAGTGTGGGGAGGATATTTATATAATTATCAGAAAATCCCTGAATTTTTATCTTGTTCTCAAAATAATTTTCTCATATTATTATTAGAGTGAATTCTGATTGATTGATAATTTTTATTGATATGTTTTAAATTTAATCATAAGTAATTGTGCATTGATTGTTTAAACTTTAAGACATTAGAGAATCAAGCATGATAATTTGACTTTTAAGAATTAAAATTGCTAGGTTGTTTCCCTGAATTGAGGTATTATCTTGAAGTTTTGAATTTACAAGATTGACATCAAATACCTATAATTTTTGTGAGATTTTGAGCCTTTTTGGGCATATATCTTTCTTGCTTACTTATTTTATTGGTTATGAGTGTGTCAACATTGATTCGCTATTCTAGAACTTGCATCGATTATACATGTCGAGACCACACTTTTGATTTGATATACTAAAATGATAAAGGCACTTAGGTTTTAACCTATTTACCCCATAAAAAGCCTACCCACATAATTAACCCCTAGTGAACCCCTTTGAGCCTTAACTATTGTTTTTTAATTTTCCCCTTAATGATTAACCCATGACTGAACCCTTATTGATTTGTTAAGAATGTCTCTTTTTATTGACTCCATTTTTATCGAGCTTTGATTTGATTAGTTACCTAACTATTTTTGTCCATTTCAGTTGCTAAATTATTATGTACTCTCCATTACTGTCTTAATCCTAAAAAAAAATCGTATATTTATATTCATTCAATTACATATCTTTTTAAAGAGCCTGGATAAGTTAAAGTTATTATATTGAGGGAAAGCTCACTTCATCTTAGAAAGTTTTATTTCTGGCACCTGTTTGTAATTTAGTAATTAGCTTTTTTCTTCTAAGTTGGGTAATTTATTAAATTAATCTCCATTCTAACCCTCTTTTTTAGCCTTTATTCACACCTTTAACACAAACCCCATTACAATCCTGTTAAAGACCTTTTGATTTGAGTATCATCTCATTTATAGTGGTGGAGATTTGATTTTCATGCAAGCCTATGGTAATAACTTTTCACGTTTGACTATTGAGTGCTTAATTATTGAACCTTAAACACTTCGAGTGACTTGAGTGAATCTTTAATGAGGATGCCAACTATTGTCAATTTGGAATTAAAGGTGATTATTTAGATAAAAGGGGATACCTATGATTTTATGATTAAAATGTTCAACTTGGATTGTTTGAAACTTTGATGATCTTTTAGTTGAATTCTCAATGTGTGATTATCTGTGGATTACTTCGAAATATTATTGATGAGAATTATAAGTTAAGAAGAATTAATTTTAATTGTGAGTTGAGAATTTTGCTTAAGGACAAGCAAATGCTTAAGTGTGGGGATATTTGATAAACCATAATATATACATATTTTTACCCCATGCTTGGCATATTTTTGGAAGGATTATCATAAGATTTAATGAATTTGATGCTCTTAATCCTTTAATTTCATGTTTTATACTCAGGAGAGCTTAGGATAGCAAAAAGAGCAAGAAACGGGCCAAAAAGGACAAATTGGGCCTAATTCAGTGCTTCACACGGCCTAGGCACTTCCACATGGGTAATCCACACGCCCATGTGTGACACACAGGTAGGCCATACGCTCGTGTGTCATGGCCGTGTCGACATTAAACCAAGTCAGAATTGTACACGGCCTGAGAGCCCAAGTCCAATTCTACTCGAAAAAGGTTAATTTTGAGGGTTTTGAAGCATTCCAATGTCTATATAAACACCTTAGAAGAGGATCAAAGGAGGACGCACAGAGTAGAAGGCAAAAAATACTCAAGGACAGCTACCGGAATCAGCTCGGAAGTAGGATCTATTTCAAAACTGAATATCTCCATTCAATTTCCTTAGAAATTATTTGGGTTCTTTATGTTTTATTGTTTTCCCAATCTTGAGATATTTTCCATTATTATGAACTAAACTCCCTAAATACCTAAGGGAGATGAAACCTAAGACGGATCTTATTACTATTTGAATTATATGATAAATACTTGTTCTTATTCTTAATTATGAGTTTTAATTCTTGTTTTAATATTCCAGGATATTAATTCAGGTTTTGATGTGCTTATTCAGTGGAGAAAAAGTCTTTGTTTAAGAGCAGATTGTCTATAATTAAGCGGAGTTACATGCAATCTTAGAGATAGGACGACATAAATCTGGCGGATTAGAGTCAAATCTAATAAGGGAATCCATATATTGAGTTAATGCGACAATAGGGGCTTTAATTAGAATGTGATTTTAATTAATCAACCTAGAGTCAGTTGTTTTTAGTCTCGAGAGAGATATTAACATAAATCAGGGATTTCTACGGATTAAGCCAAGTGAATAAATCATTTAATTCAGAAGTGATAAGTGAAGTCTAGGTGGATTCTTCCTTGGGTATTGTCTTCTCTATCGGTTTTCCAAAAATATTTTCCAACTTTATTCTCTGTCGTGTTCTTTGTCAATTAGATAGTTAATTTTAGTTTAAAAATATCTCTTAAATTTTTAGGCTAGATAATAAAAAGATAGTAATTACTAGTAGTTTTAGTCCTTGTTGATACGATATTTCTGGTCTCACCATAACTATACTACTGTTCGATAGGTGCGCTTGCCTTAGTCGAATATTTAGTTAGTTTAGTGACCATCAATGTTCAACAAGTTTAGGAAACCTATAGTAAAAAGTTCACAAATCAAAGTTGAAAGCAATGATACCTCTCTTGGCAAGCTCGATTTTTATTGCTATTCTACCTCTTACCAAATGCCAAACAAAGAATGCAACATTCGTGGGGGGCGATTTTGGCCTATACCAATTTGAAAGATGATTAATAGTGTAACCCTTTTGAAGAACAAAGGAACAAATGCCTTAGGAGAGTAATATCAATTCTCAGATCCGACCTAACACACTAAATTAACTTTTTCCATAAAATAGTGAGCTTAATTAATGTCTTTTATGAATGTCTCTCACTACGCCCTTTCCAAAACAAACAAATCTCTCTTCATCTCCACTCCACTCCCTTCACTTATTCTTTATTTTTTTCATGATTTAAAATTAGTAATCTTCCCAACCTTTTGAACTGTAAGAACATGGATTCTTTAAAAAGGGGATTGTAAAGAGAAATTACCAACCCACATGTCTGACCAAAAATTGATGTGCATTGCATTTCCAACTTAAATTTTAAGATTATCACTAAAAGCCTTACTGATAGGATTTGTAGTTGTAAACATAGAAACAATTCCCCACTAGATGTAATATATATTAACGCTTTATTAATTGCAAGACAATAAGTTTTTTCTCTTTCTTTTCATATTTTGTTAAAACAACATTACTCCACAAGCTATCTTTGCCATTGGAAAATCACCAAATCCACTTATCTAGAAAAGTTTTATTCCTTAATTTGAAGTTCACCACAATGAGGCCTCCATAGTCTCTAGGTTTACACAACTCATCCCACTTGACCTAATGAACACTTCTTTTATTCGTAGACGCGACTCACACAAAATTAGAAACCAACTTGTCCAAATGGGAACAAATTGTTGTAAGTATAAGGAACATAGTCATAAAGGAAGAGGGTAAAATAGTAAGAATAGACTTAATAAACATCAACCTTTCTCTATTAGATAAGACTTTTAGTTTCCATCCAATTAATTCGCTCAATAATTAACTACCAAAAAACATCATAATTCCTTACTTGTCCTAAATAGAGCCCTAAATAATTAGATGGGAAAGTACCATGGCACAGCCAAGGCTCATCTTTGAATTACCATATCATTGACATTTACTCCATAGATTTTTGTCTTCGACAGATTCAACTTTAGCCCCATTGCAAGTTCGAACCACCTAAGGAGCATCTTTATGTTTAGAACTTGTATCTCATTACCTTTACAAAAGCCCACAAATGTTGGAACATTTTCAAAATATTTAAGTAGAAATCTATTGAATAATTATATTTACTTTTAAACGATGTGACTTTCCATTTCGATAGTTGTGTTTGTATGAAGAGACATGAGAATTATTATAAATAGGACTTAACATTCACTTGGATAGATATACCAAACCGCACCGTAAATTCAAAAACAAAAGTTTCTCTATTCTCTTCTATCTTCTAACATTCAAAAATTGTTCTATAAAGAATTACCATAGAAGTTCCTTATAGAATTTAATACTCATTGGACTGTCAATGCAAAACGTCGACAACCATTAAACTTCATTTCATTCTATAGGTTTATTTGGAAGTAACTGCACACCAAAATATAAGTGGGGATAAATAGAATCTTAAAGAAAATGTGGCATGGTTACATGCCTTGAAGTCCACAATGTTAAAGAATGAGGCAATGACCAAGCATTTACTTATTCATGACCTCCATTACACCAAAACCAATATAAATCATAACAAAATTTAGAAGTTCCTAGTCAAATATATTTTAAGCCTTCCAAAAATTGGCCTTGAACACAATTCCTTTAAAACCTCCTCTACAAACATGGTCTATAGTCTCGTTTGCTATCATCAAACAATCCAAGATTTGCCAACTCCAAATAAAAACAAATTGGTTGTCTTCGACCACCTTACTAATCATCGTAGATAGAGACTAGACAAAATTTTAATAAAAGCTCCCCACCAAACTAATTTGCTTAAAGTCATGAATGGATGATGGACAAGGCACCTTTGGCATAAGTGTAACCAGCACTGAGTAGAACCTATTTTGAAATCGTACTAGTGTGAGCAATTTTTTTTGGTGGTATTATCCATTTGCTTGTATTTGTCACTTGTTTTATGCTAATAATGCATAGGTGTACTTTTTTCATTGTTTTTTGAATAATGATTTTTTTTATATTTTACCATATTTGATGCTTTACTTGTGTGACATTTGAAAGATATTTTTGTCTATTATAAATAAGTATTAGTATTCGTTAAATTGATAATATATATATTTTTAATTTCACAAGCATATTTAAAAAATCGCCATATGTTTTATTTTTTTGTATATATTTATTTATTTTAATATTTTATTTTAACTTATAGAACATTTATTGTGAAAAATAAAATAAAATAAAATAAAGAAAATAAAGAAAACACAAATTTTATGTGGAAACCCTTTCAGGAAAAAAACCACGGGCAGAGGAGAAGAAAATTCACTATATCGAAAAATTTGAATCAAATACAAGAGGAATAGACTACGTCTATTTATAGGCTTGCAAAACCATATTCTAGTAGGATTGAAACACCTTATCCTAATCAATATAAAATAGATGGAGTTTAGTAAGGTTTAAAAACCTTATTCTAAAATAAAATAAAAGAAGTCTAGTTCTATATGGATTTTACTTTTATTTTATTTTCCATCGTATTTTATTTAAATAAGAATTTGGGTCACTTAATTCTAACAATCTCCACCTTAACACAAATTCTCAATGAACAAGTTCTTCATCGCGAACTTTCAATAAACAAGTTCTCCACCTCTTCCATAAAACCCCTTAAGGGTTTAACTTCAACAATGAACACCAACCAAGTCTAAGCAATGCTCAAACTTGGTTATAGGAAGTGACTTAGTCATCATATCTGCAGGATTTTCATGAGTACTAATTTTGCTCATAACAATATCACCATGAGCAATAATATCACGAACAAAATGATACCGAATATCAATGTGTTTTGATCTCTCATGAAACATTTGATCTTTTGTAAGAAAGATGGCACTCTGACTGTCACAAAATACTGTTCTGATTTGAAGGTCTTCATTGAGTTCACTAAATAGTCATTTCAACCAAATAGCTTCTTTACAAGCCTCAGTAATCGCCATGTACTCAGCTTCAGTGGTAGACAAAGCGACTGTAGTTTGCAAAGTGGCTTTCCAACTAATTGCACAACCTCCGATTGTAAAGACGTAACCTGTGAGAGATCTTCTTCTATCAAGGTCTCCAGCAAAATCAGCATCAACATACCCTATAACTCCATCTTTAGTTCTTCCAAACTGTAAGCAAACATCAGTAGTGCCTCGTAAGTATCTTAAAATCCACTGAACTGCTTTCCAATGTTCTTTACTGGGATTTGCCATATATCTGCTAACCGCACTGACTGCATATGATAAATCTGGACGTGAACAAACCATAGCATACATGAGAGATCCCACTGCACTAGAGTATGGAACATGTGACATGTACTCAATCTCATCATCTGATTGAGGAGACAAGGTCGATGAAAGTCTGAAATAGGCTGCTAAAGGAGTACTAACAGGCTTAACACTCTGCATATTGAACCTGCGAAGAACTTTCTCAATGTACCCCTTCTGACTTAGGTACAATTTACTTGCTTTTCTATCTCTGAGAATCTCCTTACCAAGTATCTTCTTTGCTGGTCCTAAATCTTTCATCTCAAATTCTTCACTTAGTTGGGCTTTAACCTTTCTTATCTCTCCGTTATCTTTTGCTGCTATCAACATGTCATCAACATAAAGAAGTAGATACACAAAAGAACCATCACAGTTTTTCTTAAAGTAAACACAACTGTCTAAACTACTTTTGAAATCATGAGAAGTCATAAAGGAATCAAACCTCTTGTACCACTGTCTTGGTGACTGTTTCAAACCGTAAAGGGACTTTCTCAGCAAGCAAACATAGTCCTCTTTTTCTGAGACTATAAAACCCTCTGGTTGTTGCATGTAAATATCTTCCTCAAGTTCTCCATGTAGAAATACAGTTTTTACATCTAATTGCTCAAGCTCCAAATCATGCATGGCCACAATACCAAGCAAAGCTCGAATCGAACTATGCTTAACAACTGGAAAGAACACATCTGTGAAGTCCACTCCTGGAATTTGACTGTAACCCTTTGCAACAAGCCTTGCTTTATATCTGGGTTCTTCAACTCCTAGAGTCCCTTCTTTCTTTTTAAACACCCATTTACAACGAACAACCTTTTTACCTTTAGGAAGTTTTACAAGGTCCCATGTTCTGTTTTTGTGGAGTGATTCCATCTCTTCTTGCATAGCAAACATCCACTTTTCTGAGTCTTCACAGCTAACCGCCTCAGAATAATTAGATGGCTCTTGATTCGCATCTATATCTTCAGCTACATTTAAAGCATAAGCAACTAGATCAACCTCGGCATACTTCTTTGGAGGTTTAATTTCTCTTCTAGTTCTATTTTTGGCGATAGAGTATTGTGGTGAAGAAGCAATTCTATTCTCAATTTTTGTTCTGGCTTGAGGAGTTGACTCTGTATTAATCTGATGCTCCACCTGCTTTTGATTTTCTTTATTGGAAGAGTCTTTAAGAGATAAGTTAGGTAGCATAGCAGTTTCATAAAAAAAACATCTTTGCTAATCACAACTTTTCTATTTTCAGGACACCATAACTTATATCCTTTTACACCAGCTTTATAACCAAGAAAAATGCATTTAATAGATCTCGGTTCCAATTTTCCATTATCAACATGAGCATACGCAGGACACCCAAAAATCTTTAAATCAGAATAATTAGCATGATTACCAGACCATATCTCTTGTGGAGTCTTTTTCTCAATGGCAACGGATGGAGATCGGTTGATCAAAAAACATGCAGTAGAGGCCGCTTCTGCCCAAAATGTCTTCGGTAAGTTGGCATTTGACAACATACATCTAACCTTCTCCATGATCGTTCAGTTCATTCGTTCTGCAACACCGTTTTGCTGTGGAGTATGACGAACTGTCAAGTGTCTCATGATCCCTTCTGACTTGCACAATCTATTAAACTCATCAGAATAAAACTCTAAGCCATTGTCTGTGTGAAGGTATTTTATCTGTTTTCCTTCTATTTTTCAATCATAATTTTCCAAGACTTAAATGCGGAAAACACATCGCTTTTCTGCTTCAGGAAAAATGCCCAAACTTTTTTGGAAAAATCATCAATAAATGTTAGCATATAATTAGCTCCACCTCTCGAAGGCACTCTGGATGGCCCCCACAGATCAGAATGAATATACTCCAACGTTCCCTTCGTGTTATGGATTCCTCTATTGAATCGAACTCTCTTTTGCTTCCCAAAAACACATTGCTCACAGAAATTCAGTTTGCAAATTCCTTGCCCATTAAGAAGTCCTCTTTTACTTAATCCTGCCATGCCATTCTCACTCATATGCCTTAGGCGCATATGCCAAAGTTTAGTAATATCATCATCTGACAAGGAAGAGGAAGCGACAGTTGCATCACCAGTAACAGTAGAACCCTGTAAAACATATAACTTGGCAATCTTTCTTTGCCCTTTCATCACAACAAGGGACCCTTTGGAAATCTTTAAAACCCCACTTTCAGCTGTGTATCTGTACCCTTTTGAATCAAGAGTACTCAACGAAATTAAATTTCTTTTCAATTCTGGAACATGACGCACGTCACTAAGTGTTCTGACAACTCCATCAAACATCTTAACTTTAATTGTTCCAACACCTGCGATTTTACATGAAGCATTATTTCCCATCAAAACAACACATTCAGATACTGTTTCGTAAGTTGTAAACCAATCCCGATTGGGACTCATGTGGAAGGTGCAGCCTGAATCAAGTATCCACTCCTCGCTTACTTTAGAATCATTGACAAAAGTGACTAGAAGTTCACCATCTCTATAGTCTTCTACAACATCAGCTTCACCAGAATTTTCTGGTTGTTTTCCCTTTTGATTCGCAGCCTCCCTTTTAATCTTATTTTGTAGCTTATAGCACTCAGATTTAATGTGCCCTTTCTTCTTGCAGAAGTTGCAAGTTTTACCTCTGTTTGAAGACTTCGATCTACCCTTAGATTTACCACGAGTATTCCGTTCCTGTGTCCTACCACGATCATCATCAGCATTCCGATCTTGTCTCCCATGAACAATGAGACCCTCTCCTTGAGAGTCGGGTTTAACCACAAGATGCTTCATCTTATCATACGAGGTTAAAGAATCATAAACCTCATCAACTGTGAGAGACTCGCGGTTATATAAAATCGTGTCTCTAAAGGTTGAATAAGACGGGGGCAACGAACAAAGTAGAATCAACCCTAGATCTTCCTTATCATACTGAACCTCCATGGCCTCCAAGTTTGAAAGAATTTCTTTAAACACTGTTAAGTGTTCGTGTACAGATGCACCTTCCTTCAAACGATGAGCATAAAGACGCTGCTTCATATGCAACTTGCTTGTTAGAGTTTTCGACATACATATTTGTTCTAGCCTCTTCCATAATGCAGCGACAGTTTTCTCTTTCATCACATCTTGCAAAATTTCGTTGGACAAATGCAGATGTAATTGTGTTAATGCCTTTCGATCCTTACGCTTCTTCTCTTCATCTGTTAATGTCGAAGGCATCTTATCTATCCCTAGCAGGGCATCCTCTAGATCCATCTGTGCAAGAACTGCTTGTATCTTAATTTGCCACAACGCAAATCTGGTGTTGCGATCCAACAGAGGAATTTCATACTTCAAAGAAGTCATTACCGTGATCAAGATGAATAACCTAGAAGCTATGATACCAATTTGTGAAAAATAAAATAAAATAAAATAAATAAAATAAAGAACACACAAATTTTACGTGGAAACCCTTTCGGGTAAAAAACCACGGGCAAAGGAGAAGAAAATTCACTATGTCAAAAAATTTGAATCAAATACAAGAGGAATAGACTATGTCTATTTATAGGCTTGCAAAGCCATATTCTAGTAGGATTGAAACACCTTATCTTAATCAATATAAAATAGATGGAGTTTAATAAGGTTTAAAAACCTTATTCTAAAATAAAATAAAAGAAGTCTAGTTCTATATGGATTTTACTTTTATTTTATTTTGCATCGTATTTTATTTAAATAAGAATTTGGGTCACTTAATTCTAACATTTATCATTACTCTAACTTTACTTGTGGAATCTAAAAATTTCATTACATTAAATATTTTCTCTATAAATAAATGTTGAAAACAAAAGGGAAAAAAAGAGTTAGAATTTCTAAGTTAAAAGAGATTCTTTTATTTAATAATAATAAATATTTTAAGGATAGTATTAAAAAATTAAAAATAAATTATATTTGCAGTAAGAAGAATAAAAATAATTAGAATTTGGACTTAATCCTATCAATCTATCCTCGAAGGGTGGGCTATAGGATTTGGATTTTAGCAAAGGTTAAACTTTTGGGCTTAGACAAATTATTTTAAATTGGGCCAATTTTGTCTGAATTAAATTTTAATGATAAAATTCATATTTTAATTTAATTAATGAATTAAAATGTAGTAATAGTTAAATATTTTTTTAATAATAAAATAAGTAATTTAATGGATCAACTTTAGCAAGAGAGTTAAAGAATTTAATTTTATATGAGAGAGTATTTTCACTATAAACAATGTATTATGAAAGGTCTAAAAATAAATTTCTGATCCACTTTTTCTTTTTCTTATTTTTTAAACATAATTTTTATTAATATTGTTCAATTGGACTAAAATGTGGAAATATGTAAATTTAAGTCACGAGTTATAAATGTAAATGAGCTGCCATTTTTCATTATTTTCTTTTATTAGTATATTGAAGTTGCGTTCACGTTTTAAATTGGACTGCCCTGGTTTCACGAGAACCCGACAGTAGACAATTATTTTTCGATGATAATGGAATAAAATGTGAAAAAGAATAATTAACTATTCTCAATACTGTAAAGCAGCCATCCATTGATTCAGCTTTAAAAAGTTTGACATTTCCATGGGAAACCAAAAATTAAATTGTAATTTTTACAATAAAAAAATATAATTTTATTATTTTAATAAATTATATTTTTATAAATTTTAAAAGATTAAATTAAATTTTTATAGTTTTAGGGGGTTAAAGTATAATTTTATCTTTATGAATTTAAAATTTTAAAAGGACCATATAAAAAAATTTATTTTAAGAAACCAGGACCTCTGTCAACCTCTAAATTCGCCACTTATATTCATATATATTTTAATTTTAAAAAATAAAAATAATATGATCAAAAAATAAAAATAACAATATGATCAAAATTTTCATTTGAAAAGCAAAATCATTGAGCATCCTTATAAAAGGAAAAAAAATAAAAAAAGAAACGAGAATCAATTAAACATAGGAAAGTTATTCAATAAAACTTTTTTTAAAAATATCCATTTAACAAAAATAATTATTTTTTTCAATAATAAATTATTAATTGAATCTTATTTCAGTTGATACATTATTGTCAATCTTATTTCAGTTGATACATTATTGTCAGAAAGGGATACTATAGAGACAGTAATAAATTTGCATATAAAATCTTGGATTGTATGTTGAGATTAGTATATCACTTTTTAATGCTAAGAAATTTTATTTAGAAAAATATTTAAATATTGATGGAATTTTAGAAAAAAAATTATTTATTCTTATTTTCTTCTTCAAAGTAAAATAAATAAATAGTAAAGAAAAGAAGAAGCTTGGCCAATAGGCAGCATATAATATAGTTTATATTATTGACATAATTTAAAATAGTTTTGGGTCCCATGAAATGATGGACACCTAACAGCAAGTAATTCTGCCTAAGCCATCTTGTCAATATACTTCCCTTTATATTTATATATGTATATTGGCAAATGTCAATTTAAACAGCATAACTTCAACCTCAACCTCAACCTCAACCCCTTAACCCTTGAGAAATTCGTATCAATAAAATCAGAAAGAAAAAAATTTAAATAGGAATTAAGCAATGCAAAGAATTCAACAAAAACTTCTAAAAAATAATAATAATAATTAAAGATTTCACATAGATGTTACAAATATGCAATAACCCTAGTCAAAATCCCCACAATTAAAAACACTTCAAAATCGAACTTTTTTATTTCAAAAACATTACATGCTTCCATTGACATTTAATCCCTTAGGAACATCAAAGATCAACAGGTTGTTGCTGCTGCAATAACTATCCCTTTCAATATCTTCAGTACTGCTACCATTGTTCAAAGGAGTCGAGCTTGAAGATGGTGTGGATAAAAGCGATCCAAAAGGCACCAAATTTGGTATTTTCTCAGAAAAAGTACATACCTGTTGCAGGTTTTGATCACCTAAATTAAACCCATGGTTGTAGCCATTAATGTTTTGCATGGTGGTCGGCAAAAAGCCCTTTGAATCACTAACATTATTGTCTATTTGCCACAAATTTGGCAGACCAGGATTTGCAGAAAACTGGTTCAAATCAGCTTGTGAAACCTGGGTTATAACAGGAACCTGGTTTCCCTGGTAAGGTTCATAAGGGTTCTGTATTTGTTGGATATCTCCTGCAAGGTTATTAATTTCCAGGTTTTTGGTTTGGTTTGATGATAAGAAAGCAGTGGCTAAGCTGAGGAAACTAGGGTTAAACATTGATCCGACAAAACCTGCTGGATTTAAGGAAGAATTGTAAAGAGATGAACTGAGAAGTGAAGAGAGTTCGAGCAGATCAAGTCGAGGAGCATGAGTTACAGGATCGATCCCCATTCTCAATAGTTTCTTCTTGATATGAGTGTTCCAATAGTTTTTTATCTCGTTATCTGTTCTTCCTGGCAGTCGAGCAGCAATGGCTGACCACCTAAGTTTCAAAGAAAAAACAGTAGTGAATCAGACATGGTAACACCATAAGACAACATCTGTTTCATTGACTTTACTAATATAATTATAAATTAAGAAATACGTATAATTCTAAATTTTCTCCTTCCACTTTATAAAACTTAAAAAGTTAATCATCTACATTAGAATTTGGTTCTTCGATTAACACATAAATTGCTGATTTTAATTAATTTATTGCATATAAATTACTAAAGTGATAATTTTTGTTAATCTCATGCATATAAATCCAAGTTATTGGTTGAATTAACGGTAAGGTTTAGTAGTTGGATTAACTTCTCATTTTCATAAATATTCCGGTAAGTTAAAGTGGAGGGACTCATTTCTTAATTTTTCTAAAGAAAAGGGTAAAATTCACAATTAGACCAAATACTATTAATGCTAAAAACTTACTTGTTTCCTAACACACTGTGTAATTGTATTATAACTTTAACTTCATCTTCTTCGATTGAGAACTTCCCCCTCTTGATATCAGGCCTTAAGTAATTAGTCCAGCGAAGCCTGCAACTCTTTCCACATCTCTTCAACCCTACAAAGAAAATCGATAAACTCGAATATTTGACTCAATGATTTTAAGTATATACAAGTTCTGAATCGGAGTATATACCTGCATTTTTGGGGAGGGTACGCCATCTCCCATGGCCATGTTTTTGAATATAATCAATCAATTTTTGATCTTCTTCTGCAGTCCATGGACCTTTCTTCAATCCATTTTTGTCACAACCTGGAGGTTTACCCATTTCTAAATATATATATATATAGATAGATAGATATACACTTCTTTAAGACAATCTTAAAATTTGCCTTTTTCGAGAAAGATAAGAAGGAAGGTGAAGTTGGATGCAAAAGAAAAAAAAACCTTGGGAAACGAAGTCATGTAATGCATGGAGAAAGGGGATATAAATAGAGAAGAAATGGAACAAAGCTATGGGAAATACCGGGAGAAGTCAATGGGATTTGGTACCGCCCAATTGAAACGTGTCTTCTTACGAAGAACAAAACATGGCACGTAAAAACATTCAAACTGTCTTTTTTTAACTAAAAAAAAAAACCTTAGCTTTGTACAACCTAAGAACAAACCTTTAAATTTTTATTAACTAAGCATTTTAACTTAATGGGTATTTCGAAATCCTTTACCTATGTTATGATTTTTATTATTATAATAAATCATAAAATAAATGTTTCGACCTAATTCATTGGGCCGTGTTGTGCTACTATAATTCAAAATTTTCCTTTTTAATCAAATTATATTCATTTGCCTATTGTAAAATGGGTTCCAATTTCAACCTTGAATCACCTATAAATATTCAAAAAAATATATAATTTCTAACATATATTATGTAACTTGTTAGGATAATTATTATTATTGGCTCAAATCTGTTTTAAGTTTGGACCTAGGTTGAATTTTAATAAGCTCGTAGGCTTAACTCAAGAGCTAAGTCCGCGAGGTAAGTTTGCAAGTTGACGAGCTAGATTTGATCTATGTATTACGAGTTTTTGTACTATAAAGTTACATGAATTTGAAATTATATAGACACGTGTTTAAATTAGAGTAAAGAACATGTGTATATATATGAAGCTTATCTAATTTATGTAATGGATGAATAATATCCTATAGATAGACTACACCATCTTAAGGATACGGAAAAATATTGCTCAACACAATTAATTAAAACCGATAAAGGAGTATCAATTGGTAGGATAATATAGATGTTTTAAGACAAGAAAAATAAATATTAAAATATTAATAAGTTGTAAACAGTAGATTTTTGTCTCTTCTAAATTTGGTCTAGAGTCCTTGTTTTTGTCTCCGATCCTAAAACAGGTAGACAGATGTCAAAAGAAAATAAATAAATAAACAATTTTTCTCCCGATTTGATTATTTATTTATTAGATTACTTTTAGTCAAATATTATAGCTGTATCCAACATTCCATTGCCACATGCTACATATAGGAGGATGGGTGAACAGAGACTCTCGTCACTCATTGCATGGCTAATTTCCTCGAGCCGCTTATGTTATTGTTGGTAAGAGGTTGGACTGTTTTAACACAAGTATTTGAGGTATCATTTGTCGAATCTTTTGATAGTAAAAATATTATATTTGAGGTATCAACTCTACAGAGAGTTTTTGACGGGTTGAGGCAATGAAAATATCTCGTCCATCAAAAAAAATTGTGAGTATTTGGCTTTGATAAGTTCAAGCTCATACTTTTATATGGCATTAGCGGATAAGAATGATATTACTTGAGTTAGCTCCTTTTTGTTGAAGAAAGATCATACTCTCTCAGTAAAATATTTTCGAAATATCATCTATGGACTCACAAAAGTATCTTACCTCTACTCTACACATATTATATTTGCTCTAAGAAAACAAATATTTCCTTCCTTACTGTTTGAATATACAAAGAGAGCTTATATTTGATAAAAAAAATTAAAATTAAAATTATATAATTTTATTTTTAATAACATATCACCTTCTTCATTGATAAGGTATGTATTTAATGTATGAAATATAAATCCTTTCAAAATCACATATTTGTATAGCATGTGCATATAACCTAACTTTTCTTTTATCAAGATGATGTACATTAATTAGTTTCGACTTTTACATAATTTTTAAGAGAAAACATCATTATTCTTTTTAATATGTAACTAAAAATTGAAGAAGATGGTGATTAAATTATGAGTTGATTGAAAAGTGAGTTTGATGCAGTGATAATGAGAGAGTCAAAGATTTTATAAAGGCCAAGAATGGCGATTTTGCTATCATGACGTGGAAAGAGAGAAAATGAGTTAGGTAAATAAATAAATAAAAACATTGAATTCAGAAATGAAATTAGCTTTTTTTCACAATCTATAATATAAAGACTATCACGAACAATGGTTCAAAGCAGTAATATTCAAAGAAAAAGCTCTTTAATACTACTGTTTCATTTGTTGGTACTAAACTGATTGATATTGACCAAAATTTGGACTATATGGTCATTTCATCTATAAAGTGATAAAATCTCAATTCTCCCATATCCAATTTACGATTTTGATTGGCAATAGTGACATTCAAATTCAAGCAAGAAGAAAATCAGCTTTAATTGACTTATTATGAATGGGAACTGATTCAATTCTTTGTGTTTTGGCCCTTGTTTTATGGTACATTGTCTTGATTTATTTTTTGTAACAAAAATTGGAACAAAGTGCATGAACCCTCAAAATATTTGGTTGCAAGGTTATTGCATTAAAGATGTTTATACAGTGAAACAAGTAGTTGTATGTTCATTTCTCCTAAAAGTAATTTGAGTTCGAATCATAATTATATTAAAAAAATATTTATATAATTCATTGAATCATTTATTTTGAGTGGACTTTATTGAAGGTGAATCAACCAATTAAGTAATAGTACAATTAGTAACTAAAGCTCCGCTTAATGTGAACTCACTCCGTTAATTAGCCTCTTTATCGAAGATTGTTTAAACTCTAAACAAAGAAACATTTATAAAATCATGAAATCCTTCAACATTGACAACTCCTTTCTCAATAATTCTCCTTTTCATCACCAAAATTAACCAAGCCTTTATCACTATTTTGAATATCTTTCAAAAATCCCTTCTCACTAGTCATACCTCGAACATCCAATGTCCAAATACCACACATTATTAACAGTGGCTTTCAGTGATGTGGGAGCAACAATAAATCATTTTTTGTCCTCCTTTCCCAAACTTGCATGTCTCTTCTTGTTATTTGCTTTGTTGTAACATGAACTACAACAAACTAATTCTTTTTTCGATAATTGAGGAACTTGTAGCATCTAAAAATTATTTGACCAATCAAACCACAATAATGTCATATTGGCCTTCTCTTCTTCTTCTTCTTATTCTTCTTCTTCTTTCTTCAAACCTATGATTTCTTCTCAAAGGAACTCTCACCTTGCATACTAACTCCCACTTGTCCAACATTGCTCTATGTATTTCTTCACATTGGACAATTGCATCATTATCTTCACTACCATTGTCTCTTTTAAATTTGACACAACAGATGGATTAACAACCTTTTTCTTTGTCTTAAATGCAACATATTAGCTTATGTATTATTCATTTTCTCTTTCTTCACTCTCAATGTTAAATGACTGCTTCTTTAGAGTATTTGCACATTATGCTTGAATGTGGTCAAAGCCTTTACATTAGTGGCACTGATCCCCTTATTTTTTTTCTTCAATTCATATTTTTATATGTTAATGAAAAAGCACATTGGTTTGTTATTATCGAATGTTCTTTTAAAATTGATGTTGTAATAATGGTTGCAATAGAATTATATTATAAATCTAAACAAAAAAAAATCAAAACTGCAATAAGAAGATTGAGATTGTTTACTCAGTTCAATTAGCAATCCTATTTCTACGAAGACTTACTTAGAGAAAGAATCGTTAAAAAAAATCCCCAATACAAATAATGATTTAAGTCTTATCTACCCAACTTTTACAATGATAATAATAGCCTCATTGTCGTATAATTATTTATCTTCACTTACAAGTGAATAAACTCCCTATTGAATACCTAAAATAACAATGTAGTTTTATCCAAGAAAATGTTCCCTAAAATGAACAAACAAAACTCTTAAAACCTATGGTTAAGCGCAAGATTGAGGTTTTGGAGGAGGACATCACTAGTTTGAAGGCGCATTCTAAGAATATCCTTATTCGAATGGCGGCTAAGGGTAAGCCAATGTTAGTAGCAGGATAGGGTGATTTGACTGAGGTTTGCTTTGAGTCTCATCTCGGTACTGAATTGGGGGTTACTAATGTATTTGGTTGGATTTGTGTTGTATTGGAGGTCATCTAGGAAGGGAGACTCAAACACTAGCAAGAAAATTAGACAAAGAAAGTTAGTGAAGTTGAAACGAGACAATGTTGGCTATTTTGTAAGAATTAGGAATAGGGGAGGAAACTGTTGAGACCAATGATTAATGAAGTTGTGTCTAAGTAGTGAAAAAATATAGTGAGAAGAATATTTGAAAACTCTAGTTCGAATGATGAAGAGATGGCGACTAATGATCAATCTCGTTGAGAGCCACAAGATTGTTGAGTTGGAATTGTTGGGGGCTTGGGAAGCTTCGAATAGTTCAAGTGCTAAGGAGAAGGGTGTCCTTTAAAGATTTTGATATTGTATTCCTTTTTTAGATAAGTTTGAAGACTAATGAGATGGACCATATCCAAAAGCATTGTGATGTATCTAGCTTTTTTGTAATTGATTGTCTTTGAAAAAGTGGTGGTTTAATAGTTATGTGGAAAGATAGGTGGGTTCTTAACTTGTTGAGCTACTAAAAGAACTATATTGATACGTATGTCGGTAATAATAGTTTTATAATTTTCAATTTATTGGATTTTATAGACAAGTTGTTGCTAATCGTAGGGAAGAATCTTGGCAGCTACTTAAGTTACTTAAGGGACACTGTAATTTCCCTTGGGTGGCTTGTAGTGATTTTAATAAGATCTTGGCTGACTGTGAGAATAATAGTGGTAGGAGGAAGCCGCAAGTGGAAATGGACAAGTTCCATGATGCACTAGAAGAGGCAATCCTAGTGGACATAAATTCGAACGTAGACTAGTTTACTTGGGCGAACAACTGAAAGGTAACTACTTTAGTGAAACAAGATTGTTCTTGTAACAACTCATTTTTCAATGGTTTCAGAAACGTTAGTTTCGAAACCCCATTTTCAATGTTTAAGTCTGTAAATATTAAATATTAAAGTTTGGTCATTTATTTTGTTATATTGTAGCTAATTAAGGTGCAAATACTAAATTGTAAAAGTTAATCATTATGGATTTTTACTTAATCGAATGACCAATTAAGCAATTTGACCATTCTTAAATCGCCAAATGGTGTTGGATGTTAATTGTAATCCACTAATTTTGCTAATCATGTTTAGTTAAAATAAACATTAATTTATTAAGTTAATTATAGTATAAAAGATAAAAATGAAATGAAAACAAAAATTGCTTATCTCTTTCTTCTCCACCCGTAGTAAAGAAGAGAAAATAGGTTCTACGAGCTTCAAACTTTCAGCCTTGAATTAGCATGTTCAATTTAGTCATTTTCTTGTAATTTTTATGTTTTTGAGGTCATGAGAGCTTGATTTAGCTAACCCATGTACCAATTTGCAAAACTGTTGAAGTTTTTAAAAATTTCCATTATTGGATGCTTGAAGAAATTGATACTAAATTGTTAGGTTTTAAGCTTAGAAGTGAAAAATGACTAGTTTATAAAGTTTAATTGTTAATATTTGAATATAGGGACTAAAGTTCATAAATTTCAAAATTGATGTAATTTTTTTGTAATTATGGACAATAGAGAGTCTTAAAAGGATTTAATTGAGATCAATTTCAAAATAAAAGCTCAAAATTGAAAGTTAAGGCAAATTCAGTTTTAGGGACTAAATTGAATAAAATGCAAAATTTTAGGAGGTACTCGAATAATGAAATTGAACTAATACATGCTTATAATAGAATTTTATAAGATGTTTGGAATTGATAAATTGAACTGAATTATTGTATAGATTGAGAATTGAACCAAACCAAAAATAATTAGGGAAAAGGCAAATTTGTTGAACATTCCTTAAAGAATTGCTCGTTTGTTTTTTTTCAAGTAAGTTCATATAGAACTTACTGTTGTATTCATGTTTTGATTTTGATTAGTTCATTAGTTATATAAATGTGAACTGGTTGATTTTTGGCATAAAATGGACTAAATCATAAAGTATGAAATATATGGTGATTACGAATAGGTACAAGGTACTGAATGAAAATGAAATGTTTATACGATTGAATTATATGTATATGTTGTTACAAGGATTGAAATGATACGATTACAGTAATAATGCTCGTATGAACTTAGTAAAGGATTAGGATACGTATTACATGTCATTAGGGTCAAATATAAAAACGATCAAGGATTTACTGTTCGAAAAAATCCAATTCGAAAATGGTTTTCTTGCATAATGGAAAATAAAAATTTTGAAAATTGACCCGGTTTGTAATATTTATAGCAATAAATCCTAGACTTAGTACCTATGTTTTCGAATAGACGGATCCTTTTTGTTCCTAACTTTCAACCAAACGATCTTCTTCACTATCATTGTATCATGAATTGCTTTGAGTGTGCGCTCGAACAAATTGAATCAAATACAAAACTACAAATAGTTATCTTTTTTTTTTAGTGTGAAAATGAAAATCTCTTTTCAAATAGAAACCAGCAAAATCGTTATTCCGAAAAATATATTTAATTCTTAGAGGATAAAAGTCTCTCTATTTTCAGGCAGAATAATGATATCTTAATATTGTGTCAATAGCCCTATCGGTGCCATCTATTTATAGGGAGTGAAGGTAGAACCCTTGCCATAAGTTATCATCGTCGGACCACCACCGGATGGCCTCTTGCTGTCGATCATAACCGTCGAATCACTGTCAGTTTCATGCCAGTTTAGTTGAGTCAGGTTTGCATCATTTCAATCAGTCTATATTTGTCTCAATTCTCTGAGTTTTACCGAATAAAATATTACAAAACTCTTATGTTCTTTTTTGAATTACATATTTTATTATAAATAAATAATAAAATAAAATAAACCTCGTTTGAAGATGATAGTCGACGATCTAAAATATACATGCCCGAGATAATAATAAATTACAATTAATTTTCTATGAATCACAACTTTGGCAAAATTACTTTGTCAACCATAACAATAAAATAATTATATACATACATTTGCATATATTCCCCAAACATGTATACAATTATAAGAATGTCACATCTTATCAAATATAATCATACATGAAGAAGAGAAAAAATTTCAATCTCAGTTTACACTATAAACATAGCACACACAACCTAGCACTCTAATACCAATTGTTGGAAAAAATCCAATTCGAAAACAATTTTCTTATACAACGGGAAATAATTTGCACCTATGTTTTCAAATAGATAGATCCTTATCGTTCTCAACTTTTAACCAAATGATTTTCTCTGTTATTCTTGTACCACAAACTATTTCAAGTTTAGGCTTGAACGAATCAAATCAAACACAAAACTAGAAATAATTTTAACAAAAATATCTTATCAAATAGAAATTGACAGAATCGTTATTCTAGAAAATATATTTAATTCTTAGAGAATATAAGTCTCTCTATTTTTTGGTAGAATAACGATATCTTTAAATTGTGTCAATACCCTATCGATGCCATCTATTTATAGGGAGAGAAGTTTATTTCAACTAGAAAAACGAACTCCTAGCCTATCTCGAAGTATAGGTGGCGGCAACACTAGTTAATATTACTAGGGTTTGCCGTCTACCCCTTTAACATGAAAGGCTTTTGGGCCTCTCCCATATCGAGTTCGATTACAAGTATTTCTCGGGCTTCTAACTCAATACTTTATAATTTAATCCAACCCAATATTTATTTTTTATTTCTCAAACTAAACTTCTCAATATATTTCCAATTAAATAATCTTCTAAACTCAAATCTAATTTCATTAAAATCATGGAGACTTTACTGTAAAATAATCCATGAGAAAATATAGTTAATATTTCCACATTCCATGGTTCACTATAACCAAATAATTTATTTCCATTTTTGAACTTTATTTAATTCGAAAAACATAAATTCATTTCCAGGCCATTTTTATTTTTATTTTTCATTTTGAAGAAAACCACATTCATTTCCAAATATTCCATTTCTCCATTTTCATTTTCATTTTGGAGAAAATCATAATCATTTCCAATTGTTTCTCATTTCTTCATTTTCACCATTTTTGTTCATTAGATTTAATATGTAATTCATTTCTGGTTTCAACGAGCTAGTAAAGGACTGATTGGACATATGCAATTCAGGCTCGAATGATTTATAATTAAGTGCTTGATGTATAAGTAAACTAACCTATTAGTAGTATTTGTTGAAATGTAAAAGGATGTCAAGTTATGTATAAATGTGTTTTAACTACTAATGTGTTGAAATGTCAATGTAAGTTAAGTAAAATTCATTATGTTTACTCTATTGTTTTCCCTTTTTTCCTTGTAGATTACCAACTTACGGAACATATCTATCAGATCGTCGAGAATCTCACACTATCCCGTTATTGATTTGGTAGTCTTTTAATCGTATTGAAACTCGGTTTTGAGGCATGTATATAGTTTTATACTTTTTTTAACTTAGAAGTTGATCTGGTTGAACCTTTTCAAATGATTAATTTCTGGTAATGATAAAGCCTTGCTGGTACAATATGTTTTTAATAACATGTTGTGGCATTTTGAATGGCGTATGTTTGAGTATGAAATGGTATAACGAAGATAATGGCAATGAATGGCAAAATGCATGATTGAATAGGTTGAGTTTGAATTAGTTAATTTGATATGTTTTGATGTCAACTGTAAGTATATTGGATCGGTTGATTTGAAATGGTTAAATACAATGTTTTGGTATGTGTTTGGGATGATTCTATGCAAATAAGATTGTGTAATTATGCACCAAATTTAGAGTTTGAAAGCTTAAAATGAAATAGGTACCAAAAGGCCCAAGTTTTGCCAAAAATAGAGTCTTTGTCCTGATGACCATATCTCCTAGCCATAATGCCGGACGACAGTATGTGACGTTGCGACGTCGAGTGGCTTGACGTTGTAATGTGCCAAACTATTTGGCAATGTCATAACATGGAAATGATGATGTCTCTACGTCGACCTTGAAATTTTAAAATTTTACAATTTTGTCCTAATTCATGCTCAGGTAAGCAAAAGAGCTTTCATAAGCTCAATTAAAACTCAAAAAAGTTTGTGTATCATATTATGAATATGTTTAAGTCATGAATGTATGTTTGAATGATATATTTATTGTATTTTGACAATAGTTGCTCTAGCAATGGATGTTTCATCGTATAGCTTAGGCTCGGTGATCGAGTTGAACAAGAGGTGTTATATTTCCTACTTCTATAGATTGGTTATAACCTTGTTTGAATTTGAGGGTTGAGGTTCTACACTAGGTAATGTTTGATCATCATGATATAAGGTTAGATATAGATTTTACAGAGTGCATGACTATATCATATGAGCAAACAGGTAGCTTCAAGTGTTGGGTTGATGAGGTGGATTGCAGAGACAGTGATTGAGTTGGGCGCATAAAGTGGGGTAGATGGATGTGAGATTAGAGGAGATGGGTAAAGATCTTTCTCCTTGGATGATAATGGTCTTGAGGTTAGTTCTGAGTTGGGCATTGAATCTATTATTACTGATTATTTCTATTAGTTCGATTATATTGATCTGATGTCTCTATCATATCGATTCAAAATATTATCTTTATCAATATATATTTAACGGTTGACCATTTTTTCATGTAAAACATATAGTTAGATTTTTTTTAATAAAACAAACTTCATTAACAGGTGAAAGAGACACGGATACCAATGAGAAAGGCCAAACTAACCCCTAGCCAACAATTCAATCTTATACGCCCAACTCTTAGAGCCCTTCTACCACCATGCGTATCAACCATAACAATATCACATGAACTAGAATGAATAGTAGCATGCGTAAACGAGTTTGCATAGAAAGCAGTCGCTCGAGCCAACTAATAAGCAACCTTATTAGCAACTCATCGGACCTAAGAAAAAGTAAGGCACTGGAAAGTAGCTAACAAAATGCGGTAGTCATCAACCACAAGACTAAATTCTTGTTTGACCGAAAGGCATGGACAACTTCCCTACAGTCAATTTCCACAATGATGTTATCCATACCCATAGGCTAAAGCCATGAGAGAGCTTCCCAAATGGACACAATTTTAGCCAAACAAGCACAATATGAATTGTTCATATAACCTGAAAATGCTCGTACGAAGGCATCATGCTCATCGCAAACAATGGCTGCAAACTTAGTCAATTAGTGCTCAGAGGGGACTACTGCATCCACATTGCATTTGATAACATGGGTTGAAGGAGGAGACCATGCAGCAGGCCTACTTGGCCGAGAAGAAGGTTGTTGTTGCACTCGATGGTAAATCAATCGAGAAGCATACTAGTTGTGGAGATATCGATTGGAAAATTCGTATATTTAGGTCACAACAAGTTGGAACAAAATTCAACAACCAACATCAAATAAAATCCTTGACTTTAGGTGAGAAGGAAGCATTCCAAACATTCAGCCAGGGGCCCTCGATACTAAAATGGCATGTATTGTTCTGCATACTAAATGCAACCAGATAAGCGGATTTAATAGTATATGTCCCATACTTCTCGTAATGCCAAAGCAACTTATCCGGATAGGGAAAAGTGCTCACTGGCAAGCGTAGATGCAACAAGTGTAATATAACGATTGTATTGTTAAAATATTAATTGTAAAAAAATTATAAAAATATGTAAAATTACTTAAAATTTTCACTAATATAAATATTTTTTTATGATGTTTGTGTGTTAGTTTGACATAATATTATAATACACCATAACGTCGCCAAGAAAAAAAAATGTTAAACAGTAGAAATGTGAATTGCTGCTGTTTGACGCTCTGATGCCCATAGAAACTAGTTATTACGTCCAGGTTATGTGGACTGAAAATTGTTCTTATTCATGCATGGTTAGGTCCCCCGCACATCATTTTATCTTTAGTAATTAATGAGCTGTGTTGAATTTTCCACTGTAAAACTATGTTTTTGAATTTTTATTAAATTTGGCCGCCATGCCTTCATGTGCCCATTTTCCCCATAATCCACTCTTGTCTTTTTTTCCTCTTGTTCAAACAGTGTATATTACACCCAATTTGGAACCCCCTTAATTTCTCTCCTTTTTAAGTTTTTTCACATGTTACAACCAATCATTTATGTTATTCGGCGCCATCCATAATAAATAAAATATTGTTTATAATAAGGATAAATTTCTCTTTTATCTTAATTTCAACCATACTTTAATTTATGGATATTAATTTATTAGTTCATATTTTGACAATTATGAAAAAAAGCTTGTAAAAATCAATTCAACACTACCCACGTACTTGCAAACAATTTTGTACATTGAAAGGCAGCTAGATTTCATTATGATTCGGTGGAATCCAACGGATGGGGGCTGATAACGGAGCAATTGCAAAAGAAGGAATTGATATATACATGAATGTCGGTTTTACTACTTATGATTATTTTACTCTACATAATTTTTTAAAAGAGCGTAAATATAAATATTTGAATTTTAAATATATTAAATATCATATCTGTATGAATTAAATTAATTAAATAATTTAAATTTAAATTCTAAAATTGAATGTTGATATTGAAATATTGAAATTTTAACTTGCATTTGAAGAATTCAAACAATGGGTTTTCCAAGTCAAAAACGAAGTGATAGAAGTGAAATTAAGAAAAGGAAGTGAGAAGGCAATTCCCCATTCTTTATTTACTTACTTTTTCTTTTGAAAGGTGAGGTACTGAGGTGATGGCAAATCACCAAGAATTAGGTATAGTAGTAACATAAATATTACTACAAATTTTTTTATTAAATAAAGGTAGGCCCTTTTTCAATTATCAACTCATCATTGAGGAAGACAATGAGAAAAATGGACCATTGGATGGGATTAATTTTTAGGTTCCTATTTAGGTCAGCCCTTTCATCAAATCAAACAAGTAAATTAAATAGCAAATGATTACAAATCATTCGGTATTTTTTATAAGCATAAAAAATGCAAAACTAATAACCTTAATAAAACTAACCATAATTTACAATAATTAAACTCGATTCAGTTCGAAAAAATCGAAAAAAATTTTAAATTTCGAGTTCGAGTTCGAATCGAGTTAAATTTTACAATTAAATAACAGATTGATATAATTGGTCCCTGTCAACTTTGAAAATAAGCAATTTGGTCTCCTTCTCAACAAAAATTACGAAAAAAATTCAAAATAATTTTCAGAATTCAAAATATGAATAAAAATTTTAAAATTTATATTTTAAAAATTTTCTAAAATAATATTTTTTAGACCTAATTAATGATTTAAATTTATCATACTTAAGTATCTTATTTTTTATTATTATTTTTCTTTGAAAATTTTTCAAATATATATTATTTTTTATTTGACATTTTTAATTTTTTTAATTTAACTCGAACAATTTTACTCTCGACTCAAATTTTATTTCATTCGAATTGATTTAAAAAAATTTTTAAATTGAGTTAGAATGATAAAATAAGACTCGTTTAAAATGATAAAATAAGACTCGTGAATTCGATTAATTCGAAACTTTTTCACTCAATTTAATCAAATACTTACCCTACCAAAAAACATAAAGGAGCTTTTTTAAAATAAATAAATAAAATGAACATATATATATATATGAACAAAGCCGTGACTTGAGCAAGTATATTTAGCTGATGGTGTGGCTCTTTCTTGGCTTTGGTAAATACGTAATTGTACTCACACAACATTGGTAATAAATTAAATAAAGTGGATCGTTTTGTCAACAAAATAGAAAAATTTGGCAAAATTCGCAGTCACTTTGTGTGGTCCAAATTTAATTTAAATCATAGTGTATATATTAATCAAATAATATTTACTAAACAGACACGCCTAGCATTAAAAGTATAACTACAAATGTACCAAAAGGTCCCCCCTCAAATACAAAACGACAATCGTTTGGTCAAACGTTATTTAATCCCCCATCAAGTAAGATTTGCACTATTTTTTTTCTTTGTTTCTTCTTCTTTTTCTTTCATTTCGCAGCCATTGTGACAGAAGTTTCAACAAACCTTTCTTCTAACAAAGAAGAATTTACCCAATTTTTGTTTCCCAGTTAAGGTTTTAGCTTATTCATTATTAAAGATTTTAATATTTTTGTTTATACAAGATTTGATGATCACATTTTGAGAGTCATCGAAAGATATTTAAATGCTACAAGAAAGTAATAGAAATTTCACTTGCAAATTTAGTAGAGTATGGAGTATAAAAGTGATGTCAGTGATTTTATAGTAAAAAGAGTTCATATAATCTATGGGTCTTTTAGACATGTTTTGTGAATAAAGACAGATAGTTGAATCATAATGGATCTCTTGGAAATATATTTAGAGAAGTTCTAAAGTGTTATCCAAACACTAAATACGTAAGAGACACGTGTTGATAATAAAGAATACTATACAATTGTAGAACTCTTCCTTTACATAACCTTGGAGTCTTTGATAAGGCTTTTTAAGAATAATTACTAATTAAACTCAGCCTAATTATGTTGAAAAGAAATAATTATACATAAATACAACTTAAATTAGCTTTTGTGGACTTCAGTCCATTGAAGAAGAGAAATTCAATATTTTCCAATTAGAATTGGGAAGGGCAAACATGAGATTTCAAGTGTCTGAGTTTCCCAATGATCTCATAAAGTTTCAAAAAAGTGGCTTTGAGAATAAAACAACATTGTCAACTAGTGGTACTACCTCATTTGCTTGCTAAACCTTCTCACTCCATTACTAAAATATTGCCTTAATTTTCTCTTTAGAATGTAACTCCAAATAATAATGCTTAAAGAATTTCTTAGATCTATCAATTTAGGGTTTAAAATGTTAACTAATATATGACGTCTTAAAGTCATGTTAATAATGGGTAGCCTACCTAAACAGTATGAAATTCATTTGTTAATTAGCATAAATATTTATTTTCTTGCACACCCAACCTCAATTAAGTTTTATCCTAATAGATGGAATATTGAAAAAAATTTGTAGACGTTAGTACTATCTTTGTGGTAGATTTATGATAAAAAAAGAAATCGGAATATTCAATGTTATTTGATTGGATAACAATATCCCTTCATATCATTCAACTAAAGTAGCTATATCTAGATATATTTTTTTAATAAAACAAATTTTGTCTTAATAATCATATTTTTAATATATTTTAAAGGTGTTGTTTTAAAAGAAAATTTCAGTGTTGGTTGCTTGCACCAAGTTTTCCCCACAAATCATCCACCGGTGTAAAGTTGACTGAATTTTGGGTGGACTTACCTAAAGGCTAAAAATAATGTGAAATTTTATAATAATTAACTATAAAAGAAACTTAAATTATAAATTTTCTAGATTTTGCTCTCCTAACATACGTGCATGGTTCACGAATTTTAGGGTTTTATAAAACATGCAATTACGTATGCCAGATTTGGACTAGCTCTGGTCCTTGTGGATCGTAATCTGTATACACTCAACATATATTATGAAATAATTGAGTGTTAAATCATGTGACATAAACAAAATAAGAGGTCATGTGTGGCCTTAAGAAAAATGATTGCAAACTTTCTAGAGAAAAAGTATATGTATGAAGGAGAATGATTTGGCAGTTGATTATTTTTTTTCTTGATTTAATTAGATATCCGACTATCAAACCCAACTCAACAATCAAATTTAGAAATTTTTTTTAATTATAAAATAGAAGCATAGTTTAGAATGAAGACACATGGCTAAGCAGCTGCAATATTTCATCAAGTTTCTTGAGAACAATAATAATGCTTCTGTTTCGTGAGCATTGCGTGGTTATGGCATCAGATTTTGCAAATGAAAGCAAGCTTTAGAATTGATTATCTAGAAATTAATCACATAATTTTTGCATATTTATTGAAACCTATAATTGTTGCTGCAGATAAAGTCTAGCTATAAGTGTGAAGACTTTGATAACCAAATTAAATGTAACTTCATGTGAATTTACCTAATTTTTGCTGCAAAATTTGGAAACATTATATTGAGTTTTGGGTTTATCCAAAATGAATATTATTGAAGCTAGCTTCATTTTGTTTTGGCAAAGAAAAATACAAACTTTTTTGGACAATGTATAATTAAATGTACAATTATTAATTTTAAATCAACAAAAATAAAAGCATCAAATTTTATCATTAACCAATGTATATTTAAAATTTTGAACTTTTAAAATCAAAGACAATAATTTTAAGTTAACAGGACTGAATTGAATTATAAATATTTTTTTGCAAGTCTCTTACATGGTGGTTTTGTATTTGCCCCTTCCTATTTTTGTTGGGTCACATGTAGACTTATTCATGGGTTGAGTTACTTGTCCAGACTCAAAGGTTCACTCGAAATTTAAGAGGGTTTTAATAAAAATATTATACTCGAAAAATGGGCTTGGGCAAAAAATTAAGCTCGTTTAAAACATGGGCCAAGCTTAGGATTGGATATTCAAGGCCTGAGTTTGGCTCGTCTCGACCCGTTTTTAAGTTTATAATACTCTTATATTATATTATTTTTATATATTATATAATTTAGAACACATTAAAAAATAAACTTATGCTAAATATATAATGCTATTCTAATTACTAAATATATAATACTACTCTAACGTAAACTGTCGAAACCATTTTTATTTTGGAAAATAGGGATTGACTTTAAAACATGATATGGAGTCGCCACCAATCCTTTTTATTTAGGTGTGATCGGGTCACCTTGTGATCAGTCATTCTAATAAAGCATTTTGGTTTATTAAAAAAATATTTTTGGTCTATGAAAAACTAGAAAACGGGTTCGGGAGTCGGTTACGCGCGAGAAAGGATTAGCACCCTTACAACACCCAAAATCAGTACCGTATTGATCAATTAACGTCCTAATGTTGAAAATTTGGAAAAGATTTTAAAATACAATTCCTTTAAAAGCGTTTAGATAACTTGAACTGGATGTCGAGATTCTCTCAGAACGAATAAAATTTCATGTCCAGCACGATTGGATACAACATTTCAAACCCTTAATACGAGATCAACCCATAATTTCCAAAACTCATGCATTTGAAATTTCAAAAAGGATATTTGGCTATTTGGCCAAACGGTAAATCGAAACCCAGCACGATTGGGCACGATTTATCGAACTTCCAAATACGAAATATTGTCTCATTTTAATTTCAAAAAATATGGATGAAATTCCAAAAAGATATTCCATATTTTAGTCGAATGAACAATCGAAACCTAGCTCAATTGGGCACGATTTATCGAACTTCCAAATACGAAATATTGCCTCACTTTAATTTAAGAGAACATAGACGAAATTTCAAAAGGATATTCTGTATTTTAGTCAAATGAAAAATCGAAACCCAGCACGATTGGGCACGATCTCTCAAACTTCCAAACACGAAAGATTTCTTTATGTTGAGGGGGGCTCAAGTTAACAATTATAAAAACCGTATCAAAATATACTTGTTCGGTTTGTTTGGAAATAAAAGACAATCAACATTTAGAGAATATGAGGATCATAATCATGATGCATTAACAAGAAATACAAACATAATTACTTGCATGAAACAATAATATGTAACTATTATATGAAAACCAAAAATGACACATAATACACAAAACAATATGAAAATTTGGAACCGACATAACACAAAACAATTTAAAACCTATATGAAAAAATTTACAAAAGAATAACACACGCTAGAATTCGAAATACCTCATATGTACATAAAACCGATAATATATAAACGATTATTAAATTATATAATATGCAAGAAGAAATTCGAAATAAATAACATACAACATAATTTCAAATAAAACCAATTAATTTGACTAGCGATATATATGTAAAAATGAAAAAAAAAGGTAAATAACGTATATACAGAAATACTAATATAAGAAAGTATTTAAAACAAACAAAATATACAATAAAAAAAGATTCCTAAAAGAAAGTCAAATTGTACATAAATAAATTTTAAAGAAAATATATATAATAAATCTAAAAGAAAATATTTACATACAATAATATGAAAACGATAATGTATATAGAATAGAGTTAATTTTCATAAATTATATGCATGTAACATATATAAGAGTATATAATATCATACAAAATTTTTAAACAATATTATATAAAAGGAAATTTTAAAATAATAATTTTATAACTAAAACAAAAATAAATAACAACGCAACTTATCAAGATAATTCAAAATGTATACATAAAAAAAATGAATGCCAAATGAATTTAAAGAAATAATGAATGAATTATAAATAATATAAAAACATGAATTTTAAAGAACCCAATGGAAATAAAAACAAAATTAAGGGAATAATTTGTAAACAAATAGAATTCCCAAAGCGTAGACAAGAACTAGAATGAAATGCGCCCAAATGAATAGGGATTTAAAATACAAATATTCCAACTCACAAAAGGTAGTATTTAAATGAGGAGCAAATTGAAATGATGCGCAAATCCTTCAAAATAAAAATTGATATTCAATCGCTGTTTTTGTGTTCGTATTTAGTATCTCCTCCCTTTTTCTCCAAAAAAAACCGCCCCCTTTACAATAGTTTTGAATGGCTGTTATAGCCAAATTTTACAACCGATTGCCTCTTTCTTTTTGCAGGCAAGTGGGGTAATGGAGTTAGTGGGGTGGTTTAGTGGGGTGATAGAGTTAGTGGCAAGTGGGGTGATGGAGTTAGTGGTCGGTTTAGTAGGGTGCTAATTGGATGGTTGGTGTTTTGGGCTTTACTTGTTGGGCTCGGGAAAAATTTGGGCTCTACAGCTGCCCCTCTTTGCTCGTTGTCGTGTAACAAAAATGGGGCAAAGACTTTAAAAGGGCCAATTTTGCCGGTCTTGTTGAGTCTTGATTTCTTGATGCTTCCTTTCTTCAGGTAGCCTCACTTTAACCCACTGCGTCTTCAGGGGTATAGGAATTTTCATTTCAATCTACTCCACTACTACTTAGGGAGATAAGATCTGTAATTTTCAGCCTGTTTCCCTACTGCTTAGGGGGTCAAGGCTCACTGTCTTTGATCTGCTCCACTACTTCTTAGAGAGACAAGATCTGTAATCTTCTGCCTGTTACCCTACTGCTTAGGGATTAAGGCTTACCATCTTCGATCTACTCCACTACTGCTTAGGGAGATAAGATTTGTAATCTTCTGCCTGTTACCCTACTGCTTAGGGGTTTAAGGTTCACTGACTTCGATCTGCTCCACTACTATTTAAGGGAGATCTGTATTTTCCAGCCTGTTACCCTACTGCTTAGAGGATTAAAGCTTGCTATCTTCGATCTGCTCCACTACTGTTTAGAGGAGATCTGGCCGGTGGCTAAAATCTGATCCATAGCCGATACATGGAGATAAGACTCACCATTTTTTATCTGCTCCATAGCTGATACATGGAGATAAGATTTGTAATTTTTAGCCTGTTACCCTACTGCTTAGGGGGTTAAGGCTCGTATCTTCAACCTACTCTCTTGCTACCTCAGAGAGATAAGGCCAGTGCCTAAAATCTGCTCCATAGCCGATACATGAAGATAAGATCTGTAATTTTCAGTCTGTTTCCTTGCTACATCAGGAAGATAAGACTTTTATCTTCAATCTGCTCTCTTGCTACCTCAGAGAGATAAGGTTGGTGGCTAAAATTTGCTCCATAGCCGATACATGGAGATAAGATATGTAATTTCACCAATGTCGCTACATTGTCCTCTAGGGAACATGCCCTATAGACTCGGTTTCATGTCTATGTTTATGCTAAATGATTAGATGCTATGATCGAAATGAATCAAATACTCCTAACTAGATGTGTTATTATATGAATGTAGAAATGTCATGTGAATGATTCCTTTTTAAAATCTTAAAGTGTCATTACTCGTTATTCATCAAAGTTTTATTACTGTCGTATTATGCTGCCTTCTTGCTCAACTAGCATTTTCAACGAAAACCCATAGAAACAACCCATTTTGCTCAACTGGCTTCTTCTATTGTACCTTCTGGAACGTAAAGTTTATACTTCCCACTGCAATTTCAGGGAAATAGTTATTTGATTTCTTCTATCCATCCTGCTGCAACTCAGAGGTATAGGATTTGCATCATCTTCAATCAATTTGATATATTACACCATTCCCTTCATGTAATGAATAGATGTATATGCCTGATATCTGCATGAATACAGAATACCATTTTCCTTTTCTCGAGAATAATCTCATTGCTCATTTTTTACCGGAATTATAACACCAATGCAATTTTCTTTTTGCTAAACCAATATCTTTGACAGAAAACCTAAAAGAGATCATTTCAATTTGGGCTTAAATATTTCCAACCCTTGAGCTTGGTGAGTTTTAAACAATAGTCTTATTTTAGGTTCTTGTATTATTTAGAAACTTCCAGAGTAATACGCGAAACTCCTTTTATGAAAGTGTTATTAGTCTATTAACCAAATATTTCAATAGGAAATGCTTGAAAAAGAATATCAAAATAGACCAGAAGGAAATTAGGAGCATAGCTCGAAGCATGTAAGCAAATGCAACTTAAGAAGGAAATTTATTGGAACGTATCTTGAAAAGAGTAAGATAATCAAAGATAGAAAATTCAAAAGTGGGTAAAATAAAAAACTAGGTGCCCGAGATATCCAGCTTAAGCTTCTCTGTACCAACTTCTTGAGAACCATTTTGAGCTCAATCTGTGCTTAAGGGGTCTGGAATACTTTGTCAATCCCCCAAGATGTAGCATACTTCTTCATTGTTAATTCAGGCATAGCAAGATTACTGCCTGCCCCACTTTGATCCAAATTTGAGCCACCTTTTCAAGTTTTCAACTCAAAATCCCTTTGATCTCAAGGCACCTTTTGCGAGTTTTCACTTTGGCTTCTCCTGTTTCTTTTTCTTTTTTTTTGTGTGTGTTTTTCCCTTCTTCTTTTTTTTACAACTACTAACTGTGACTAAATCTGAATTCACCGGATTGGGCAGGTCTTTGCCATCCATCTTGGTCAGTATCAATGCTCCTCCAAAACAGGCCTTCTTTACTACGTAAGATCCCTCCTGGTTTGGCATATTTCTTCCTTTGAAGTCCTTTTGTATAGAAATCTTTAATGCCAGGTCGCCCTCGTGGAATTCTCTAGGACTAACCTTTCTGTCATAAGCTCACATCATTCGTTTTTGGTATGTTTTAACCATGACGAGTAACTTTCAACCTCTTCTCTTCAATTAAGTTCATTGATTCCTTCTGTTTCATCCAATTCTTGATTCAATCAAAGCTTGGAGAGAAGGAATCTTGATTCCAAAATCATTTTTATCCTATAAACTAATGAGCAATGTGTTGCCCCAACAAGTCCTGGTCTATGTTCGATAAGCATAGAGGGTAAATTGTAACTTCTTTATGCCAATCTTTACAAGTCTGGTCGCCTTTCACTATGGCCTTCGTTTTATTTTTTTCTCTTTTTTTTGTTTTATTTTTTTAGGGGGGGTTTGATGACTTTGTAACATTGGCATATGAAGTGACCTTCACCCTCTTTCTAAAGTAATCGACAATTGCCAAGATGAAACGATGTATATTAGTCGAGAATGGCCTGATAACATCCCTACCCCACATATAGAAAATCTGTGAGGAAATGGAGGTGTCACGTAAGTCTTGTCTTCCTCTATTTGTCATTTACGGCATAACTGATACAATCCTCTTCCTTGGTGGATTATCAGTATCCGAACCTCATGATTAGCTTGGCTAACATATTAGCATGTGCCCTTATAACACTCGTACAGACCCTTTTTAACATCCCCAAATATTAGTAGCCCAGACATATCCTAACATGATTATACAAAAACATCTTTGAATTCATGGAGTAACTCAATGACGATTCACTTTGCATAATCCGATCTTTACCTTTTGTTCACAATGTCCACTGACTCTTTGTGGAGTAGGATCTGTTTTTCATTTTGTTTTACCATCCTTAACAAATCAGGAAATAAGCTACAATCTCTGTCATCTTCAAAGTCTTCAGATCCGCTTAAACACATATCTTACCCCAAAAGGGAGTCAGTTATAGCGCTGCTCATGTCGTTGATATCTAGGGACCTATTGTAGATACATAGGCATATTTCCAAAGAATAAATGATTCTAAGGATGATTATTTGTATGATATGATTATGAATGAAGAATAAAAGCATATTTAAAAGATAGTCGAAAGAACAAAAGAATATGTCACGAATGAAAGAACATTTACTAAAAAGGATGCATTTTGATTGAAATAAAGATTTTGAACACAAGCCTATTTCACAAAAGGGTTCTTATTGCCCTTAGGCTTAAAACAACAAGCGTGTCTTGAATATTACTCTAGATTAGCTCTAAAAATACAAGGATCTCTTCCATAATCCCATTATTCAAAACACCCCTAATTACATAAGGGTTTGGAAACTTCTATTCCCTGGTTTCCTCTTTAGATATATCATTCAAATTCCCTGATATTCCTTCTAGGTTTTGGACTTGTTAAAGGCATCGCAACTCTTTCACCCCCACTTTCAAATATTGCATTTCTTTATTGTGAGAGCAATTGGGTTCTGAGGAATCGTCGAACTTCATAATTCCCATTTCAATGAACCTTTCGACCAACTTTTTAAATGTAGTGCAGTTTTCGATTGAGTGCTCCATTATTCTCGCATGGTACTCACATTGAGCATTCTCATTATACCATTTTGGGAATGGAGGTTGCATGGTTTCCGAGTAGAACGGAGACACCACATGCACATTAAAAAAGTTCTAATACAACTCCTTATATGACATCGGGATAGGTGTAAATCGGAGCTTTTCTGTATTTGGCCTTGAGTTAAATTTTTGCCTTGAAGAGCCTCGATAACTAGTGGTTATAGCCCTTGACTGGTCTATGTTAACTAATTTGAAAGGCATGCTCATGAGGTTCACTTCATTCTCTTTATTTCTCGGGGTTGACCTTGTAATGCTTTCTGCCACATCTATCCTCCCTTTTACCGCATTTTCAATCATCTCACGGGACATTATTATATTTGAAAAGCTCAAAGTAGTGCTTCCCAACATCTAGTTAATGAACGGGGCTTTCAGGGTATAAATGAAAAGTATTGAGGTCTCATTTTCCAAGAGAGGCGGTTGGACTTGTGTTGCTATCTCTCTCCATCTTTGGGCATATTGCCTGAAGCTCTCACTTTGCTTCTTTTCCATATTCTGTAAAGTGATCCTATCAGGAGTCATATGACTATATTGTTTCATGAAAGCTTGTGCTAGATCTTTCTATGAATTGATTTGAGTACGGCTCAATTGGTTGTACCATTTGGATGTTGCCCCGACCAAACTTTCTCATTGTTGACATAGCCTGCCATTCGTCTGAAGAACATAGTGATATAAGCTTCGGGACTACTAGTCCCGTTGTACTTCTCAAACTCTGGAGTTTTGAATTTGGGGGGAAGCCCCAAGTATGGAACTAAACTCAAATTCTTAGCATCAATTTCATAGTAATAGTCAACACTTTCCATTGTCTTGAACTTTTCCTCTAACCACTTGCATCGGTATTTTAACTATTTCGAGAGCTCCACCATTGTCTTTTCTATTTATTCATCGAGATCGGAGACAATGGGATTAATTGAGTTATTTCTCGGGTTAGAGCCTGAGCCGTCTTGGTAATTTAGAGGCGCTGAATCACCAGCCTAAAATTGTTGGGGCCTGATTGTAATAGATGGCCTTCATGTGTACACCTCAGGTTGTGTCTGATAATTTGTCAGGGTAAAATCCGCGGGGTAAGGAAGCTTCTCATTGTCTTCTCCAACATTGATCATGGAGCTTTTCCTTTTTTCTAGCCTCTTAATCAACAGTTGGGACAACTGATTAATCATATTCTTTTGAGACTCTAGCACTTGGTCTCTCATATCTTGTCGTACCCTCGCTAGTTGCTCTTGCATTTGCCTTTGTAATTGGTCTTGCATCTCTCTTTGAAGTTGTTTAAGTCTTTCCAATCTTTGGTCCATATCTTTTATCTTAGCACGGGTACCGTAACGACACTTGGTTGATAAGTTCTTATCGGTTTCCAGATTAACTAAAATGATTTCAATTAATTAAGGTCTTTTTTTGTGAAAATCAAATGCAAATGATGCAATGATGCAATGCAATGCAAATGCATGGAATGAATGCAAAAGAAAAAAGGTGTTGATTCTAAATTCAATTCTATTGGAACAAATTTTCTAGAAAACAAATTCCTTTACATAAAAAGGATTACATATGTGGCCTTTCCTTCATGTTCCAAGCGAAGACACCGATTTTCTTTCTTTGTAAAAGTCAAATCTCACGAACTTCCAATAGATGCCTCCACTAACTCCTTTTTGCTTGATCCAGACCGCGACTTATTATCCTCACGATGTTGATTAGCTCCTTTAAGAAAGTAGGGATTCAATGGCTCTCGAACAATCTTTATCAGCTTGAATCTTCAGGCAAAGTCTTATTTTCCTCCACGAACTATCAGCTTTCTTTCGTTGTGCTTATTTGGACCATATTCAGAAAACCGTATTATAGTCCACTTTATCAAGAAATCCGTTTTCTCATGACAAACTGTTCTATTTAGCAATCAAATATGAATCAACACCTCTTTTCTATGATGATGTAATGCAATGCAGTCATAAACAAAACAAAAACAAAGCACGTTAGTACAGAAGGAATAAATAACAAATAAAGCACCTATTCGGGTGACCACTAAATTTAGGCATGGCTTTACCTAAGGTGGGTTCCTAAGTCTCTCTATATGCGGTTCAGTTCTTGAGAAAGGGTACCTGAACCAACAGATTCCTCAATCCTCACTTATTATAGGCTCATATGAATCAAGTTCAGTTCAAAGGAATACATTTTCCTATGGTCATGCGGAGGTGAAAACCTCACGAAGACATAGGTACGGATGTATCCCAGAAGCAGTCCACTAGTCCATGTGGAGGTGAAAACCTCAGAAGGCATAGTTTCTCACTCCCACTTAAAAGGTGTGACCAAAATGGTCATGCAATATGCAATGCAAGAGTATTCTAGCAAACATAGGGATCACAAGAAAATGTGACAAAAGAATCACGATTTTTAAATCAATTTTCAATTTTCGACAAAAGGACAGAAAATAATCAATTTTACGGCTTGACTCTTTTATTGGTCCCCAGTGGAGTCGCCAAGCTGTTAAAACCATTTTTATTTTGGAAAACGGGGATTGACTTTAAAACATGGTATGGAGTCGCCACAAATCCTTTTTATTTAGGTGTGATCGGGTCACCTTGTGATCAATCATTCTAATAAAGCATTTTGGTTTATTAAAACAATATTTTTGGTCTATGAAAAACTAGAAAATGGGTTCGGGAGTCGTTTACGTGCGAGGAAGGATTAGCACCGTCGTAACGTCCAAAATCGATACCGTATTGATCAATTAACGTCATAATGTTGAAATTTTGGAAATGATTTTAAAATACAATTCCTTTAAAAGCGTTTAGATAACTTGAACTGAATGTCGAGATTCTCTCAGAAGGAATAACATATCATGTCCAGCACGATTGGATACAACATTTCAAACCCTCAATACGAGATCATCCCATAATTTCTAAAACTCATGCATTTGAAATTTCAAAAAGGATATTTAGCTATTTGGCCAAACGGTAAATCGAAACCCAACACGATTGGGCATGATTTATCGAACTTTCAAATACGAAATATTGCCTCATTTTAATTTAAGAAAACATGAATGAAATTCCAAAAGGATATTCCGTATTTTAGTCGAATAAAAAATCGAAACCCAGCATGATTCGACACTATTTATCGAACTTCCAAATACGAAATATTGCCTCGCTTTAATTTAAGAGAACATAGACGAAATTTCAAAAGGATATTCTGTATTTTAGTCGAATGAAAAATCGAAACCCAGCACGATTGGGCACGATCTCTCAAACTTCCAAACACGAAAGATTTCCTTATGTTGTGGGGGGCTCAAGTTAACAATTATAAAAACCGTATCAAAATATACTTGTTCGGTTTGTTTGGAAATAAAAGACAATCAACATTTAGAGAATATGAGAATCATAATCATGATGCATTAACAAGAAATACAAACATAATTACTTGCATGAAACAAATATGTAACTATAATATAAAAACCAAAAATGACACATAATACACAAAACAATATGAAAATTTGGAACCGACATAACACAAAACAATTTAAAACCTATATGAAAAATTTACAAAGGAATAACACACGCTAGAATTCAAAATACCTCATATGTACATAAAACCGATAATATATAAACGATTATTAAATTATATAATATGCAAGAAGAAATTCGAAATAAATAACATACAACATAATTTCCAATAAAACCAATTAATTTGACTAGTGATATATATGTAAAAATGAAAAAAATAAGGTAAATAACGTATATACAGAAATACTAATATATGAAAGTATTTAAAATAAAAAAAATATACAATAAAAAAAGATTCCTAAAAGAAAGCCAAATTGTACATAAATAAATTTTAAAGAAAATATATATAATAAATCTAAAAGAAAATATTTACATACAATAATATGAAAACGATGATGTATATAGAATAGAACTAATTTTCATAAATTATATGCATGTAACATATATAAGAATATATAATATCATACAAAATTTTTAAACAATATTATATAAAAGGAAATTTTAAAATAATAATTTTATAACTAAAACAAAAATAAATAACAACGCAACTTATCAAGGTAATTCAAAATGTATACATAAAAAAAATGAATGCCAAATAAATTTAAAGAAATGATGACTGAATTATAAAGAATATAAAAAGATGAATTTTAAAGAACTCAATGGAAATAAAAACAAAATTAAGGGGATAATTTGTAAACAAATAGAATTTCTAAAGCGTAGACAAGAACTAGAATGAAATGCGCCCAAATGAATAGGGATTTAAAATACAAATATTCCAACTCACAAAAGACAGTATTTAAATGAGGAGCAATTTGAAACGATGCGCAAATCCTTCTAAATAAAAACCGATATTCAATCGCTGTTTTTGTATTCGTATTTAGTATCTCCTCCTTTTTCCTCCAAAAAAAAGCCCCCATTACAATAGTTTTGAATGGCTTTTATAGCCAAATTTTACAACTGATTGTCTCTTTCTTTTTGTAAGCAAGTGGAGTAATGGAGTTAGTAGGGTGGTTTAGTGGGGTGATGGAGTTAGTAGTCGGTTTAGTGGGGTGCTAATTGGATGGTTGGTGTTTTGGGCTCTGCTTGTTGGGCCCGGGCAAAATTTGGTCTCTACATAAACATTAAAATAATGTTAAGATGACTATATAAAAATTTTCAATAAATAAAATATGCATAAAATTATTAAATATTAATATATTATAATATAAATATTTTTAAAAAAAATTAAAAATAATTTGGGTGGACCTAAAATGGGTTTGGGCTAGTCTTTTGCAAATATGGGTGGGTTTTGGTAGAATTTTAAACCCATATTTTAGGTCGGGCCGGGCTCGGGCAAGCATAAAGTATGTTAATATCATGGTTAGGCTCAATCCGGCCCATGAGCACCTCTAGTCACATGGAAATTGAGTTTCTCGACACAAATTATTTCTTATTGTTTAGAATTAGTTTATTTACTTTTATTTATTTAAAATTAGCCTCTTTATTTTCTGAATTGTAGATTTTCAATTGTTTGGGTGACTTTCTCGATTAATTCAATTTAAAAATTAGGCATAATCACAAATTTAGGAATAATCTCAGAGTGTTTCATCATCACACATTAATAGAATTCAAATTTAAGGACCAAATTAGATAAATTTTTTGAATACATTTCCACAATATTATTTTATTTTTTTACAATGATTATTGATAAATAAAAATAAATACCACAAGCTTTTCTAAAAACATTACTGGTCCACACAGTTCATTTCAATAAGGGACTAAGAATTTATCAAATATAATTGTATTTATTATACATGCAAATTTTTTAATTAATCTAATATATTTATCATATCGATCTAAAAAATTGTATATTTTAATATTTATTAAATGGTTGAAAGCTTTTTACATGAAACAAATATTTAGAAAGTTTTAATTTATGTCACATTTGACATACATGATTTAGTATGGATGGAATATAAAATATAACAGTTGAATCGTTAAAATATTAATCGTATAAAAATATATGAAATGGTGTAAAACTAATTTAGTTTTAGATAGTGTAAGTGGAATCCTCCCATTATTATTATTATTATTATTATTATTATTATACACTAATAAGTGAAACTAAAAAAAATCTCAAAACTTAAAATAAAAAAATATAATTATAACAATATTTATTTATTTCATTATTTTAAAATTAGTTTATCTAAAAATTCTACCTATTTTAATTTTAACCATCCATGTTTGACCACCCTATATTTTGTCTCCTTCCAATTTTCACTCAATGAATGTGTTATTTGTATTTATTATTAAAATCCCATTGACTAAAAATTTAGGGGTTGATGGTTACCTTTAACCTCCTTATTAAATATGTATGTATGTAAGTCTATGTCTGTAAGTTGACATTCTAAGACTCTCAATTAAATTAATAAAAATTCTAAATTCAACTTTAATACCCAATTATTGTTAATTATTGTTTAAAAGGTGGGTTTAGTTTAATTTATATTATTTTTAATTTTTAATTTAATAATTTTATGTATAGTTATTTTAACATTTTTTAATGTTTACATTATATTAATATTATATATTATAAACTTAATTTTACGAGTTATAAATTACATAATATATAATATAAAAAACTTTAAAAAAACAAGTAGGGTCCCTGTTTTGAATGAGCCTATTTTTTTATCCAAGCTAATTTTTTAAATTTAAGATTTTTGTCTAAATTCACCCAAAATTTGAGCAAGCCTTCAAGCCTGGATAGGTAATAAGATCCATGAATAGACTTACTCTAAACATATGTCCTCTTTTTGGATGTTCATGGGATGAGTCATGGGCTCCTGCAAACACATAAATTGACATGTACTTCTGAAGTTATATGTCACCTCGTCAAGATCTTTCATTCAGCATGATGGTGGATCAATCAGCCTTACATGTGGCGTGTAAAGTTAGACAATGTTTTTACTTGTAGTCTAATGGTTAGTCTTTCAATGAGATGAGGCGAGGCGAAATTTAGTGAATTTTAACAAGATGTATAACAACATCAACAACAACAAAATATTGAGTGCAGTATTAAGATAAATTGCAATTGCAATGAAAGAATTCAAATTTAAATTCTAAAAATAACATTGTTACGAAAATTAGACATGAGCCTCGAAAAAATAAATTTTCATTAATGAAATGGAGGATATCGATTAATTGTAATTTATTTTCAAAGAAAAAAATATTATATTTTATAAAGAAAAAAATGTCAATATCAAACTGTTAAACCTAGCTATTTCCTTTAAGACTAAGCAAGCTTAAAGCTTGTCTTTAACTGAGACTTTAGTGTATGATTATAATAATTTACCAAAACAATTAACTCAAAATTTTTTTAAACAATAATAATCCTACCTTTATGTATCTAAATTTTGGCACATACAGAAAATATTAATTATTGGTTAGAAAAAGGAGTTTATTCCTTTTAATTATTTGTAATATTATATTCATTAGGTAAAGATTAGTCCAATGCATGGAACTTGCTTCCTTATCATTCCCATTTGTAAACAAAGACTTGCTGATGCACATTGGCCAATTATTCAAGAGAAATATATATATATTTTGTCTTTCCACTGTATATATTGTCCTTCAAAAAAATAATTTCAAATTGTGTTGGTGGGATTTTAGCATTATTCTAATAATTCAACTGGGATTTTAGTATCAATATAATAATTCAACTGAGATTATTGGATTTTGGATAAAAGATATCAAGACTTGATTGATCCAAGGAAAATTTTGAATGTACCAAAAAAAATTATCATTAAAAACTATTATTACCAATAATAGATAAGGAATAACAATGAATTACTTGGCTCCTTGAATGAAGTGTAATGGAAGGTATGTAGTCCAAATTTAGAAGTGTTCTCCGCTGTAAACCGAGTTTATACCTCTAACTTCAAAAATAGAGAATGGTTTTCATAGTGCTTGAATCTTAAGCATGTCAATACTTTCAACATGATGGTTACTATATTGTTAGGTATTTATTGGAGTGAGCTTAATGATTAATTATCAGCATTTTGTAAGTCTTTTAAAAGAATAGACATTGACTACGAGTTTTAAAGTTGCTTCATATTTAGGGTGAAAATTGAATCATGACCACTGGTTAAGGTAAGAGAGACATTTACCATATCACCTAATCCCAGTGATTTTTTTTTCATATTTCTTTCATTAAAAAAATGTCACGTGTATTCTTTTTTTAAATATTTATTATTTTTAATATTTTACTATAACTCTATCGGACACTTGTCAATCCTTTGACCTTGTTTGTGGAGTCTAAAAGATCCATTGGTACCAAATATTTTCCAATAAAGTTTTAGTTGAAATGATAAAAGACAATGAAAAATATGATGTTTTGAATGTAGATCCCATAAAGCACATTTTCTAGATTTCACATGATTTAAAAAAAACAAAAATATCCCTACAATAATGGTTATTATTTTATGAAAGAATGATTTTAATAATTGCTCAATTGAATTGAAATATGATTGAAGGGTGACACTAACTTATTAACTCCTTAAATATAAGTAGATAGATTTTAAGGGCATTTTTATAAATAACTTGGATATCACCTCAAATCCAACTTTCATCAAAACCCAACAAAATCTTTTTTTAAAATTTCACCCATCGGAATCCGATTTCGAAAAAAACCCATCGAATTTGTTTTGTTTTTATCCCTAGTTAAGTCCAAAATTTCAAGATGACTGTCAAATTCAATATATGAACACTTTTATCCAAAAGTTTGGAAACAAATAGATTGGGCCATTTCTTAGATAGAGAAAAGAGGCTTATCTAACAAATTTATGGGCCCATCGTTGGCTCAAATTGAAGGGATCTTGAAAGTGACAACCATAAACAAAAAAAAGAAAATGTAATAACAAGAACGAAGTCGCCACTTCATTCCCTCATTTCAGATTTTCGGTTAAAATCAACTCAAAACTACACTACCAGAAAATGTTGTATGAAATCATTGCATTATCTTCACAAAATATCATTTATTTCTTATAAAAATTATTAATGAATTTTTAAAATCCCAAAAATTTGTTTAAATCATTTTATTATTTATTTTGAAAATCTTAAATTCCACAGATAAAATTTAAAATGTAACACATACTCATACTAAAATTACAAAAGGAATAAGACATGTGATAATATTTTTATTTTATTTGTAAAATTAAAAAAATTCGATAATAATATATCAAATATTAACCTTAAAATAAAATAATATATTTAAAAAACTCAATAAATAGTTAAGACTCTTTCTTTTTTTTATGACTTTTCTTAAGAATATAAATAAATTTTTTGAATAGGAAAATGGCATATCTGATATATCCTAACGACTTCATTGGATGTTTTTTCCAATTCACTCTGCCTACTCGTTACTGTCCCAAACTAAATCAACCAATCATCTTTCCCGATTTCCGCCCTTAGATGACGCGTCACTCTCCCGTTCTCTTCCTTTTCAGTAAGTACTGGACCCGGCCGCATCGAATCACTAAGCGTTGGTTAACGACTTAAATGGTCGTACCCCGGGGTCGTTCCATTTTGTCAGTTGGCCAAACACATTTGAAATGGTAAAACGTCTAAAACGACGACAATTTAAGACAAAAAAGGACGACGGCTGCCACTGGAACGATAGGGAAAACCGAAGCTTCTCCCTTCTTTGTTTGTAATTTCTTATTTATTTGCACTTTAGTTATTTGTCTTCTGATTCACACTTGATCTCATCTCCCAACCGATCCGCGTTTCGAATATTTGCGATTAAAAAAAGTTTCAAAAAGACGATGAAGACTTGTTGATTTGCTTTTTCAATCTCCAGCTTTGATTGATTCCTACGGGTTATCTTCCTTATCTTCCTCTGCAGTACGTTACTGTTTCTTTCTTCATCAAGTAAAGCATCATTGCTTCTTTTTTCTTTTTATAATTTAAACTTGTGTACATTTATTTGTATGAAGAACGTAGATATTTCTTGCTTTGATTCTGTTTGATTTATTTAAAACCAAAAGTTAGAGCCAAAAGAAGACGTGTATTAGATATTTTCCTCTCTTTTTTTGCGTTATTATTACTATTGTTGAAGAGAGAAAAAAAAAAGGAGGGAAAAACAGGGGAAGCACGCATTTGAGAATTTTGAGCTAGTTTTCGTATATGTTTCATGATAGAAGAGAGGGAAGTGAAGGAAAAGCCAAGAGAAACAAAGAATTTTGAATTTTGAGAGATTTGAGCTTTCTTTAATTGTTTTCTGAAGGAGGAGTTAAAGAGCGAGCGAAATGAGCGAAAAAGAAATGCTTATTTGAATTTAGTTTTTCTTTTTTTCTTTGTTTTGAAGATTTTCAGTTCATTTATGTGTTCTCTTTAGCTTATATCAGCTGGTTCAGTGTATGATAGAGAGAAAACTGAGGGTCAACGAAGTGGAACTAAGCATAAATTTAATGATTTACGTTTAACTTGTGTTGCATATTATAGTTTTGTTTTCTCTGATCCTTTTTTTGTTTGAGAAGAATGGCATTGATTAGAAATTTGTCATTTTTCCCTGGAAAGGGCTTGGTAGAATTGTCCTTGGAATCGCAGCTCATGGCTAGAGATATTCGTAGTTTTTTTTCTAGAAGGTTTAACTGTTGTTTGTTGCTAATTATTAATGCATATGGTTTAATTTAATTTAGTTTAATTAAGTTAAAGTGATAGTCGGGTTTAGCTTCTGCTCATTCCATTGTTTAGATCAGCGCATATTGGAATCTTCTCCCTGTTCGATTGAATTCCCAAATTTAGTTGATTATGTCATTATCTTTGGTGCAATGCAATAAGAATTGCATGCTTAGCTATATTTGTTTTCTAGTTTTTATGCATTTATCTTTCCCACCATAATTCTATCTAAGCTAAAAGGAGAAAGGATTTTCATGGCAGTTCTAAGGTGCTCAAAGAGTGGCTTAAGTTTTTTTGGCCTATCGATATGTTTTTCAGCAAGTTTATGTTGCATAGCTTTTGATACTGATGCACAGGGTTGATACACCAGCATGATAACTGTGTACTTGTAGCAGTATTCTAACTTTTTTATCTTTCCTTACATATATGACCTGCAGTTGGGACACAATCATGGGCGATAGTATGTTGAACCATATATTGAGTGAATACTACATCCCAAATTATATACTTGTTCCTGAATCAGAAGCAAAGAAACCACCGTGTGTACCTTCTTGTCCAGTCTTAGTCTTTATCAACTCCAAAAGTGGTGGACAGCTTGGAGGGAATCTTCTTTCTACATATCGTTCTGTTCTTAACACCAACCAGGTATTATCTTCCTGCCTTAAAGGATAATGCAAGTGTGACTATAAAGATCCACCTTTTGAATTAAACTCGACTGATTGATCTTCAGGTTTTTGATTTGGGAGAGACGAAACCTGATAAGGTGCTACACCAAATTTATGCCACTTTGGGATCACTTAAGCAGCGTGGAGATGGTTTTGCTTCAGCTATTGAGAGTAGCTTGAGAATAATCGTGAGTTGACATCTTAAGTATATGTTTATGTTTACTGTCAGGTTTTTTGTCTGCCTTTACTAATTTACATGTTACATCACATACATACATGTGTATATGTAGAGTGTGTCTATGTTATACATGGCGCAGTTGATGTCTAAATTGCTTAGGCTGTTTGCTAGGTTGCAGGTGGCGATGGCACAGCTGGCTGGCTTCTTGGTGTAATATCCGATCTTAAACTGCCTCATCCACCTCCAGTTGCTACAGTGCCTCTGGGAACTGGAAACAACCTGCCTTTTTCTTTTGGTTGGGTAGGATGATGCTTACTTGACTCGTCTAGTTTATTTTATTAATTGTTAGTTCACATCGGTCTTGAAGATTGTTTTTTTCTTTATCTGTTGTTGCCTTTCGTTCTAATGATATCATTTGACATGTGAATCACGAACTGTTTCTGGTTGTTGTCATATCTCTTTTCCATGAACAAGAATGCTGGTTTTCTTTTCTGCTTCTTTCCCTGTTTTGTTCTCAATCTCTCATCAATTGTTATTGCCGTATTGGCGGAAAAAACAACAAAATTTACAATCCATAATATTTTGAAGCTGAAAATTTTACATCTATACTGCTAATTTTGTTCACTTAATCGTTGTCAGTGATGCCAAACTGTCTTTTCAATCCCCTTAAAAGAAAGGATTAGTATAAGTGGTTGCCATATGTTTTAGTGATCATTACTAGTATTTATTGTTTCCAAAATGTTTGTTCCACATTTGACAAACAGTACTAGAAGAATTGGTTCAATTGAGTTAGATTTTCATGCCTTTTGTTCGGTTAATTTGCAGGGAAAGAAAAATCCCGGCACAGACAGACAATCCGTATTCTCATTCTTGGAACAAGTGAAGAATGCAACCGAAATGAAAATAGATAGGTAATATACTATTCAACAGCCGTCTCTTTGTTTTTATGAAGCTAATTAGAAACATAGACACACGCTTCTATTTACCTATCTTTTACTTCCTGATAAGCAAGCAAGTCATAGTGCTTTATATTAATTAAGGTTCAGGAAGGTGCGAGACTGTGCCTCCTCCTAAATGAAAGAGATAGTTTTTGATGGCATTGGTTTGCTTGTTCACAGAACTTGATTACTGGAGATTGTTGTTGTGTTGCTAGTGCTACAGTTGTTAGTTGTTATGAGCTTTATTCTTCTTGTTTGCAATCTCCCTAAACTATGTTTACTGGACCACTCAAAAATTTTCCACCAAACTATCTCCCTAATGGTTTTTGTCACACTTTAATCTCTTACCCTTTTAGACTTCTCTTATAGTCCTCTCAAGCCTTAGTGCTCTACACTGGTGTGCGGTGCTATGAGCCTGACAAGAAGTTCATGTCTGCAAGAACTTGTCTATATTCAAGATGAACATGGAAAGGATTTTTTTCTTGTTGAAACTAGACTTAAATGATGGAGTCATTTATACTAGCATTTCTTCTTTTCCTTGCGTTTTGATCTGGTTCACTTTTATCATGTTGTAATGGAAAAGAAATTCAGTTGCTTATGTGTTGTAAGTTTTAATTTGCTTTAGATTATTAATGCTACGACTCGTTCGATGAAATTTCAGCTGGCATATTATCATGCGAATGAGGGCTCCGAAGGAAGGTTCTTGTGATCCCATTGGGCCTCTTGAATTACCCCATTCTTTGCATGCATTTCATCGCATCTCTCAAACAGACAAACTGGGTATGGTATGTTTCAGTTTTCTCCTTTATTGCCATTTTTTTGCTGAACTACTTTTTCTTTTTGTCTTCTCCCATCTGTATATATTCTGCCTACAGTAATTCCTGAGGAGTTTTTAGATAGGTCAGTTGTATGGTAATACTGCTTCTGTACCTGTTGGTTTCTTTTTCTTCAAACTATTCTTGACTTCTTTGATATTTGGTGGATGATGAAATTCTAAAAACGAGCAATCCTGAAAGGCATTTTTATTTTGTTGCGTGATGGCCTCATCAAATGAGGTTTACATCTCATCATTTGCCCTGATCCTCTAGTTGTCAGTTTAAATCATTTTTATTTTAAGATAATTGGTGCATTCTTCTTGCCATTTTACATAAAATCATTTTGTATAAAATTTATAGCGAGATCTATGGAAGTGGTAATATTGCCAGTCAAAGGTTCAAGCTGCTAATATGGGGGTTCAAATCACCATTTACATGTTTGGGTTCCGATTTAATGTTTACTTGCTTCATATGAATTGGGGTTGCTTTATATGCTTATTGGCAAAAATTTAAATGGGTGTTCTCTCTTCTCAGGATGGTTATCACTCATTTCGTGGAGGATTTTGGAATTACTTCAGCATGGGTACGAAATATAGTTCCGTGCAAGAATTTCACAATTTGCAGCATTTTTTTTTTATAAAAGAACTACTTTCTTATTTGTTTATGATATGTAGATACAAAGATAAGTATCTCCGTATTATTACTCACTCAAGCATTTAACGAGTAGAAACATAGCAGCGTCACCGTGATTACCTATCTGTTAATATCTTCAAGATAGCTCTTGAGTCCAAACATAGCAGTTTTCCAAGTTAACCTGATAAAGATCCATCACATATCATTTTGTTCCTGACATGATGGTCAAATGTTGCCTGGCCTGTTAATTATATTGAAATGGTTTCCCCACCATATATTTGGTGCAGTTGGTCGTTTGAGGCACATTTTTGTAGTTAAGGTGCTAATGGGAGAGAAAGTGATCGAAAAATTATGCTCACTTAATTGAACCATGTTTTGCCGTTCTTATTTAGATTTTTTAATGCAGATTTTTCCATAGAACTGGAAGTAAGCCTAATAGCTGTTTTGCATTTACATATGATTGTTAGTAGTTGGTTATCTCGATATCTAGATCTAGATCTTAGTGAAGTAACCTTTATTCTGAATGCTATAATGAGATCTTAGTGCAGTAACTTTTCAATTCACCAATAAGATTTGTTTTGGTCAGGAATGGATGCTCAAGTATCATATGCATTTCACTCTGAGAGGAAATTGCATCCAGAAAAATTCAGAAATCAGTTAATTAATCAGGTAAATATATCTTTTCTGCTGTGATAATGGCTGAAATGTGAAATAATCTTAAAGTTGTCCAGAATTTTAATTGTGTTTCAGCCATATTTAATCCTATTTTGAGTTGGAAGTTCCTATCTGGAAATAAAAAAATCCATACTGATTGTACAAATTCCCTTCTTCCTCTCCCTATATGTTCATGTATTGGATTGGATATAGCTTCATAGGTGTTTATACAAGTACGTTACCTTTCATGCACTATTACCGAAAATGTACTTGTCTGCTAACAATATACTGTTTTACATAATCTTTTGTTAAGTTGTCTCCATGGTTCCTTTCACTTGTATGATCATTCTTAAGTTTGTTATGCAACTTACACGAGTGTTTCTTTATTTATGGTGAAGCAGGGTACTTACATAAAGCTTGGATGTACTCAAGGATGGATGTTTGGTTCTCTTTTTCGTCCATCTCCAACGTGAGTCTACTTATTGATGTTTGGTAATATAAATTCCTGTCCTATTTAGACGAATATGTATGATGACTTCATCTTTCACACACCTCAGCTGGCTAATTATATTTTCTTTAAATTTTTTGGTAGTGCTTTGATTAGGGAAATTAATCATATCGTATAAAATTCATAGGAACATGTATGATGGGTATCAATTTGTGCTTCAGTCTCAAGCTATCCATTTTTTAATGTTAGACTAACTACTTATCTAGTAAACAAAAACCTGGTAGATTTGCTCCATGAATTTTGCTTATATGTTATAGATTTGTGGTTTTCTAGCTCGTTAGTCATATCCTCATTTTCTTAGAGCTCTATTTTCATATGCCTGATTCCAAATGGATCGTTATATTATGTTTTATTTCCTGAGTAAAGCTTGTTGAGCCATCTGGTTGCCACTGTATATGAGAATGTCTCGGTGCCAATACAGGAACATAGCTCAAATAGCAAAGGTTAAGGTTATGAGGAAACAAGGCCAATGGGAAGACCTCAAAATACCTAGAAGGTCGAAATCATCTATAACCTGGATGCATATTTAAAAGATCATATAATCTAAACTTTGACTTTCTCATTATAATTGCACTTTCTTCTTAATACAGCATAGGATCTATCGTCTGCCTCAACTTGCCTAGTTTCTCCGGTGGATTCAATCCTTGGGGAACACCGTATAGGAAGAAATTTCTTGATGTCCGTTCTTATTTCCTTCTTCATTTTTTTCTGCTGTAACAAACTGATTTCTAACCAGAAGATTTTGATTGGGGATTCTGGTTTACAGAGAGGCTTGACTCCTCCTTTTGTAGATGATGGCCTAATTGAGATAGTCGGATTTAGAAATGTCCTGCATGGTCTTGTTTTGCTTGCTCCAAATGGACATGGGACTCGTTTAGCACAGGTAGAACAAGAAGGTTCACGACTTTATGACATAAAAACAGTTTAAACCATTTTAGATATCTCTTCTCATATCCTTGTATTATTTCCCGATTCGATCCCGATGTTTCTGTCTGCAATTTCAGGCCAATGCAGTCCGATTTGAGTTTAAAAAGGGTGCAGCCAATCACACATTTATGAGGATAGACGGAGAACCATGGAAACAACCTCTCCCGGCAGACGATGAGACAGTTGTTGTGGAAATATCACACTTTGGTCAAGTATGCATGCTTGCTACCCCATTATGCCGCTCCCGAAGCATGCACGATCCCTCTTCGCCAACTGCTTGCTACAACGAGGATAACAATAGTAGCGACGAAGGAGACTCTCCTGATGATTTGGAAGAAAAACGGAAGTTCGGTGCAGCTGACAGTTTTAAATTCCCAGATGAATTTGATATATCTTACCTCAGTTAAGCTCCTTCCTATATCCAATTCTGCCTTGCTTTTTTACCTTGTTTGATATTAGCCATTCTATTCTCGAGTTGCATCTCAATGCTGCAATCATAGATCTCTTGCCCTTAGAATAGATCGTTTTATCAGATCATCAAAGTGAGTGATGTTTTGTTAAGGAAATTAAATTTCCATAAATTTCAATTTTCAACTATTAAAAAGCTTGATAGCTTTTTTTTTTTTGTTAATAGTGGAGTGACTTTTAACCAATTCTAATGTAAATGAAAAACCCTACTTAAGTTTGAAACTTTATTCTTTGATTCATGATTAGATTAGAACTGATAATCAGCTAGTACACAGTCCAAGCTCAAATGCCTCTTCAAAAGACAAGGATTTGAACAAAAATATAAGTTTAAAAAATAGGTTTAAATAAAAAAATAATGTCCATTTTCTTGACAGGCTGGGCCTCAAGTAGGATTTTTTTTTACTCAAGTCTGTCCTAGCTCAAATCATTATAAACTTCTTTTTCTGTTGCTATTTTACTAATATTTTGCCATTACGTTACTACTATTTTGTTGTTATTATTTGGATATTATATAACTCTTGTTTTATTGTTAATTTTCCTACTATTTTAGAGGCATTTGCTTAGTGTTATTCAAGTATAAATTTTTTTTGCAATGTATTTTCAATTTGTTGGTAAATATGTATTTTAATATTTTTGGAGTATTTGATGTATTATATTTTTAAAATGTTTTTATATAAAAAATAATAATCTAAAAAAAATTAATACTGACGGACCGGGTTGGGCTCGAGTTTAGCATTTTTAATTTGGGTTTGACTTGTGTAGAATTTGAGGCTCATTTTTTTTGTTGGGTCAAGCCTAGAAAATTGGCTTAAATATTACATCGACCCGGCTCAAATTTAGCCCGACTCATAATCAAGTGTATTCATGGTAAAGCAAATTGGTAAGTGTTTTGAATTGTGAAGCATTTGTAATATGTAAATATCTATTATAATAACATTATGTAGGCCTAGTTTTTCAGAAAAAAGTTTTTTAAAGTATTATCCATTAGATAGTCAATTGAACTCAAACAGTGTCAAGTATTGACCCCTAATGGGAGGTTTGTCCCCTATACTTTGCCAAAAGTTAATGTTTGAGAGTACGTTAATTGATGGATATATGACCTGTAAGATCACTTAATATATCTCATTATTGCTCAGAGTTTGTTTGTTCTCAACTATTTTAATTAGGATATAATATAATAAGAATATGAAAATTTAAAAGGTATAATGTTAAATTTAGCCTTTAATGTTTACATCTTAAGTCAATTTGACCCTTATTCTATTTTTTTAGCTAAATTTGAGCATTAACATTTAAAAAAAAAAGTCAAATTACTTTTTTAACCAAAATGTTAAGTAAAATATTAATTTTTTAACGATGTTAGTGTCGCAACCTATATGGTAGCCCACGTGTACTTTCATGTTGACATGATACTATTTGTCTTATATGCAATGTCAACAAATAATTTTAAAAATAAAAAATAAAATATTTAAAATTCAAAAAATATACAAAAAGTTCATAAAAATTCAAAATAAATTAACACGAAGTACATGTGAATTGTCATTCAAGCTACCTGTTTAAAAATTTAACATTTTAGTTAGTATTTTTGTTCAAAAAGAAACAATTCAACTCTTTCGATACGTTGATGGCCAAATTTAATTTTTTTTAAAAATTAAGTGTCAAATTTAGCTCAAAAAAGAATAAGGTTCAAATTGATAAAAATTATAAATGTTGAGGATCAAATTTAACATTATTTTAATTTAAAAATTAATTATTATATTTCATTAAAAAACCATTAAAATATATTTGAAATATAATAAATGAATGTGAAGAATAAAAAAAACATAGATAATAATATTTTAACTTCGTTGTAAAATAAATCTAAGTTAGTAAGAAAATAAGAGGAACAAAAAAATATAAATAAATTCTTGAAATTGTTATATATGATCAACTCACTCAAGTTCAAGTCAACTATTTTGACTGTAAAAAAATAAAAATAAAGACTAGCTCACTCTACTTATAATTGAGGGGCTGCCTCAGTCAAAAGTACTCGGTAAAATTTGCATGACCACCATGCCCCAGCTACCTCTTCCATCAACATGTATTTCTTGCAAGTTTGGCATATAAACACTCATCCAGGACCATAAGCCTCCTTATCACATCTATGTGTATATGTGAGACATCATGATTCAACCACAAGCTCGCTCTCATAAGACGCCATTCTAAGGATTCACTTTAAACCTTTTTTATTTATTATATCGTTTTAAAACACATTTTTTTATAATCCACACTATATTATTTATCTTCTCTTTCTCTTAAAGAACTGAATTTACTTTTAACGGCTCAACACCTCTTTATGTGAATGTAGGAGCAATAATTGAACATCTCATTTCCTAGTTGCATTACCATTTCTTTTTTCTTGCAAGAGGATAAAAGAAAAAGAAATCAATGATGTAATTGACATTAAGAGTGTTTAGTCGATTAACTGATTCGAACTACCATTAACCAAATTAATCAGTCTTTTTAAACCTTCAATTGTTAACCGAATAGAATTTTTTTCAAAAATAATTAACCGAATTAACTGAACTTTTTTTTTGTTAAAACAAGTATAAAACATATAAAAAAAATTAACCGAATTAATCGACCGATTAATTTATACTTCTAAAAAATTAACCGAATTGACCAACCCCCGATTCACTTATATATTATAATATTATTTATTAAGTTCAGTTAATTCAATTAACCGACCAATTTTAAACCGAATTAACCATTAACTGAATTTATAAAAAATTATTAACCGACTCTAAATAAATTAACTTGATTAACCGACCGAATTTAATTTCAATTTTACCCGATATTTGCACATCCCTTAATTGAGACGGTTGTGAATTGGATGTGAAGGGTTCATCCTCGTATACAAAGGAAGCAGAAAAGCTAAACCAAAATCATTTTTGTCCTTTCTTTTCATTGTTTAGTATTATATAATACCACTAACCAAATCCCAATATACTACACTATTCAAGGTTGATTTATTTGCTTACATTTTTAACTCATTTCATTAGTCGAATAATGAACAAATTTGCTTTGAAACCATAGGTTGTTTCCTTTAGTTTGGGCAAAACCATCTCTGGTTTCCCTAACATTTACCTCTATATAAGAAACCCTTATCCACCTCTCCCGTTTTCAAATTTAATTTGACTCATCGTCACTATGGGTTCAGTTATATCATAAAAATTTAAAAACTCAAGTAAAATCGATCTATAAAAAATAGAAAAATATCATTGTTGAGTATGACTCTTATTTCAATCAAATTTGAGAAATAATCTTTCAGTTAAACTATGTTAATTTGTTTCAATCAAACTCTAATTAGTCTAGATTATTTTATTACTATTTGAGCTATGAATTTAGCCTATAAATAGGCTATTTTACAACCTTAGAAAATACACCCATTAGAAATTAGAACTCATAACACATTTAAAGAATTTTGTGTTTACGTTTTGAGGGTTCTTTGTTTTCAGATTTTTGGGGTTTAGTTTTTATCTCCATCTTTTGTACTCTTCATTCTTTTTCCATTATAGTAAAATTATCTTTGCCCGTGGTTTTTTATCTTCTTTAGAGGAGTTTTTCCACGTTAAATTTGTATGTTCAATTTCTCAATTTGTTCCGCTATTTTTTATACTTGTTGCTTAATCGGGTTGATCTCAACAAGTGGTATAAGATCTAGTTCAATTTTCATAGATCAACCCATTCAGATATGGCAACAACAAGGTTTGAAATTGAAAAGTTTGATGGTGAGACAAATTTTAATCTGTGGCAAGTTCAGATGATGGCAATTCTAGTTCAAACCAGCTTGAAAAAGATTGTTACCGGGAAAAAGCTTGAGAATCTAAATCAAACAGGATGGGAAGATCTAGATGAAAAGGTATTGTCTGCAATCTAGTTGTGCCTCGCGAATATGGTATTGCGGGAGTTATTGATGGAAAATACCTCATCCGCCTTGTGGAAAAGGTTAGAAGCTCTTTATGCTACTAAGTCTCTAGCTAACCGGCCGTTTAGTGTTGAAACAACGTCTTATGTTTCGCATGAACGAATGTGAGCCTATTAGAGATCACATCAGTTAATTCATTACTCTTTTAAATGATTTAAAAAACATTAAGGTTTATATTGACGACGATTGATAAACCATAATATATACATATTTTACCCCATGCTTGGCATATTTATGGATGATTTTTCCTTGGTTTTAGTGAATTTGATGCTCATAATCCTTTAATTTCATGTTTTATACTCAGGAGAGCTTAGGATAGCAAAAAGTGCGAGAAACGGGCCAAAAACGGACAAATGGTGACTAATTCAGTGTTTCACACGGCCTAGGCACTTCCACATGGGTGATCCACACGTCTGTGTGTGACACACGGGAAGATCACACGCCCGTGTGTCATGACCGTGTTGACACAAAACCAAGTCAAAATTATACACGGCCTGAGCACATAAAGTCTATATAAACATGCTAGAAGAGGATTGAAGGCAGACACGGAGAATAGAAGGCAGAAAATACTCGAGAACATCCATCGGAGTCAGCTCAGAAGGAGGATCTACATCAAGACTGAAGATTTCCATCCAATTTTTAAAAGTTCTTTAGGTTTCTTTATGTTTTGTTGTTTCCCAAGTTTTGAGATATTTTCCATTATTATGAACTAAACTCCCTAAATACCTAAGGGAGATAAAACCTAAGGCGAATCTTATTACTCTTTGAATTATGATCGTGTGATGTGATACATGCAATAAGTTTTATAATTTATGAATGTCTGTTCTTGAAAACTAACTATTATCACGACAAAGGCAAGCGCACCTTATCGAACAATAGTATAGCTTATGGCAAGACCGGGATGTCGAACCCAAAGAAACTAAAAGTACTAGTATTAACTTTCTTTTTATTATCTAGCCTAAAAATAAAGGGGTTTGTTTTATCTAAACTAATTACTAAACCAAGAATGCACAAAAAGTAAATTGGGGAAATAACTTTTGGAAAAACTGAATGATTTGGACAATACCTAAGGGAAAAATCCACCTAGACTTCACTTGTTATTGACTCTGAATCAGACAATTTATTCACTTAACTTGATCCATAGAAATCCCTAATTTATATTATTATCTCTCTCGAGACTAACAACATCTAACCCTAGGTTAATTAATTGAAATCTCTTTCTAATTAAAACCCCTAGTGTTGCATTAACTCGATCTATAAATTCCCTTATTCTGGCAAAATTATGTCACCCTATCTCTAGGCGTGCAATCAATTCCGCTTAATTATGTTAGATCTACTCTTAGATAGGGACTTTTGCTCCTCTGAATAAGCACATCAGTACTTGAATCAATATCCTGGAATATTAAAATAAGAATTAAGAACTCGTAATTAAGAACAAGTCAAATATTTATCATATAATTCAAATAATAATAACAAGATTCATTTTAGGTTTCATTCCCCTTAGGTATTTAGGGGGTTTAGTTCATATTTATGAAAGAAAACATCTCAAAAGAATAATGAAAACAAAACATAAAGAAAACCCAAGAACTCTTGAAGGGAATTGAAGGGAGATCTTTAGTCTTGAAGGTGAATTCGGCTTCTAAGATGGATCAATCGACTTTTTTCGAGTAATTCCTTGGCTCCTACTCCATGTGTGTCCTTTAATCCTCCTCTAGTGTGTTTATATAGGCTTTAGAATGCCTAAAAGCCCTCCAAGGTGGCCTTTTCCGAATAAAACTCAACTTGGGCTCGACAGGGACACGCTCGTGTGACACGCCCGTATGCAATTTCTTCAATCTGTGTTCAAGGCTGTTAAATAAACACGGGCGTGTGGTCTACCCGTGTAAGGAAGTGTAGGCCGTTTTGATTTTCCATGTTGGCCCATTTTCTCTGTTTTTGGCCCGTTTCTCACTCTTTTTACTCTTTTATGCTCACCTAAGTATAAAACATGAAATTAAAGGATTAGGAGCATCGAATTCACCAAATCTAAGGATAATTCATCCAAAAATATGCTAAGCATGGGATAAAAATATGTATAAATTACAATTTATCAAATTATATAATAAATACTTGTTCTTATTCTTAATTGTGAGATTTAACCCTTGCTTTAATATTCTAGGATATTAATTCAAGTTTTTGATGTGCTTATTCAATGTCCCTGTTTAAGAGTAGATCGTTCATAATTAAGCGGAGTTTCATGCAATTCTAGAGATAGGACGACATAAATCTTCCGGATTAGAGTCAAATCTAATAAAGAAATCCATAAATCGAGTTAATGCGACAATAAGGGTTTTAATTAGAAAGAGATTTCGATTAATCAACCTAGAGTCAGTTGTTTTAAGTGTCGAGAGAGATATTAACATAAATCAGTGATTCCTACAGATTAAGTTAAGTGAATAAATCGTCTAATTCAGAGCTAATAAGTGAAGTCTAGGTGAATTCTTCCTTGGGTATTATCTTCTCCATCGGTTTTCCAAAAGTATTTTCCAACTTTAATCTCTGTCGTAATCTTAGTAATTAGATAATTAGTTTTAGATTAAAAATTCTCTTAATTATTACGCTAGATAATAAAAAGATAGTAATTACTAGTACTTTTAGTCCTCGTGGATACGATATTTCTGGTCTCACCATAACTATACTACTATTCAATAGGTACACTTACCTTAGTTGAATTTTTATTTAGTTTCACAACCCATCAACGATGAAAATCAGGCTATGCTATTATTGTGCTCTTTACCCCATTCATACAAGTCTTTTAGGGAGACTCTGATTTATGTCAGAAACAAAATCTCGTTCGAAAATGTGAAGGGTCATTGTTGAGTAGAGACAAACTTGACAATGAGTTTGGTTTGGATAGCAAGGCAAATAAGCAAGCTTCCATTTTGGTAGCATCAAAGAAACAAGACAAAAGGTGTCGCTATTGTAAAAAGTTAGGTCACGTTAAAGTAGATTGTTATAAACTGCGAAATAAAAGAGTTTTTGAGAGTATCAAGGAAGATATAGCTAGTGCTAATTTGGCCGATGAAAGCAGTGATGATTTCTTATTAGTGTCAAAGAGCGATAACTCCAAGCTCAAGTCCGAGTGGATCCTAGATTCGGGATGTTCTTTCCACATGTATCCCAATAGAGAATGGTTCTCCACATACAGTTCGGTTGAAAGTGGAATTGTGCGCATGGGAAACGATTCATCTAGTAAGGTAATTGGTATCAGTACTGTTAAAATTAGGATACACAATGGGACGATTAGGACACTCTCAGATGTCAGGTATGTACCTGATTTACGAAAGAATCTCATCTCCTTGAGTATTTTAGACTTGAAGGGATGCAGAATCAACATTGAGTCGAGCAACATTAAAGTATCTTATAGAGCTCTCGTTTTGTTAAAAGGTAAAAGAACCAAAAATCTTTATATTCTGGAAGGTTCTACAGTGACCGGTGAAATCGGATGTCCCTCGTCTGTTACGGAGTCAAAGTCAATTCGTTTAGAGGGGAGGCAACTTGGTCATAGGAGGGAAAATGGTATGACTATTTCGTTGAAGAGAGGTTCTCTTTTGGATGCAGGTTTTGAAAAGTTAGGGCACTGTGTTCGTAAAAATCAGACCTGGTTAATTTTGATTTGGCAGTATACAAGTCGAAGGCTAGAAGTCTTCCAGTTTCTAAGCACAAATTTGACTCAGTTAATTCCCTGCATAGTTCAAGATAGGCTCGTGGCGAGCTTCGGTAAAGATGGCATTGTAGAAATATGAGTCAAGGTGGAGATTTGTTGAGTATGACTCCTATTTCAGTCAAATTTGAGAAATAATATTTCAGTTAAACTATGTTTATTTGTTTCAATCAAACTCTGATTAGTGTAGATTATTTTATTATTATTTGACTTATGAAATTAGTCTATAAATAGGCTCTTTTACAACCTTAGAAATACACCTATTAGAGATTAGAATTTATAACACATTTAGAGAATTTTGTGTTTACGTTTTAAGGGTTATTTTCTTTCAGGTTTTCAGGGTTTAGTTTTTATCTCCATCTTTTGTACTCTTCGCTCTTTTGCCATTATAGTAAAATTATCTTTGCCCATGGTTTTTTATCCTCTTTGGAAGAGTTTTTCTACGTTAAATCTGTGTGTTCAATTTCTCAATTTATTATTCTATTTTTTTTACCTGTTGCTTAATTGGGTCGATCCCAACAGTCATTTTAGAAAGAAATTATCAGATTAGATCGATTTTTCAAAAAATTATGGGATTAGGTCGAAAAAATAAAAACGCTTCCAACTAGAAACATTTTTCATTACGGCTACCCCATCCAACGGCTTTCCCAACCCAACAGCTATTTAAATCGTCGTTTAAACCCCCCCAATGGCTAAATTATTTTTTCCTGTTCAAACCCCTAATTCCATCCATTTTTCAATTCAAATTTCAACTCATCTCTCTCTCTTATTCTCAAATCTCTTTCAAATTACTCTTAATTCCCTCTTAATTTCTCACTCAATTTTTATTCCTCTCAACTCTTTTTTTTATTAAATTTGTATTAAGGTTTTTAAATTAATTTTTATATTACAATTTATTTCGTATTTATTGAAATTAGTAATGGCAAAATCTTTAATTCGTTTGGATGGCAAGCACATTTCGATCGATCAATTGCAAATGGTAAGATTTTTTTATTATATTTAATCTAATTTAATTTAAATATTTTCTTATTATACTGAAATTTAATTTTTTTTATGTTTTTTATATATAGTCGGAAGATCAGATTTTAGAGACGTATATTTGTAATCTACTCGCTCCTCCATTGTCTTTAATCAAACCATACTTGATAAATACAAGATTTTTGCACGTGGCCCGTATGGGTAAGGGGTGTAAATTGGACCCTATACTTGTAATCGTGTTGGTGGAAAGGTGGAAATATGATACGCACACATTCCATCTTCCATGTAACAAGTGTACTACCATACTCGAGGACGCGCAGTTACAGCTCAAGTTACCGGTGGATGGGCTGGTAATGACTGGGTCAGTTGTTGTAGCTGATTGGAGAGATGTATGCGAGCAACTTTTATGAAGGTTCTGGACACGATTTATGGAGCCTGAATAGATATGAATTGGTTGAAAAGAAATTTTGGTGGGCTAGATGTGGAATTGAGTGAAGTTGAAAGAGAACAACACATTTGGGCGTACATCCTTATGATCATTATGTGTCTCTTAATGCTCGATAAATCACAAAATCTTATCCATTTAAGGTGGCTCCTAAAACTCATAGACTTTAGAGAAGTAGGCAAACTCAATTGGGGTTAGTCGTGTTGGCGACGTGGTACCGAGAGATGTGTTAGGCTACAAAACCATAGAAAATTAAAATTGGTGGTTGCATGCTACTGTTGCAATCATGGGCATGGTATCAACTGTTATTTTTACGTCCTTGAGCGAACTACCCTTATACATTCTCACTCGTAAAAATGTAAAATTCATTATATAATATATTTATCATAATAAAATTATTTAAAATTTAAATTATTGTGTTAACATATTATTTTAATAGGTGGAACCATGAGCCAAGTTATGTGGGACTACTAGAAGAGCTTCAAAATATACGACTTCTGTTAGATCAATGATTGAAAGTGGATGTATGTATTTTTTAAATTTGAATTATATAATATAAACACAATTGATTTAAATATTAATAGTATATATAATTAAATTTTTTATTATTTTAATATAGTTTGAATGGACGTCATACTTCTATCTGAGAATTCAAAAATGTATCCTATCCGAATTCTTGATGAATCCCAACATCTGGCACGTGAAGGTTCCATTAGTAGTGTATGCTACTGAGGAGATGCACAAATCAGATAGAGTTAAGCGGCAGTTTGGGTTTAGGCAAACAATTCTGTCGGTACCCCAAGACATCGAAGATCTACAACATATTGACTTACAGGGGAGAACCGATGAAAATTAACCTACATTCCATGTAGAATATATCAACATTTGGAACCATAGGTACGAGTTTTTACCTAATCACGAACGCATTATCGCTCTGGAGTTAACCTACGATTCGTAGTACTTGCCATGGTTTAGACACCATGGCAAGCCATATCTACTAGCGGAAGAGGCGAGGGGTAGACAACGTTATATGAGGAAGCCATGACGGGTGCTTAAACATCCAAGGTCTATAGCAGCTGGCAAGGCAGGTCTATCATTTACACCAATACTAGAACAGACATCAATGGTTGTACCAATGTAACACCCCCTAACCCTAAACCGTCGCTGGAACAGAGTTACAAGGCATTACCGAATAATCAAACAATTTATGATTAATCGAACATATTATATTATAAAATAATTACAAAGTCTCTTAATTGGACCCTCAAGGCCCAAAATACATATTAGAGGGGAATCGGGACTTGTTCGGGTGCTCCGAGGATTTTTTTTTTTGAACTCAATATAACCCCTTTATAAACATCTAACCTTCCCTGCAATTTCAAACCAGAAATCCAAAACCAATATTTCAACGAATGCAATTTCATGTTTAATCTTATTAAAATCATACCTATAACATTAATTTGATAATTTACTTTATGAACATTTATATTACCATTAATAATTAAATTAGAATTTCATTCATTCCATTCTAAATTTAGCACCAATTATACCATGTACATCATATAAAATTTCATACCATTTCTTCAGTTTAAACACCAAAATACCAAATGCCATTCTTTACAACAAAAATCATATAGCATTTTAAAGTGACCAAAATAACACCTATGTACATGCCACTTTTTCCAAAAGAAGAATACATCACTGAGTTTTGCACTGGAGTCGGGATCGCCTGAATGCTGAACCGAGACTCTAAACACCTATTAACCTACGCACGAAAATAACCGTACACTGAGTATTTTATACTCAGTGGTATTACCATAATTCAAATTATAAACATAATAATCATATCGTTAAATCATATAACTTTTTTTTTTATTTCACGTTCCATTTTCACATTTCTTTCAATGGCTCAATCAATTCAGTTTATTCAGTTTAACATTTCCTTTAATTACCCCTATTAACAGACTCAAACTTTAGCGTATACATAGATCCAACCAAACACTTCAGTATGGCACCCAGTGCCTCATCGGATAGTTCGAAGCTAATAATTGACACCCAATGTCTCATCGGCCAAGCCGAAGTAAGTTGGTACCCAGTACCTCATCGAATCTATCCGAAGTAATATAGTGACACCCAGTGTCTCATCGACTCGAGGTCGAAGCATCTCTGAACTCTTCCAATCCTATGGCATGCCACCTATATCCGACCTAGTCTGAGTAGTTAATAGGGTATTCAAATCACATATATACCTCAATTCAATCACAATTTCTCACATTTTCAATTCAATTATTTTCCACCTTTCAACCAATATTCAATTCACAAATTCACACATTTTCACAACTCAATACATTTTCATTCAATTTAATATCAGTCACAATTTGATTCAAATTCACTCCAGCTTTCAATCAATATACAATTCAAATACCAATTCATATCAACTATTCAATTTAATTCCCACTCATCTCAATAATAATAATAATAATAATAATAATAATAATAATAATAATAATAATAATATTTACCTCATATTTCATTTACCATACACATAAATTAAAATTTAACATTTAATAATAAATAATTTGAATTATAGTAATACAAACCTGAATTTATTCGGTTACTCCTCGACAACTTTGTCCTTTCCTTTCGATGCCGATGCCCCGGGTTCCTTGTTAGCTACGAAAATAATAATAATTTTCACTATCAATTACAGCATTAAATTATGACAGATAATTTAATTTTTATTCAATTCATACTTATTCCCAATTTAATCCTAACTAAATTCACTTACTTTTCTAACTCAATTCATACTTCTTTTCTATTTAATTTCTTGCTATATTCAACTCAACTATTCAATTTTCACAATAAAACCCTAATCTAAACTTCTTTCAATTTAATCCCTTTATCACAAAACTTATAGTTTTTTTTTACAATTTAATCCCTTTATCACTTTTAACTTGAAATTCATTCAATTAAACCCCTAATTCATATTTTTGTTCAACATGAACTATATTTGAAAACCTATGAACTTCCAAAATATTAACTTAATTTTATCAAAACCTTATTTTAAAAATTCAAAAAAATCAAAATTAAGTAAAAAGAACTTAATTGACTTACCTTTTCAAAACTTAAAGCTTCAAATCCCTAGTTTTTCCTTTTTCTTTTCTTTTTCTCTTTTCTTTCTTTCTTTTTTGTTTGCTATTCTGTTCTTTCCTTCTTTGTTTCTTTTCTTTTATGTTTAATATATATATTTATTCTTTTATTTTATTAATTAACTTATTATATTATATTATAATAACATTAAATATATTTTATATAATTAATCATATACATACAAATACACACACACATATATATTTTTACTACATTTGTACACCATCAATACCATACAATTGTTATACTTTTAATTTATTTACTAATAAAAATCTCCTACTATAATTATTTAATTAGTAATTATCTTTTACTTAATTTTCAAGTAAATAAATAAATATAATACAAATGTATATATTCACATTATTACAAGTGTTACTATCTATTTTATTCATTACACAAAAATCTTACAATTTAATTATTTTATCTAATAAAACTTTTACTAATTAAATAAAAAAATATAACAAATGTATATATTTCTATTAATACACTTGTATTAAATCACTACCATACATTTATCTTTATTTAACTTATTTCATAATATAATAATAATTAATATAATTTATAAATTAATTTAAAACATTAAACATATAAAAATCTAATAAAAATATTAGATTTTATCTAAGTTTGCCGCCTTATTTATAGTAATTTGGCTTAATTCCTTTTTTGGCCCTTTATACTTTCTTTTAATCTATAATAAACTTTTACCCTTTATTCAATTTAGTTCTTTTTGCTAATTATTCTAATTTAAGCTAAATTCACCTAATTAAAACTTAATGAAACACACTACTAGGCTCATAATTACTCCTAATAATTATTTACAAACCCGGTTTATTAAGACGGAGGCTCGATACTTTACTTTTTTGGTGCCCGTGAATCTTAGGTCAATACAACCAACCTCCGATCAGTACGGCTTGACTTATTCTGGTGCTTTCACTAACACCGTTATTTTTACACAACCACCACATCTTGAACCACATTTTTCTATTTCTACATCGACTCTAGGTATTATTTTCAGACTGCCACCTCCATCCCTAGCATATTACATGCTGATGCCATCGTCGTTTCAGATGACGATGGCATATAGGTCTTCTATGTTTGGGGCATCGATTGGAAGTCTAGTTATTTTATCATCGGCATATGAGACATAATATGGTGATACGCCTACGACGATGGTGTTGTAAACACCTCTGGGATCATTGTTCTGACAATGTGGACTATCTTTGCAATTGCCTATTCCTATAACAACGAATTAGCACATTGCAATCAACCATGAATGAAGGCGAAAAAGATTAAAGGCCGAGACCACAACCTATACCCGAAGGCAGATGTAACAATAAAGACGATGAGGTCGATATACAACTTAAACGAAGAAGAAATCTATCTTGCAATTGACGACCACCCCGTTATGGCACACATTCTGGTCGATGATATGATTTTTTTTTTTTACTTCTCATGTAAATCTTAATTGTTTAGCTAAGTTGCAGTCGATAAGATTGTACCGATATTGGATATGAAATGTTTTTAAATAAATAATGTTTTTGAATCAAAATTGATATTCGTTGTCATTTTATATTGTTAAACCAAATTAAATTCGGTTTGCACTAGAAAAATGGAACAAAGTTTTATATTAAAAACTTATATTTACAAATTACAAAAAATTTAAGTATGAATGAAAGAATCAACAAATGGATTTTAGTTAAAAACTTAATAAATAAGTTAATAAGGTGTTGTCCTTGTAGTATCTTGGTGTAAACATAACAACATTGTATGCCCTGGGTTCCTACAAAACCCGCATGACCTCGAATGGTTTGTCTTCTCTCGAATATCCATGTTGTCGTGTATCTGAGTAGATTCCGATCGACCTTTTGATTTGCGGCTCAATGAACTATTGGGTAACAACTTGAATGGAGCACTCGATACCAATGGTTAATATGTTCATCTGGGACCGATGGGAATTCATATCTTCGAATGTTATACATGTGTTGTAGTTTGTACATTTCGTCAACAAAGCTCATGTTATCCAAACAAACGGAAGAACATACTATAATTGCAAGAGCACATGGAAAACGAAGTGTGTCAAATCTCCCACAGTCGTAGGTTTAGTTTTCAAGTGTATATGGTATAGGGTTAAATGAATTATAGCAAGCGGATCGGTGCCGAACGAATGTATGAAATTAAAGTCTATATATCTAGTAGATCCGTATAGGCTATCATATAAAGAGGATGATTTTAGATCTAAGCAATTTGATGAATTCCTTCAAAAAGTTCATATCAAAATAGTACTAGTTGATGAGAGTTACTCCGGAAACAAAAAAAGTAAAGTCGAATTTTTTTGGTTATTCTCTCAATTCGAATAAAATGCAACTGGATCTAGTATGTATAAGTTGGCGATCAGAATATATAGATAGAATTTATAGTGGGATCTCGAAAAATAAGCAATTTTTGTACGCTTTCTCGACAATTCCTTAGTTGGGTCTATTATGGGCCAATTTTATACGAGTCCGAACCCAAACAAAAAACCAAACAAAAAATAAATAAAAATTCCAAAATATTAAAAGTCCAGTCCGGTAACAATACTAGCCTAAATTGCAGGCCCAAAATTACAAACCCCCAACAGCCCAAATAAAAAAAAACCTTAATGGCCCAACAAGCCCAAAACCTAAACTGTTTAAAAAAAAAAGAACAGAAACCCTAGCTATCGCACCCTAAATCTCTAGCCTCTGCCACTGCCACTCCTCCACCTACTCCACTAACTGCTCCTACAAAGATTAAAACAGTAGACAAGTATTAAAAAATATGCAGAAATCGGCTATAAAAGTCAAATCTAAATGTATTGGAGAGGACTTTTTTTTTGGGAAAAAAATAAAGAAAAAGAAAAAAATACAAGAAATCAACAACAAGAGGTGATTTTTTCTTTTTTGAATATAAATATAAATATATATACTAACTGAATATAAAGAGAAGAAAGTTAGAAGCTTTTTACCTTTTTTTTGGTCGGTGATCGCTAGATCTGGGTTCGAGAGACCGAAAAAAATAGAGGGAAATTTTGAGTTTTCTGGCCACCATGGACGACCGCTGCCACTGTGGACCGCCTCGGCGGCGCCGATGGCCGAACCTTAGGTCATTTCAAAGAAAAAAGAGGGATTTTGGTTTTTTTTTCTTTCTGAAAGTTGTTAAAATGAATTTTTTTGAAGTTATTTTTACTTAAATAGAGGGCTAAAACGACGTCGTTTTGGCCTGAAACCTTAGACCCCAAAACGATATTGTTTGGGAGGCCGACCCAATCCAACCCGACCACCTGACCTAGGATCCGTGTGTTTTTTTAAGAAGGGATATTCACGCTTACGGTCCTTCTGCCTTCTTAGTTATTTTATTTAGATCCCAATTCTTTTTTTTCCTTCAAAAATTATATTGTTTAATTTTTTGCTTGTTTCAATTTAGTCCTCATTCGTCTGGCCCTCCCGGGAATGACATGTGTCCCAAGGGTTTGGGATAATTTCCCTTTTAGTCCCTATTTCTTTTCACTTGCTTCATTTTAATCATTTACTCTTTTTTTAATTATTTTTTATTTACAATTTATACCCCTCATTTTTATTTCGATTTCAATTCGATCCTTGGTTTATTGAACTTCAAATTTTTTTCTTACAAACTATTTTATTTATTTATTTATTATTTCTTTATTTACTTTTTTTCTCTTAAAAATCAAAGTGTTTATACCTTTTTTTTTTATTTTTGTGCATTTGTTATTTATTGTTGATTTTATTTTTTTTCTTGTGCACTTGTTATTTTATTATTTTATTATTATTGTTAATATTTTCACGTAATGAACCGAAAGTTACGGTATCGGAAATCGAGTCTTGAGTACTGTTTCCGTGAAATTAATTCATGAATATTTTATTAGAAATATTTATGAATTATAGTTGAGTGGTTGATTAATGTTTTATTAAGTTAAGTAGCTTGAATTTAGAATAAGGACTAAATTGCATAAGGTATAAAAGTTTAATTATAGATTAAAGATTAGTAAAGGGACTAATCTAGCAATTAGACCCTAAGTGACATGTGTGTGTTAATATTGTATAACATGTGTAATAGTTGGTAAAAATATTAAATGTGTTAAAGTAGTTTTTCTTATAGATTAAGTTATTTTATTAGAATAATATTATATTATTAATATTATTATATTGAATATAGATTTATGAATAAAGGAAAAAAAAAGAAAGAAAGATAGAAAGAGTTACAGAGAGTAAACGTGAGAAAGAAAGAAAGAAAAAGAAAAGAGAAAATTTGAGGATTAAGGCCCTAAAGCTTGATTGGTAAGTTGTTTTAGCTCATTTTTTTGTGATTTTTATGTTTATGGATGCCTAATTCAAAGTTCTACATGTATGAGGTTAAAATGAAGAAAAATAGTGAATTTTTAGATGTTTATTAAGTTGATTAAATTGAGGATTATGGGTTAAAATGGTAGAATTTTAAGTTAGAAGTGATTTGTTAAAGGAATTTTTAAGTTAGGTTTAACTAGGGACTAAGTTGTATAGAGCTCAAAATTTATGTTTTATGATGATTTTTTTTATGAGCTTGAAATTGTTAATGAGTTGATTAAATGAAAATATGATGATTTAGTTAAAAAAAGATTAGTAATGGGAAAAGGACGAAATTAGAATTTTTGTAAAAGTTTGATAGAAAGTGAAAATGTGTTTAATGAATTAGTATATTGATGATTTTTAATTGTATGGTTGTTTGTAGCTAACGTAGCACCGGATACGTCATCAAAGAAGGGAAAAGAGAAAGTGAACGAAGATATCGATTAAATTCGATAAATAGTGGTTTGTATTTCTATAAACCAAGCTTAATCGTTATTGCTATATTTGATAATTATATTGTGTGAAAATGTAAATGAGGTAAGTATTCTTACCATATTGAAATGAATGTGATTTTGAATACCCTATTAACAGTGTCGGGCTAGTCGGATATAGTTGACATGTCATAGGAATTGGAAGTATTGGAATATTCCGACATTAAGTTGTTGAGACACTGTGTCGACTACTGTTAAAGTTCCGGATTTGTTCCGATGAAGTACTTTGTGAACTATAATGTTAAAGTTCCGGATTTGTTCCGATGAAGTACTTTGTGTACTACAATGTTAAAGTTCCGGATTTGTTCCGATGAAGCACTATGTGCTTATCCCGGAGTGTGAGTTGGATTCGTGTATCCGTCAGTGTCCGAGTTATGTTAATAAGGGTAAATAAAATAAAGATTATTAAAGTACTAATTGATTGACTGTTATTGAAATGTGTTTGAATTACCATGTTTTAAAGTTGATTAAGCTATTGTTTATAGAAATACCACTGAGAGTATTCTCAGCGTACGGTTTGTTTCCGTGCATAGGCTAGGTACGAAAGTATAAGGACTTAGCATACAAGCCGATCCCCGAACTCAAATTGGTGAAGTTTCTATCTTTTTGGAAAATGGCATTGTACTTAGGATGTCTTTTGGTCATTTTGAAAGTACCTAAGTTGTTAAGTAATATTTTGGTATGTTTTGTAAATGTTACCAAAACCTTAAGTATGGTATGTTTTTGATATGTTAGTGAAGAGAAATAAGAGGAAGTGGTGGTAAATATTGTAGAGAGAAGAAATGAAGATGTTATAAACTTAGTTATCAACATTTTATACTAAAACAGATTTGGACAGTAGCAGTAGTCCAACTTTGAAAATACACCAAAAATAGTAGAAAGTGAATTATATGATGAATAAAATATGTAATTGAATCGTAATGAATCTATTTTTATATGGAAGAAACAAAATAGGTAAAAGAGTTGTATTTTATGAGATATTTACGTTTTGGTGAAACAGGGTTAGAGCAATTTCTAGATTCCCTGTTCTGCTTTTATAAATTCACCATAAATTGTGTATAAATAATTAGAACTCATACTTTATATGTATGGATTCCTTATTGAGTCTATTTTTAACTGAAATAAACGGCATAGTCATTGGACTTCTGTATAGGAAATAAATTTGATTCGTAGTGCACAGGGGTCAGAGTAGCCGAACCCTGAAACAGGGGAGACTTTTACTAATAAACTGTACTAATTGGCCTGACCAAAAATTATAGAAAAATATTAGAAAGTAGATATATGAGTGTAGTTTTAGGGAAGATTTACGGAATTGGATTTTGAGTTTTGTAACTCGAGATATGATTTTTAGCGACCGTGATGCAGATGGATAGTTTACTACGAGAATTGTTTAAGTGCTAAAATAAGTTTAGTAATATCTCATGCTCGACTCCGGCGACGGTCTCGGGTAAGGGGGTGTTACATTTCATGTTATTTTATTTATCCTTTTTAAACATGCATTTCCCATTTTCATATTTGTTTTAAGTTACTTTATCGTTTTAAATACATATCGTTTAAATATTACACTTGTTATTATTCAAAAATCTTCAAAATAAGGCAATACTCCGTACTTGGAGATTCGAGAATCGTATCCTAACTTACGGGGTTTCGATTTGTCTCGTTGAACCTAAATGACTGAATACCCTTTTAAAATTAAAATACATGAGATTAAAAAAATAAAAGGCAAGCTTATTCTCAAGGGTTCAAGGTGTCGTGTCTTAACTTACGGGATGTGACATTTTGTTATCTCGAGATGAGAGGGTGTTTAACGTACGTTTTGATTTATTCAAGAAATTTTTAAAGTAAAAATAACATTAATACAAAGATGGATCGTATTTTAAATTCTTTTTGAATTTTCAACTTTCGACATTAAGACATTAATTAATTAATTAGGTACCAATTTTGGGTGTTACGAGAGTGCTAATCCTTCCTCGTACGTAACTGACTACCGAAACCTTTTTCGAATTTTTGTAGACCGAAAAATATTGTTTTAATAAATCAAATCTTTTATTAAAAAGATTAAAGTATGAGGTGATCCGATCAAAAAAAGGATTGATGGCAACTCCCATTTTTGTTTTTTTAAAACAAAAAGTCGATTTCAAAAAAATGATTTCGACAGGGTCTATCGAACTTCGTAACCTGAAATGATAAGTCTTCGAGTGAATAACACACTGGATGCATGCAGTTGACTCGTGTTGTAGCCTTCCTTCATCTCTCTTTACACCAAATGTGGTCACCCTTATCTGTTCAACATATTTTTCCGCTTGCTTTGGAAATTGTGTTGCTAAATGAAAATATGTTTATTTCACAACTGAGGTTATCGGTAAATGATGCGTCCCCTTTAATACAAAATTGATGCATTCCGTCAGGTTTGTCATCATGTGCCTATATCATAGACCCCCATTATACGATTGTGTCAACTGGTCAAAGGGTGTGTTAGAGAGGTAGTTTGCACCTTCCTCGCTAATGACCCACAAGTTTTCCATCATTTCATGGAAACGATGTTTGACAAGCTTGTACCTTATCAAGAAAAATGAATAGTTTATCCATTAATCCCAACATTTTTTGACCGGTTAAATATTAGACAATTGAAATAGTGGCGAATACATACCTATGTTAATCACTAGTGTGCACTGTGCTTCAGATTCATGCTGCCCATGGTAGTTCACCGCAACATGTCTTAAATAATACCTATGGTGTGTATGGTCCCAAAGGATCCCTTATCGTTCAATTGCAGCTAGTATTCCAGGTCCCCTGTCGAAAATGACACATATATCGGGTTAGGGGAAAATATGTCTCCTTAACCTAGACAAGAAAAAATCTCAATTATCTATTTTTTTCTTGGCATTATTGCAAAGACAATTGGTAGGATTTTTCGATTTTCACATTTGCCACAGCCAACAACAACCGATGTGTATATATCCCATACATAAAGGTGTCGTCAATTTGTACTAGTGGCTTACAATACTAGAATGCCTGTCGATATTGCTTGAAAGTCCAGAAGAAACGACAGAACACTCAGCATCTATGGACCAACCGATCGTTGTAGTACGTAGGCATCATTTCCAGATCAATAATGCAACCTGAAACGTACATCTCAAGTACCTGACACCACTACCGAAAACCATTGTACAATGCGTCCTACCCATTATGCATCTTTTCCAATGTTTTTTGCGTTGCAATCCACACCTTGCAATACGACAGTGTGTAATTGTATTGGCTACGGATTTTTGCAATTAAAACTGTCATAGCAATTGTTGGACTCGCTTTCGCCATAAGTAGTATTATGTTCGTGATCATATCTAAATCCAATTGTAGATGACCCTGTGAAATACCTGTAACAACACGAGTACGTTAAAATTAGGAATTTAATACCCCAAATATAAGATAGTTTTGATGCATTACCCGCAACAACACACATATTGATAATACTCTAGAATGACATATTTTTATGTATTAATTATATGTTTATTTGTGAGTATGATCTTACTAATTTAAGCTATTTATTGCTTTTTATCTTATAGGAACTAAATTGAAGGTAAAAAAAAATTTGGGGGTTAAAAGCGTGAATTTAAAGATAAAACTGGCCAGCATACAAGAGGTGGTGCCAAAAATACAAATTGTGGAATATTTGGGGCAAAAGTGCAAAGAAGAGATTTTATAGCACAATACTCTATTTAAATTCCAATTATGTTAGGATAATTATTAAGGATTATTATTTAGATTTAATTTTCGTTTTTATCTTTATTTATCCTAGCTTTAATCTTTATTTATCTTTATTTATTTGTATTTATCTTTTAGAATTTAATTAGGAATAGACTAGGTTTCCTAGTACTATAAATAGGGGATAGAGTAACACAAATTTCACTAATCTTTTTCTGTAAACAATCCCTCTCCCAAAAAGCTCTAGCCTTTATTCTTTTCTTTACTCAATAAAATTTCAATTTTATTACATTTATTTCATTTTTCCCCAAAAATCATGAATCACTAAATTTATCTCACCAAAGGTTGACGAAAATCCCAAAAAAGGGTTCATGAGGTTTAGAATCCGCACTTAGCCTTCTCAATGAGTATTTATCGCTTCTCCACGCTACGGGACTGACGCTTCCGTCCATGTCTTTTCAAAGGTGATCTTTTCATCTTATGCAAAGGCATTCGCTTTGTATGTTTTGGGAAGGTTGCACAGTCGATTCATTAGCTTATTGCGTCAGAGGTTGGCGAGCTCAAGAGACAAAATGGCGTGGCATTTGCCATTGAGAAGTGATGATCTAGCACAAGATGGTCCCACAAAAGCAATTGTTGGCTAGAGTCGGGTTCCTCTAAATCGTAAGTCTAAAATCTTGGAGCTGGTGGTCATATGCGTCCTTTTCCACTAGAACTGGCTTATTCTATTTGAGAAGGATTACCTAAAACTCGAGGATTGAACCTAAGGCAAATCGAGGCAACCAGAGGCTGGAATCTCTCCATAATAAAAACTCTCTTACTCAACTCTGTCTTTCTTTACAATTTTAATTTTAATTTTTGTAATTTCAATTCAATCAAACTTTAAATTCTATTTTTTTATTTTTTTCCCAGGTACGTAGGTTGTCTTAGGCACGACTCTGTCCGGGATTTCTAGGAACAAGAACTTGTGCAGATCCAATCCCTGAGGATTTGACTCCACTTCCCTTATACTATTCTTTTCATTATTTTATAAGGATAGAATATTTTTTGTGCTCTCAACGACTCATCACGTATGCTGGAGCGATATATTTCTTTATAGTCTACAAACTCATCTTCTTTGTAACAGAAGCCATGATTTTCCATGCACATTTATTGTCTCGCATTTAGCCTCGAATTTGTCAAGTCGAGATTTAACAACGTGGAAGTTTACCCCATTCTTTATGTTGTATCACTTCACTACAACGACAAAACCATTTTTAGAGGAAAACTCATTCCCCACTTCTAAATCATCTTAGGCTTAGTTTGGATGGATAGTGTGTTTACCTCCGGTGAGGTTAAAAACAGCGGTGCTAGTGATATAAAATAGAAGTTTTTTTAAATTATTTTACTTTTTTAAAATTATTAAAATATGTGAATTTATAAATTCATTTAATAAAATATTGAAATGTATCGTCCAACATTTTATTATAAATATTTTAATGAATTAGATAAAATGATAATTATTTTTAATTTTAATTTTTTATAGTTAAATATTCTTTTATAACAATGATAAATATTATTTTCACAAATAGTAACATTATACTTGGATCAAATTTTAAAATATTTAAACGGATGATTTTTAATTAAAAAATATAGTAACATAAGACATAACAAGTTTCATTATTACTAGAAATTAGGTTATGATACAAAATATTATTACAAATATGGATTCATTAAACTAATTGCAATGGTTTCCCTTAACATCGCGATTTCAAGGTCACTTTCACTGTTAGAAGAACTCGATTCACCTCTATCAAAATGGCCTGAAAAGACTGGTATGTCTGGAATATTCTCAAATTCTCGAAAATCCTCATCATTTGACCAAGCATGTCTTCGAATGTAATTATGCAAAACCATTGTTGCAATAACTATTCAAACTTGCTTGTTGAATGAATAACTTGGAATATCTCTTAATATTGGCCAATTTTTTCCACACTCCAAATGTTCGTTCAATCACAGAGCGTAATGAAGAATGGGCATGATTAAAGATTTTTTTTTCCAGATACTTAATGATTACCTCGATCAAAATCAGGTAAATAATATCGTTCCCCCCTATATGGACCTAGAAAACCTGCCATTTGTGGATATCCTAAATCCACAAGATAATATTTTCTTACAAAAAAGTAAAACATAATATCAAGTTTAAAAATAAATTAAAAATTTTAATATTTTTTTATGTAAAGATTAATTAAAAAATTAAAGTTTAACTTGGTGGAGGGTGTGGAAACTTTAACTCTTGTTTTCTAAGTGCTGGCAAAAAAATTCTACTATCATGTGCTGTTCCTTCCCAACCAGGAAATGCAAAAATAAAGCACATGTTGAAGTCACAAACTGCCATAATATTTTGAGTTGGTTCACCTTTCCGTCCGATATAAGGTATTTGACAAAAAGGCAAAATGCATGCTTTTATGTATGTTCCATCTACGGCCCCAATACAATCCTTTAAAATAAATACAAGTAATGAGATAAAAGTTAGAAATAATTTATATTTTAAATATATAAAGATTGTGTAAATTTTACCTTAAAGTGAAGCCAATATCTTGTATCATGTCGAATATGGTTCGGTACTTCCTCGAATTAACCTTCAGTGGGTTAAATCGTGTCTATTCCCATTCGAGAAAATATATATAATATATCAGTAAAAATTCGACTAACAGTTTCCCCAGATCGTTGAAATCTCTCTGTTGCATTTGAATTTGATTCTCTATTTCCAAGAATATACAATGATAATGATAATTTCTCCATCGCCGATACTTTCCCATGCTTTAAGCCATAATTTGTTTGCAATCATGAAGCTGTGAAATACATTTTTTGGCATCCTAAAACTATTTATGCAACGATCATCATGCCCATTTAATACTTCGTCCACCCACATTTGACCTATATAATTTGAATCCATACGCAGTTGCATAGTGAAATAAGTTTCACGATATACCAATACACTGCTTAACACATATTCTTCCTCTTCATGATAATTGTTGTTCTCAACTTGGTTAACAATTGTGGCTATTCTTCGTTGAGCTTCTTCACTTAATTCAGGGGTATCACAATTCATATAAAAACAATTATACATATTATTAAATTCATCCATAACCTGAAAAAGTAATCAAATGAAAATAAATTAATATTTTGTGACATTCTATACAACACAGAAACTTGAATAAAAGCATAGCATAAAAATACCAAACATAAAAAATATCATACATTAGTTTTACATATAAAAAAGTAGTATAGTTATATTACAAAAATAATTCTAAGAAGCTTATGGTGGAGGTGGTTGATGGTATGGTTGGAAGGGAAATGAAGATGTTGCTACCAAGGATGAAAATGATGCATGTACAGACGTGAAAATTTTTAACTTGGTCGCTAATTGTGGCGATTTAGTGAAAACTTGAAAACTGAAGTTTGATTTGAAATAAATAAAAAAAGGGGAGTCGTCACCGATCCTTTTTCCTAAGTGTGATCGGACACCTAATAAATAATCTTTTTTTTTGAAAAGACATTTGCTTTAAAAAAATGAAGGCCAAATTTAGGTCTACGTGAAAATCCAGAGAAAAATTAGGGTTCGGGAGTCGGCTACGCACGAGGAAGGTACTAGCACCCTCGCGACGCCCAAAATTGGTATCTTATAAACATGTGTTGTCTTGATTTTCAAAAATACGAGTTTAATGTAACATTTAGTCATGATCCAATTGGAAAGACAAGAAATTTTAGTTTTTGGTTTTTTAGAAGGGTATTTCGTCTTTAACACGAGCCGACAAATTCCATCCAACATAGTGATGAAATTCGATGACTTAATGTTACATAGCGATGAAATTCGATGACTTAATGTTAAATCGGTACATTGCCTTGATTATTGAAATTAGTTAGAAAATACGAATGAGATTTTCGAAGTAATGTAAAACAAATTGAGATGAAATAAATGGAAGAACTAGAAATATATTGAAGCAAGTAACAAATATGACAATAATATTAAAAACACTAACAAATGCATGCAAGATTAAATGTAATTATATTATCAAACACGAGAACACAACGAATATACATATGTAAAAAAATGACATTAAGATTATATACGTAACAATATATATAAGTATTGTATTGAAAGCATACATAACGTGTATAAAAGATATATGTAATATGATACATAAGTATATTAAATTCACATACATAACCATAATATATAAAAATATTACAATAAAGTTGAAAGTGATACTATGTGCAAATATATATATGTATACATATATAATAAAAATATACACTAATATTATATAACAGCAATACTAAAATGATGATATAATATATAAAAAAACAAATATAATATAATAACAATATTAAAATAAAGTAATTAAGATAATACTATATATATATATGTACATAATACAACAAAAATACATATACATATATATATGATAAAGTATTAGAAAATGCATACATATATTAGGGATAATAATAGTAAAAGAAAACCATTAACAATGCAACATAAATAGACGTAGAGTAGTGGTATATACAAAATATTGCATTAAGATATTTACATAGTATATGCATATAATATAGTTATTGAAAAATATACAATATATATATGGCATTAAAAATGTACATGATAGTTATTAAAAATATATACATGAAGTAACATCAAAATATGCAACTAATAGTAAAAATATTAAATAAATAAGAAAAATATATGATATATAAATACATACTATATACATATTAGAAGTGATAAAATGCTCGTACGATACATAAATACGTACATATATAATAATGACGTAAGAAATACTTAATATATATTATTTGAAATATATGCATAAAAAATATAATGTAGTAAATATACATAATATATACGTATTAAAAAAATAATAAAAACTATTGACAATATTTCAAAAATATATAGGTATACACTAAAATGCACATAATTTTATTGAGATCATATGTTTTTAATATATGAGAAATATATATATAGAATACAATATTAAAATATTTACATAATATACATTTTAAAAAGAACTAATAATAATGTTTCATAAATATATAAATATACTAAATATATACACATATATGTACAAAATACAATATACACCACTACATACATAAAATATAGTAAATATAATGAATATATAAAGATTATAATTAATAATAATAAATAACAGAAAATGAAAAAACAAATAATTTAAAAATAAAGCAGTAATATAACAAAGAGGACTAAATCGAATTAAAAAACAAAGTTTGGGGCTAATTTTAAAGGAAAGCAAAGAGGAAAGGACTCATTTGAATGCGCATAAAACGGTGAGGGGGCCAAAAGAGCAATTTTCCAAAGCCTTTAAAACGATGCGCATCATAGAGGATCAATTTGAGAATCATAACAAATTTCAGGGCCAATTTATAAATAAATAGAAACTGAATTGTAAAACGCCTAAAAAGCAGAAGGACCACACACATAAATATCCCATTCAATCAAAAACACGCGGATCCTCTAGCGGGTCGGGTCGGACGGTTTGGGTCATGCTCAAAACGACGTCGTTTTTGGGTTAAAAGGCAGCCCCCAAAACAACGTCGTTTTGGATGGCTATAAAAAGCCTAAATCCTAAAAAAAAAATCAATTGTGTTGGTAGGAAGGAAAAAAAAAGAGGAAGAGAGGGGAGGGGGCGAAATTCGACCATGGACCGGTCACCGGTCTGGTCGCTGGATCGTCGGCGGCGCCAGCGCCGGCCATCGTACACGGTGGCCGGAGAGGTAAAATTTCAATTTTTTTCTCTTTTTTTTATTTCACTTGTTTATCTTATTATTTTATTGTATTTCAATATGTATAGGTGATTAAAATAGGTTTTAAAACGAAATAGAAATATAAAAAAAATCACATTTTGGTCTTTTAGCTTCTGATTTGTTGATCATTGATATTTCGTTTTCTTTGAACGTTGTTATTGAATCTAAATGCTCAATGGACTGCTATTTTGATTCTGTATTTGAAATGATTTTCTTATTTTTTGTGTTTTCAAAACTGCCGAACCCTCTACAATGTTTTTGAATCGGGTTTTATAACTCTTTTACATCCATTTTTACTGTTTCTGTCATGTCTTCTTTTTTGTCCTTGCAGGGGATGGGCAAATGGTGGAGCAGGTGAGTCAGAGGGTGGTTGGCCGGTGGTGTTAGTGGTTGCGGCGCAAGCGGGCAAGTGGGGGGGTAGGTTCGGCTAGGGTTTCTATTTTCTGACTCGGGCTTAGGTCTCGTTGGGCTAACGGGTTGGGGTTTAAATGTATTGGGCTATGTAATTTGTTGGGTTTGATGGGTTAGTGGGTTTTAGGGGTTTAAGTGGGTCTGATAAGTTTGTATTGGGTTGAGGATATTTATGGGTAATGGTTTTGTAAGGTTAGTAGGTAAGGGTTGTAATTGGGTTTTGGGTTAGCTTGGTAGGTTGTTTTGGGATTAATGGGTTAATGTTGTAAATGCAAGTGGGTTTGATATAAGTGAGTAATGGTTAGTGGGCTTCGGGTATCTTGTAAAGGGCCCAAAATTGGCCTGTAACAATGCAATTGGATTTTGTATACTCACGTTGAAGCCACCAAACCCTAACATCTGGATCTAAGTTCAAAAACACTTCTCGTTTCACCGATATTTGGAACATTTTGATGGCAAAATAGTACAGTTCATCTTTTTTTGGAATTTCATCTCCCAAAGCACGCAAAGCATCCATTGCATTTGAAATAGTATATTGAGAGTGAAGAAAAATAATTTCATTCACAGACTTCCTTGGACTAGCCATACTGTCACACAATTTCTCGATCTGAGTAGTTAATGTATTTCTTGATGATTTTTTACTTGAACTTGATTTTTTTCCTTTACCGTGTACAACCCCAAGTGTTTGTTTTCTTTGATTAGGAGTTTCTTGAGAAGGGTTTTATGGCACCTCATTAGGAGGAATACCTTCATTCTCATTACTATGTTCATCTGAATCACCAAATCCCTCATTAGGTGTATCATCTCCCATAGGAACCCCACTTGGAAGAACACCAGACGAAGGTGCCCATGCATTCTCTTCGGTGGCTACAATGCCACCAAACATTTGCCACATTAACTTATTCAATCGTGGTTCAATTCATTTCTTCTAAATCCTTTAAAATAAGGATTTTCCTACATAACATGTTAAATGTTAAATGTTATACTAATAATTTTATAATTCTAAATTATTAATTTCAATAAACTTTATGCATTAAAATAATGATAAATTTAACACTAACCTGTATTTTTTCAGACCATCATTCTTCGGCAGCATCGACCGTCTTCTTAGATGGACACCATCCAATACCTGTAGATTCCTTAAGCAACTCCCTCCATAACCTCCATTCCTTTTTTATTGTATCCCACTTATTTTTCAATTGAGGTTTTCCATAATTTTTTTGTGTTTTTACTTGAAAAAGAGCAATGACATTTTCCCATCCTTTTGAGTTTAGATGAGTTGTCGGTCTATTACCAGCATTGACTTCATTCACGCAAAGTTCACAAAATATCAACGTCAGATCATCATCCCAAATAGCTTTTGTTGTTAATGTACTATCTCCCTCCACAAAATTTCATGTCTTTACCATTTATTATTATTATTTTGATTTTTAATGTCAAACGATATAAAACCATAAATATATAATTAGATATAATAATATAGTTTCATAAAAAATAAGATAATACATCACAAATGGATGAAAGCCAAAAGATGAGCACTAAAGAAAAAATTCTCAAAGATCTGTGGTAAACAATAACGAGGATATAGAAAGGATAATTGATTATGACTATCTTTTCAAAATGAATAAAGGCATTTTTAAAGACATTAAATTACCTCTTACTTTTGGATGAATTTAGATAGTTGCTCTTGTCGCTGCAGACATTAAAATCAAAAAGGAGAAACATTAGGATAAATAAAGAAGAGACAAAAATCACTAACAGATGTACCATGTAACAATAATAGATTTAACAACATATGACCACTACAATTACAAGTTATGATACTCTTTGGTTTTTTTTTTCAAAAGAATATTTATTAATTCTAATTTCCTCATTGCTTACTTAAATTGGATCAGCTCTGAAAATTTTGGAAGGTAATAAATGAGTTTGAGAAAGCATAAAAAGACTTGATGAATCAAATTAAGCATTCGGCTAAGGAGAAACATGAATAAGATTCAGTAGTGTTGAAGCAGTGTTAATATTGTACAAGGAAAGCATTTTTATTGGAAAAAGAAATTGCATGTGCATGCATGTACTTGTCATTTTCTGCAAAAAGAAAAAAAAAGGGTTTGCTAAGTTGAATTTATAGTTCAAGAAATTAATATGAGATGGCAAGTCTTATGTTGGATATGACTTTCAAACTTTTGAGCCAATCCGTCAATAGTAGGGAAGCCTACTCTGCTTCAAACTTCAGCAGCAAGGGGCTTCATAACTATATGAAATATAAATTAATTATTTTGGTTAAAAAAACCCACTTTAAATTCATAATCTTTGAAAATCTAAATAGCATATATGGAGGAATAATATAATAAATAGTAATGGAGGAATAACATGGAGATATGATTTGAAAAGAAAGGACTCCTTTGGCCATAAATATTCCAAGTCTTAGAAAATGCCAATTGGAATTCTCACCTTCCAGAATCTCACTTTGTTTCAAATGCTCCCTATCAACTTCCAAGTTTGAGAAAAGTCTGCTTTTTTTTGTCAATATTTTCTTCAATATTAAAATAAGCTATTGGTGCATCATCTTTACGGTGGGGTAAGAAACATGCAGAAGAAGAAGAAATCACCCTTTTGTGCATGCGTTAAACCCGCAACTAAAGGAGATCATAAATATATACCTTTCTAGATTTGTTGTTTCATATATTTCTTTTGTTACAGAGGCTTCATTCTATACTTATAGATTATACCAATCTCAAAGAAAGAGGAAAGAACTAATTCATTACCTGGACTCGGCAGTTTCGACGAATTTCGACACGGGATACAGATCAGATCCTAAACAAAATGGTGGACACAGTGGTGGCTGATAACTGAAGAGAAAAAGAAAAAGAAATCGCAGATATGAAAAAGAAGAACCAGCACAAACACCCCATACAATGGTAAAATAAACAGTTGTTTTCTTCCCAAATCTAAAACAAATGAGGTTGGGAAAGAAATCAGTTTAACTTTCAAGGATAAAATGATAAAATAATAAATAAAAGTATGAGTATTTTTGTCTGTTAAAAATACCCACTGCCCCAATGCCCTTAATTGCTGTTGAAATCTCCAGCCCCTTTTCAGCACAGCAGTGAGGTTGAAATTAATTTTCACTGAACTGTAATACTGAACTAAACAGCATATCAATGAGATTAAAAGCATAAACCTACCCCAACTGCACCTCACTGGTGCTAAAAGTCAAACCAAATGAGGCCTTAATCCAATGAAGAACTCACATGGTATGATCTTTTGTGCATGCGTTAAACCCGCAACTAAAGGAGATCATAAATATATACCTTTCTAGATTTGTTGTTTCATATATTTCTTTTGTTACAGAGGCTTCATTCTATACTTATAGATTATACCAATCTCAAAGAAAGAGGAAAGAACTAATTCATTACCTGGACTCGGCAGTTTCGACGGATTTCGACACGGGATACAGATCAGATCCTGAACAAAATGGTGGACACAGTGGTGGCTGATAACTGAAGAGAAAAAGAAAAAGAAATCGCAGATATGAAAAAGAAGAACCAGCACAAACACCCCATACAATGGTAAAATAAACAGTTGTTTTCTTCCCAAATCTAAAAACAAATGAGGTTGGGAAAGAAATCAGTTTAACTTTCAAGGATAAAATGATAAAATAATAAATAAAAGTATGGGTATTTTTGTCTGTTAAAAATACCCACTGCCCCAATGCCCTTAATTGCTGTTGAAATCTCCAGCCCCTTTTCAGCACAGCAGTGAGGTTGAAATTAATTTTCACTGAACTGTAATACTGAACTAAACAGCATATCAATGAGATTAAAAGCATAAACCTACCCCAACTGCACTTCACTGGTGCTAAAAGTCAAACCAAATGAGGCCTTAATCCAATGAAGAACTCACATGGTATGATCTTTTGTGTAGGAATTCTACAACTTTCAACTCTCATTCTGCTAAAAAATCCACATGGTGGGTCGGAGGTGAGTAATCCTTGAACAGCAGATCTTATTCAGAATCTTTGCTTGGACCTTCACCGCCTGAACCTTCATTTTCTGGTTCAGTTGAAATCGGCTTTTGTTTAGAAAATAATGCAATTGTTGAACCATCAACCCTTGGCTCCAAGATTGGACCAACTTCAATTCAGTACCCTCTTCATTCTTAACTCCACCAAAACCTTTAGGGTTGGATATCCCTTCACCGATGGACGTTATTAGGAGTACATCATCCCTTATAGTATATTTGTCAAAACAACCAAAATCATCTGCTGATTGTCAACCGCTGGAACTTGATGTCATTCCCCTGTAAATGTTCCCAGCATGAACATCGGTTGACCGAAGTTCAAATCAAAACCACAACTGAGTGTCGTACTGGGATCCAATATTTTGGGTTACTACCAAAACCTGACTGTTGGATGTGTTGCCTGTCGCAGTTGAAATCTAAGGCTAAACCGATGAGTGTCTTCCCATTGATGATTATGAGATATCATAATAGAAACTTTCTAACAAAGAAGTGAGCCACCTCACAACTACGTTGTTAGACTCTTAACTTGTTCTTCTATTCCGACCTCTCAAACTGGAACTTATGTCAACCTTTAATCGCCTTCATCTGTGATTTCAAACTTCACATATAACTTGAGTATTGGTGATCCACTAGCAATATGCACTTGCACTATCGCCTCCATCCCCCTTGCGCCTCTAATTTCGAAAGCGTCATATTTGACAAGGTCAACCGAAGCACAGAATCGATATTTTAATAAAAATACTCTCATCTGGTTGGATCCGATGATTTTTTACCTAATTCTTACATGTAGCTCCGAAAATTGTACGTTAGGGTTGAAATGCAACCACATTGTGTTTTCTGATTAAAAAAAACCCCATTATCGATGTCACAGACTTCACTGTCGTAATAAACAACATTAATTCGTCCACTCATTTTCAATGAAATAACTTGTTTCACATGTTCAAAACAAAAGCATTATGCAAAAAAATAGAGTTGTAATTATATATGAATAAAAAAAATCAAACCTTACTTGATGTAATTACGTGTTTGCTCCAAATTATGCCTTAGAAAATGCCTTGCGGTTCCTCTTCTTGCGATTCTTCTTGCCATTTTGTTTGCTCGAAATTGTCTTATAGCACACAATGCTAAAAGTCATCCTTTTATAAAGTCGGGGTGAGTGGCAATTGATTCAGAAAACTTTCTCGGGTGAGTGGGAAGTTTGCACGTGTTGAATTTGGTAGAGGGAAAACACTCCACATAGGGCGCATTTTTAGTGACATGTCAGAAATATTCATTGAAAACGCGCCCTACGTGGAGCGTTTTCTCATTACCATTTTCAACTCCTACAATTTCCCACTCACCCATTAGGTATCCCGAGATAATTTTTTTTGAAAAATCTGGTGGACTTTAACTTATCGTAAGTTGCGAGTGATCAAAACTCAGTTGCATTAAAAAATCAAAAAAAATTACAAACTAAGAGTTTTGATTAGTTCGAGTTTCGATTTTGAATTGAATTAAATTTCACAATTCGAATATACGATTGTTGTAAATACTCTTTTAGTACCTGTCATTTTTTAAAATTACACCAAATTTGGCAATAGATAATTTCAAATTTTAAAATATAATATTAGATATTTTAAAATATATATTTTAAAATAACTAAAAAATTATAAAAAGTCAAAAAATTATATAAAAAAATAAAAAATATAAAAAAACCCTAAACCCATAAACTCTAAAACACTAAAACATACAAGACCCTAACCCTACCTTAACAAAAAGCAAAACTCTAACCCTAAAATAAAATAATCCTAACAGAAGAAAAATACTTCCAATTGGAAGTGTTTTTGTCTTTTCAGCCTAATCCAATAATTTTTCAAAAACCGGCCTAATCCGGTCATTTTTTTTATAAAATTAGCATTTATGAGAATTTTAACCAAATCTGGTTTTATCTTTCTTTTTTTCTTTTTTTAAATTTTTTAAGAATTTTAATTATTTATTTAATTATTGTTAGACCAACGATTGAATTGATCGAACTGGTTGAATCGAGAACTGGTTGTCTATCCTATTCAACCATGGGTTCAATTATTAAAACACTAAATATGACACTTTGAGATTGTACCATATCATCATCATCTAATTTTTTTTTCAAACTCAAAGTGCCACATCACTAACCTTTTAGATTTTTCAAGTTTAAGGATCAAAATGAACTTAATTGTCAAGTTCAAAATGGACCAAAAAAAAGGTACATGTACCAAAATGAACCTAATTGTCTAGTTAATGGGCCAATATAGACCTACTTGCCAAGTTTAGGGGCCAAAAGTTACATTATCCCCTGTTTTTTCACTGTCATTAACAGAATGGGTTTAAATTAATAACTAGTTTCAAGTTCAAAGGTGAAAATGGATAAAAAAAATTCAAGAACCAATGTAAACCTACTTACCAAATTCAAAGGCCAAAAGTTGTAATACCCTTTTAATTAAATAAGCTTATTATTTTTTATTAAAATAATTAATATCATATTTTTAAAATTAAAAAAAATTATTACACGTTGAATTTAATGTTATTGTTGTTGTTGAAGGTAGATGTAGAACCCATAATTACAAGTAATACATATAACTACAATTAGACTCAATATAAGGCACAAAATTATAACCAATATTGTGGAAAATTTTTATCTAAATTCACTCATATTTGTACAATAACTAATCTAAGCCTATATTATTTTTTAAAATTTAAAAAAATATTTATATTTATATTATTTATAATTTATAATTTAATCTTTTTATATATTTTTCAGTTATTGAAATTTTATATATAATCAATTTGACATTTTTAATGTTTAGATCATAATATTATATATTATCATAAATTTAAATTTCATGTGTTCGAAATTGTATATTATATAAAAATAACATAATATAATATTGTACAAACTTTAAAAAACGACCAAATCAAATTAAAAATTTAAATATTAAAACTCAAACTGAGACCTGTTTATGGGTCGGGTTACTTGTCTAGGCCCAATGACCCGCCTGAAATTTGAGAAGGCTTGACAAAAATATCAAGTCCGAGGGCTTGGGAAAAAATTAGGCTCATTTAAAATATAGTTCGAGCTCAAACTTAAACATTCAAGAATTGAGCCTAGCCAACCCGCTTTTAAGTTTATAATACTTTATATTATATTATTTTTATATATTTTATAATTTAGAACACAATAAGAAATAAACTTATACTAAATATATAACATTACTCTAATATAAACATTAAAATAATTAAGATGACTTTATAAAAACTTTCAATAAATAAAAAAATATAAATTTTTTATTAAATATTAAAATAATATAATATAATTTTTAAAAAATTTTAAAAATAATATGGACGAGCCTAAAATAGGTTTAGATTAATCTATTACAAATATAAATGAATTTAGACAAAATTTTATATACATATTTCGAATCGAATCAGACTTGAACAATCACAAAATATGTTACTAAGCTCAACTCAACCTAACTTATAAACAGTTTTACTCAAACTCAATTCGTATTTTAATAATTTTTTTAGTCCTAATATTTAATCTAAAACCCTTCCAACTTTCCAACGAAATCCTGGAACTTAAACAGAGACAGCCGTCACATGATGAGGTCGAAATACATGTAATAAAATTTAAATAGGGACGCCAAGTGAGGATGGTTCCTAGAATCTTTCTATAAAGTCGATTCCAAGACAGTCACATGTTCAAGCCATCAGTTTATATTTTCCAACGCGTAAAACTCAAGAATCTCCTATGGCATAACCCACCCACCCTTCAAGCCCCTTGGTTTTGTCTCCCAAAACCATGGGTCCTGTTCTTCCCCCCACCTTTATATGTAAAACCAAACCCACTTTCCTATATAAAACCAAACCAACTTCCCTTTCACCAACCAAAAATCTCAATCTAAACCTCCAAGCAAAATCCCATCAAAGACCCATTTTTGAAGAATGAGCAGTGGAGCAGTTTCAGCAAGCAAAGCCTGGATTGTGGCAGCCACAATCGGAGCAGTTGAGGCATTGAAAGACCAAGGCATTTGCAGGTGGAATTACACCATTAGGTCACTGCATCAACATGCCAAGAACAATATCAGATCTTCTTCTTTCTTTTCTTCTTCTTCTTCTTCATCTTCTTCTGCTGCTGCTGCTGTTTCAAATAAGTTGAGGGAGGAAAAGATGAGGAAAGCTGAGCAGACTATGAAGAAAGTTATGGATTTGAACTGTTGGGGTCCTAATACTGTTAGATTTTAATGTTCTATGCATTTGGTTCATACAAATTACTACAGCTTTTATCCTTTTTGTTAGAGAAAAAAATTTATAGAGAGAGATGATCTGAATTGGTGTAAATCAGCCTTTTCAAATTTTTTTCATATTATGTTGGATCTTGTTGTATTGGGGATTATCATATGAAAAAAATTTATGAAATACATCTAAAGTTGGGTTGTAAACACTTTCTTTTCTCTGAATTTCCATTCTTTTGGTTGGATTTTATACAGATTGAATCTCTAAAATCTTTTATTTTTCTTTGTTAGTTGAGGATACAGTTTTGTACTCCATTAGCAATATTAGTACTCCATTAGAAACTATGGTAACTGTTGTATATTATATACTATTAAAGTTTTATATTATTACATCAATCATATATACATACTATGTATATATAAAATGGAAGAAAGAAAGTAATTGAAAATAGGTGTCTCTATATGTAAATAGACATGATAACTATGTAAATAGACATAATACAGCCATAGATATCTATTGATATTTTATATATATAAACACTAAAAATGAGAATTGAAATATGAAATTGAATTATAAGAGAAGGAAACTATTAAAGTATTTTTTTTTTGTATGTAATTGGATTTCATTCTTATTTAGAATAATTTTTAAATTTATTTTGTTCGAGTAAACGTTTTATATCTGGAGAATAATATTTCTTGATTTGTCTGCACATGGAGGAGAAATAACTGTTCTTAAAATAGTTTTTTAAAAATGTCTAACTTTTACAAATATCAATTTCGGATCCAACCAAAATTTTTATGTATCTATCAAAATATCTAAGGATAAGCTCTTAGAAATTTTAATATTTCATTGAAAATTTAGACAAAAGCTTGTAAATACGGATTTTGGTACACCAAAAATTTTAATGAAATTTCATAGAAATATTGGTACTCTGCTAGAAATTTTGATATAAAGTTGTAAATCCAAATATTAGTATACCAAAATTTCTAACAAAGTTTTATAGAAATATTGGACTCCATTAGAAATTTTGGTATATATCAAAGTATGCTATGATAAATATTAATATTTTGTTAGAAATCTTGGTAAATGCTTGTAAATCCGGATTTTGGTGTACCAGAATTTCCAACGAGGTTTCTTAAAAATATTAGTATTCCCTTAGAAATTATGGATATATCAAAATATCTAAGGTTAAACTCTTAAAAGTTTTGATAAAAACTTGTGTAACATGATTTTGGTATATCAAAATGTCTAATCACCTTCCATATAACTATTGATATTTTCTTAAAATTTGTAATATAATTCAAAATATCTAAAAAAGTTACGCTTAGAAATTTTAGTAATTCCTTAAAATTTTTAATATCCTTAAAATTTTGGTATTTAACAAAATATTTAATCATATAATCTTAAAAATTTTGATATTTCATATTTGGTTCATCCCATTTTTTTTTTGTTAGAGTTTATGTGACTTGAATCCCATCACTTGTTGAATAAATAAATACAGTAGCAAAATAAAGTGATTTGTGGGGTCAAGAGATCGAAGGCCATATCACACAAGTTGAGTTCATATAGAACTATACTTCTAATATTTGACTTTGATTAGAACAGGTTTTTCAACCCTTAAATAGATATAGTCGAAACTCTTTTTATATAATTCGTTTTTCAACATTAGTGAATTTCTTCTTCTCTGCCCGTGATTTTTTTCCCGAAAATGTTTCCATGTAAAATATAATATGTGTATTCTTATTTTATTGTCTTATTATTTTATAATCATTCTATTGCAATTATGAACATTTATTATAACATTTTCATATAAACATAATTAGTTATTTTAATTAAATTTTTTGGGGTCGTTTGCAGGGATGAAGTACCAAACCCACTCGAAGGAGGTCATAGGGTTGGCCAAACATTATTAACATCTCATAATGTCAATTTTAATGTCAATAATCTATGCTAATGCCTTAACCATGACTTTCTTTTCTTGAATATAATAAACTTGAAAATGTAAAGGTTAAAATATGTCATAAGTCCCTCTATTTTTTAAAAGTTTGAAATTTAATTTTTATATTTTTTAGATTTTAAAATTTAAGTCTAATTGTTAACATTACTAAATATTTTTGGTTAAATTTGTTGGTGTAAGATTTTGAAATAAAAACAATACACTATGTAACTAAAAATATGATATTGTAATTAACACAAATTTAACTAAAAAATTAACTATGTTAACAGTAGAATATAAATTTTAAAATCTAAAAAGTAGAGATACTAAATTCTTAAAAACAAACATATAAAAACTAAATTTCAATTTTTAAAAAGTATAAAAACTTATGCCATATTTTAACCAAAAAATTGAGTACAAAATCTAAATAATAGGAGTCACTTCTTCAACTCCAAAAAAAAGAAAAAAGGTTTGATATATAAATTTACTCTTGAATGTGGTAATGTTTCTCATTTTGGGACTTCGCATGTTATTTTAGATCACATTGGTACTTAAGGTTGACTATTATTACACAAGTTGATACTTATGACTAACATCTATTTTTCTTTTTGAAAATTTTGGGTGACATGATCTAAGAGAGTAACGTTTGAATTATTCTTTTTTTTTTGTCAAATAACAATTCATTGAAGGAAAAAGGAAAAAAAAAAACTCAATCACTATACATAGCAATTAAACACAGAACAGAAACCAAAAAAACTTAACCAAACAGGGCTGGTAGACCATCCTTGTCCAGAATATGAGCCAAAGAAGATGATGATTGGCGCAACTAGTAAAAAATACATATCTTCTTCTTATAATAAGAAACCACCCAATCAACAACCAAATTAACGGATCTTCTTACAAACTCAAAATGAACATGGAAATCCTGGCCAAGACAGAGCCCAATTTCTACAAGATAAGCTTGAGTTTCTAACTACTGCGATTATCCCTCTTCAAAATCTTCTTATACACAATCAGTGAGTTTGTAACTAAAATAATTTTTTGATATCCTTGCTTCAAAGCAAAATCAGCTCTCAAGATTTATTCTTTTTTTTTAATTATAATAGTTTTAAAATATAAAAATTCAAAATACATAAAAAAATAAATATATATAAATAGTTACAATTTTAAACAATTGAAAAAAAATAACAGTCGAAACCATTTTTTTTTCCTTTTTTTATTTAAAAATGATGGATCGACTTTTTGGAAAGCGAAAATGGAGTCGTCACCAATCTTTTCTTGTTTAGGTGTGATCGGATCACCTAGAAATTTGGGTTGTTTTAATAAAACATTTTGGTTTACTAAAACAATGATTTTGGTCTACGAAAATATGAGAAAATAGGCTCGGAAGTCGGTTACGTATGAGGAAGGATTAGCACCCTCATTACGCCCAAAATTGGTACCAAATCGATTAAATACTGTCCTTTTGTCTAAAATTAAAAATGTTTTTGAAATGTGGTTCTTGTTAATAACATTTGAATAACCCGAGTCCTTTGCCAAAAATCTTCTTGTTTCGACGTTCGAAAATTTATAATTCGAAAATAACAAAAGGATGCCCAACTATTTGGTCCAACGAAAAATCGATACCCAGCTCAGTAGGGCACAATTCCTCGAATTTCCAAATATTGACCATTGTCTCACCTTGGAAGATATGAGTGAAATTCTGAAGAGACATTCGATTATTTTGAACAAACGGGAGATTGCAACCTAACACGATAGGGCACTATTCCCCGAATTGCCAAACATCGAACATTTCTTTCATTTTAAAGAGTTTTTAGAAAACGTGAGTGAAATTCCAAAGGGATCTTCGATTGTTTTGAACAAATGAAAAAGCGCAACCCAGCACGATAGAACACAACATTTCAAATCCTCGATACAAGATCATTTTATAATTTCCAAAACTCATGATTTTGAAATTTCAAAAGGATATTTAGTTATTTAGGTTAAACAAGAAAAATTGAAACCTAGTAAGTTAGGG